>NC_084608.1:1385000-1705000 GCF_033807715.1 Cololabis saira | reverse complement strand
CCCACTTGGCAAATAGCTCTTCCTCTTTGAAATGTTACAAAAGACGTTTGAAGGAACTTGACTGCTGTTTTCTAACAGTTTTCCCAATGTATTGTTGTACATGTATCCATGTTCTTTTCTGTTCTTTTCTTCTTTCGTTTATTTATATATTGCATTATTAGTTTGCCATCACTTTTGTGTAGTTATACTTTTTGTTTTTGTATGTTAATCTTGTGTTCTTTATAACACATGAAATTTTAATAACTTCGGTGGAGGCTTCAAATAAGCCCATTGGGTTTTTTGCCTCTTCCTGCACCTATAGTATTTATATTTGATATTTCCTGTATATTTTTAAAACTGTGCAAAACAATTAACTAAACTAAACTTATGGGAGGAGGTTTCAACTCAAAAACTCACAATACAAGGCTCCATTCATTCTTTCCCTTACAGATCAGTCGCCCTGGTCCCTCTGCAGAAAAACATCCCCGAAGCATGATGTTTCCACCCCCATGCTTCACAGTAGGTATGGTGTTCTTTGGATGCAACTCAGCTTTCTTTGCTTTCCTTTCTGCTTTCTTTTCTGTTCGAACCCCTCCTCCCCTCTGGACGGCGCTACAGAGCACTGTACGCCAAAACCTCCAGACACAGAGACAGTTTCTTCCTCCAAGCTTTTGCTCTGATGAAATCTCATCACTCATAGAGTCTTGGAGAAATCAATCACCATGCAATAAGAATAAAAATTAAAGCTGCAAGCAGCGATGAACGGGCCCTCGCACTCATGGCCACCGCCCCCCATAAGCATATCAGAAATAAGCACCACGCACGACTTTCTATGTCAAACCATTCAAAAGTTATAGCAGAAAATAGGGAAAACCAATCAGATTTTTGGCGTCTAGCATCGCCACGGTAACACTTTTGAAAGAGAAAAGTAATGCGCGTAGTCACAGGTTGGAGACGCATATTTTTATGTATAACACACCTAGGTGCACTTTACGGATCGGGCCGTATTAATTGCGAAGGAATGGCATAAATTGCGCCAAAATTGCGCCAAAATTACACAATTAATTCAAAATGGCTGACTTCCTGTTCGGTTTTGGCCATGGCGCCAAGAGACTTTTCTTTAAGTTGCAACATGATACAGGTGCGTACCGATTTTCGTGCATGTACGTCAAACCGTATCGTGGGGCTTGAAGCACAAAGTTTTCCGGGGGGCGCTGTTGAGCCATTTTGCCACGCCCATTAATGCAAACCATTAAATATGAAATTTTTCGCCAGGCCTGGCTTGACTTTTGGAAACCTATCAAATATGGACCAATCAGATGAAGCGGGGGTGCGCGTTTTGGCGTGTAGCGTCGCTACGGTAACACTTTTGAAAGAGAAAAGTAATGTGCGTAGTCACAGGATGGTGACGCATATTTTGATGTATAACACACCTGGGTGCACGTTACGGTTCGGTCCGTATTAACTGTCGAAGGAATGGCATAAATTGTTCCAAAATTACGTGATTAATTCAGAATGTTCAAAATGGCCGACTTCCTGTTTGGTTTTGGCCATGGCACCAAGAGACTTTTCTTTAAAAGGAGCTTGAGGCTCCTTTTAAGAAATGAGACTCTCTAGCGCCACCCTTCACCACGACGGCCGTTGGGGGTACTGCAGCCAACAGTGAAGCCGGCACGGGAGAACGGGGAGAACGTGCATGCAGCGTCATGTGACGTCACATCCACAGCCCAGCGCGGGAAATTCGGGACCGAATTGCATCACATTGTGCAGCACACAGCCTGTTCAAGGCAAAGGGGAGATACATTAGAGGGCTCATTCTTTTGGGTTTGGAACGCTTCATCTGACATTATTACTAGAAAACTTAAAATGCATATGGATTTTTTTCATAAATCCTGCCACAATCCGGCCTCAAGCTCCTTTAAGTTGCGACATGATACAGGTGTGTACCGATTTTCTTTCATGTACGTCAAACCGTATTGTGGGGCTTGAGGCACAAAGTTTTATCTGTCTGAACCAATCAGATGAAGGGTGGGTGCGCTTTTTGGCGTCTAGCGTCGCCACGGTAACACTTTTGAAAGAGAAAAGTAATGCGTGTTGTCGCAGGATGGAGACGCACATTTTGATGTATAACACACCTGGGTGCACGTTACGGTTCGGGCCGTATTAATTGCCGAAAAAATGTCATAAATTGCGCAAAAATTACACAATTAATTCAAAATAGCAGACTTCCTGTTCGGTTTCGGCCATGGCGCCAAGAGACTTTTCTTTAAGTTGCGACATGATACAGGTGTGTACCGATTTTCGTTCATGTACGTCAAACCGTATCGTGGGGCTTGAGGCACAAAGTTTTCCGGGGGGGCGCTGTTGAGCCATTTTGCCACGCCCATTAATGCAAACCGTTAAATATCAAATTTTTCGCCAGGCATGACTTGCATGCAAAATTTGGTGACTTTTTGGGCACGTTTAGGGGGGCAAAAAGGCCCTCGTCAGAAGAAAGAAAAAGAAAGAAAGAAAGAAAGAAAGAAAGAAAGAAAGAAAGAAAGAAAGAAAGAAAGAAAGAAAGAAAGAAAGAAAGAAAGAAAGAAAGAAAGAAAGAAAGAAAGAAAGAAAGAAAGAAAGAAAGAAAGAAAGAAAACAAAAAAGAAAGAAAAAAAGAAAGACAAATTCCTACAGATACAATAGGGCCTTCGCACTGTAAGTGCTCCGGCCCTAATTAAAGCTGCAAGCAGCGATGAACGGGCCCTCGCACTCACAGCCACCGTCCCCCATAAGCATAT
Organism: Cololabis saira; assembly: GCF_033807715.1. Lineage (NCBI taxonomy): Eukaryota > Metazoa > Chordata > Actinopteri > Beloniformes > Belonidae > Cololabis > Cololabis saira. The sequence goes on along the minus strand of NC_084608.1, from coordinate 1,702,244 downwards.
CAGAAATGACACCACCCATGACTCTCTATGTCAAACGATTCAAAAGTTATAGCAGAAAATAGGGACAACCAATCAGAAGAAAGGGTGGGGCTAATTCAGGCCAAAGAAGGTCAAGGACTCAATACAGCGTCCGATGACACCACCCACGACTCTCTATGTGAAACCATTTAAAAGTTATAACAGAAAATAGGGACAACCAATCAGAAGAAGGGGCGGGGCTAATTCAGGCCAATGAAGCTCAAGGACTCAATACAGAGTCCGATGACACCACCCACAACTCTCTAAGTCAAACCATTCAAAAGTTATGGCAGAGAAAAGTATTGTAGGGGGCGCTGTTGAGCCGTTAGGCCACGCCCATTAATGCAAACCATGAAATATCAAATTTATCGCCAAGTCTGTCTTGAATGCAAAATTTGGTGACTTTTGGAGAACTATCAAATATGGACCCATCAGATTTCAAAATGGCCAACTTCCTGTTTGGTTTCGGCCATGGCTCCAAGAGACTTTTCTTTAAGTTGTGCCATGATACAGGTGTGTACCGATTTCCGTGCATGTACGTCAAACCGTACTGTGGGGCTTGAGGCACAAAGTTTTCCGGGGGGCGCTGTTGAGCCATTTTGCCACGCCCATTAATGCAAACCATTAAATATCAAATTTTTCGCCAGGCCTGGCTTGCGTGCCAAATTTGGCGCCTTTTGGGGAACTATCAAATAGGGACCAATCAGATGAAGGGGGGGTGCGCTTGTTGGCGTCTAGCGTCGCCACGGTAACACTTTTGAAAGAGAAAAGTAATACGTGTAGTCGCAGGATGGAGACGCACATTTGGATGTATAACACATCTGGGTTCACGATACGGTTCGGGCTGAATTAATTCTCGAAGGAATGGCATATATTGCTCCAAAATTACACGATTAATTCAGAATGTTCAAAATGGCCGACTTCCTGTTCGGTTTCGGCCATGGCGCCAAGAGACTTTTCTTTAAGTTGCGACATGATACAGGTGTGTACCGATTTCCGTGCATGTACGTCAAACCGTATTGTGGGGCTTGAGGCACAAAGTTTTCCGGGGGGCGCTGTTGAGCCATTTTGCCACGCCCATTAATGCAAACCATTAAATATCAAATTTTTCGCCAGGCCTGGCTTGCGTGCCAAATTTGGCGCCTTTTGGGGAACTATCAAATATGGACCAATCAGATGAAGGGGGGGTGCGCTTGTTGGCGTCTAGCGTCGCCATGGTAACACTTTTGAAAGAGAAAAGTAATGCGTGTAGTCGCAGGATGGAGACGCACATTTGGATGTATAACACATCTGGGTTCACGATACGGTTCGGGCTGAATTAATTCTCGAAGGAATGGCATATATTGCTCCAAATTACACAATTAATTCAAAATGGCCGACTTCCTGTTCGGTTTCGGGCATGACGCCAAGAGACTTTTCTTTAAGTTGTGCGATGATACAGGTGTGTACCGATTTTCGTGCATGTACGTCAAACCGTATCGTGGGGCTTGAGGCACAAAGTTTTCCGGGGGGGCGCTGTTGAGCCATTTTGCCACGCCCATTAATGCAAACCATTAAATATCAAATTTTTCGCCAGGCCTGGCTTGCGTGCCAAATTTGGCACCTTTTGGGGAACTATCAAATATGGACCAATCAGATGAAGGGGGGGTGCGCTTGTTGGCGTCTAGCGTCGCCACGGTAACACTTTTGAAAGAGAAAAGTAATGCGTGGTGTTGCAGGATGTAGACGCACATTTTGATGTATAACACACCTGGGTGCCCATTACGGTTCGGGCCGTATTAATTCTCAAATGAATGGAATAAATTGCTCCAAAATTACGCGATTAATTCAGAATGTCCAAAATGGCCGACTTCCTGTTCAGTTTCGGCCATGGCGCCAAGAGACTTTTCTTTTAGTTGCGACATGATACAGGAGTGTACCGATTTTCGTTCATGTACGTTAAACCGTATTATGGGGCTTGAGGCGCAAAGTCTTTTCTGTCAGAACCAATCAGATGAAGGGTGGCCGCGCTTTTTGGCGTCTAGCATCGCCACGGTAACGCTTTTGAAAGAGAAAAGTAATGCGTGGTGTCGGAGGATGGAGACGCACATTTTGATGTATAACACACTTGGGGGCACATTACGGTTCGGGCCGTATTAACTGCCGAAGGAATGGCATAAATTTCGCCAAAATGACACGATTAATTCAAAATGGCCGACATCCTGTTCGATTTTGGCCATGGCACCAAGAGACTTTTCTTTAAGTTGCGACATGATACAGGTGTGTACCGATTTTCGTGCATGTACGTCAAACCGTATTGTGGGGCTTGAGGCACAAAGTTTTCCGGGGGGCGCTGTTGAGTCATTTTGCCACGCCCATTAATATAAACCATGAAATATCAAATTTATCGCCAGGCCTGCCTTGCATGCAAAATTTGGTGACTTTTTGGGCACGTTCAGGGGGGCAAAAAGGCCTTCCTTTTGTCAGAAGAAAGAAAAAAAATTCCTACAGATACAATAGGGCCTTCGCACTGAAGGTGCTCGGCCCTGACTTACTGGCTTAGGAGAGACCAACATAGCGATATAATGTCTGGATCATTTTCTTCCTAATTTTTAAAATATATGTGTGGTATTAGTGACACTACTTTTTATATTATTACTTTTTCTGTAACCATTCTACCGAGGTTCTAACCGGGCTGAGCACGGGACTATTTCTGACATCACCACATTACAACAGCTGATTGGTCGGGGGCAGGGCCGTCACCACCCTACTCGCCACTGATTGGTCGGGGGGCGGGGCCGTCATCACCCTACTCGCCACTGATTGGTCGGGGGGCGGGGCCGTCATCACCCTACTCGCCACTGATTGGTCAGGGGGCGTTTTGCCTTTTGGGGAACTATCAAATATGGACCAATCAGATGAAAGAGAAAAGAAATGCGCATAGTCGCAGGATGGAGACGCATATTTTGATGTACAACACACCTGGGTGCACATTACGGTTCGGGCTGTATTAACTGCCGAAGGAATGGCATAAATTGCGCCAAAATTACACGATTAATTCAAAATGGCCGACTTCCTGTTCGGTTTCGGCCATGGTACATGATACAGGTGTGTACCGATTTTTGTGCATGTACATCAAACCGTATTGTGGGGCTTGAGGCACAAAGCTTTCTAGGGGGGGGCTGTTGAGCCATTTTGCACGCCCATTAATGCAAACCATTAAATATCAAATTTTTCGCAAGGCCTGGCTTGTGTGCAAAATTTGGTGACTTTTTGGGCACGTTTAGGGGGGCAAAAAGGCCCTCCTTTCGTCAGGAGAAAGAATAAAGAATAAAAAAAAAAAAATCCTACAGATACAATAGGGCTTTCGCACTGTAAGTGCTCGGGCCCTAATTAAAGCTGTAAGCAGCGATGAACAGGCCCTCGCACTCATGGCCACCGTCCCCCATAAGCATATCAGAAATGACACCACCCACGACTTCCATTGTCAAACCATTCAAAAGTTATACCAGAAAATAGGGACAACCAATCAGAAGAAGGGGCGGGGCTAATTCAGGCCAATGAAGGTCAAGTAATCAATACCGAGTCCGATGACACCACCGACATGTTTTTATCACAACCCGTTCAAAAGTAATGGCAGAAAATATCGACCAATCAGAAGAAGCGGCGGGGCTAATTTGCAACAATTATTGTCAAGGACTCAAAACCGAGTCCGATGACATCACCCACGACTCTCAATATCAAACCATTCAAAAGCAAGAAAATAGGAACTATCAAATCAGATGAAGGGGGGGTGCGCTTTTTGGCGTCTATCATCGCCACGGTAATGCTTTTGACTGAGAAAAGTAATGCCCAACGCCCAACCGTATTGTGGGGCTTGATGTACGAAGTTTTCTAGGGGGCGCTGTTGAGCCATTAGGACACGCCCATTAATGCAAACCTTTAAATATGACATTTTTTGCCAGGCCTGGCTTGCATGCAAAATTTGGTGACTTTTGAGGCATGTTTAGGGGGGCAAAGGCCCTCATTTCGTTGGAAGAAGGAAAAAACAAACAAGAAAAATTCCATAATAACACTATCATATGCTGTAACAATGCACCTTCCAATAATCATATCTACCTCATTCTGCTGCACCTTTCACTTTTTAATTGTCACTCACTCACTCACTCATCTTCTCCCGCTTTATCCGTTACCGGGTCGCGGGGGCAGCAGCCTCAGCAGGGATGCCCAGACTTCCCTCACCCCAGACACCTCCTCCAGCTCTTCCGGGGGGAGTCCGAGGCGTTCCCAGGCCAGCCGAGAGACATAGTCTCTCCAGCGTGTCCTGGGTCTTCCCCGGGGTCTCCTCCCGGTGGGACATGCCTGGAACACCTCCCTAGGGAGGCGTCCAGGAGGCATCCGGTACAGATGCCCAAGCCACCTCAGCTGACTCCTCTCAATGTGGAGGAGTAGCGGCTCGACTCCGAGCTCCTCCCGGGTGACCGAACTCCTCACCCTATCTCTAAGGGAGCGTCCAGCCACCCTGCGGAGGAAACTCATCTCGGCCGCTTGTATCCGCGATCTTGTCCTTTCGGTCACTACCCAAAGTTCATGACCATAGGTGAGGGTAGGGGCGTAGATTGACCGGTAAATCGAGAGCTTCGCCTTTCGACTCAGCTCCCTCTTTACCACGACGGTCCAGTACATCGACCGCATTACTGCGGACGCTGCACCGATCCGCCTGTCAATCTCACGCTCCATTGTTCCCTCACTCGTGAACAAGATCCCGAGATACTTGAACTCCTCCACCTGAGGCAGGACTTCTCCACCCACCCGGAGAAGGCATGCCACCCTTTTCCGGTCGAGAACCATGGCCTCGGTCTTGGAGGTGCTGATTCTCATCCCTGCCGCGTCGCACTCGGCCGCAAACCGCCCCAGCACATGCTGGAGGTCCCGGTCTGATGAAGCCAACAGGACAACATCATCTGCAAAAAGCAGAGATGAAATCCTGAGGTTCCCAAACCGGATCCCCTCCGGCCCCTGGCTGCGCCTAGAAATCCTGTCCATAAAAATTATGAACAGGACCGGTGACAAAGGGCAGCCCTGCCGGAGTCCAACATGCACCGGGAACAAGTCTGACTTACTGCCGGCAATGCGAACCAGACTCCTGCTTCGATCATACAGAGACCGGACAGCCCTTAGTAGAGGGCCCCGGACTCCATACTCACTCAGCACCCCCCACAGAATGGCACGAGGGACACGGTCAAATGCCTTCTCCAGATCCACAAAACACATGTAGACTGGTTGGGCTAATTCCCATGAACCCTCGAGCACCCTGCGGAGGGTATCCGCAGGGTTTTTTAATTTTATATATGTTAATAAGTGCCACATTTGTTTATTTACAGTGGGTACAGTGGGCGAAATAACCGGAGTCAAATTCATTCTCGGGCATGCTCAAACTTGGCCAATAAAGCTGATTCTGATTCTGATTTCTCCTCCAAACACGACAAGTTTCTACCATAAATTTCTATTTTGGTTTCATTTGACCATATAACACTCTCCAGATCCTCTTCTGCATCATCCAAATGCTCTCTAGCAAACTTCAGACCTGGACATGTCCTGGCTTCAGCAGGGGGAACGTCTGGCCCTGCAGGATCTGAGTCCCTGATCGTAGTGTGTTACTGATGGTTCCTTTGTTACTCTGGTCCCAGCTCTCTGCAGGTCATTCACAAGGTCCCCGTGTGGTTCTGGGATTTTTACTCACCGTTCTTGTGATAATTTTTACCCCACGGGGTGAAATCTTGGGAGATTATCAATTACCTTGTATGTCTTCCATTTTCTAATAATTGCTCCCACAGTTGATTTCTTCAAACCAAGCTGCTTACCGATTGCAGATTCAGTATTCCCAGCCTGGTGCAGGTCTACAATTTAGTTTCTCACATCCTTTGACAGCTCTTTGGTCTCGGCCACAGAGTTTGGAGTGTGACTGTTTGATGTTGTGGACAGGTATCTTTTATACTGATAACCAGTTAAAACAGGTGCCATTAATACAGGTAACAAGTGGAGGACAGAGGAGCCTCTTAAAGAAGTTACAGGTGCTTGTTTGTAGGTGACCAAATACTTATTTTACCCAGGAATTTACCAATTAATTCAGTAAAAATGTGATTTCCTGGATTCTTTCTCCATATGTATGTATGTATATACATACATACATAGACACATATACATACGTACATATATACATACACACACACATATATATGTACACACACACACACACACACACACACACACACACACACACACACACACACACACACACACACACACACACACACACACACACACACACACACACACACACACACACACACACACACACACACACACACACACACACACACACACACACACACACACAACTTACTCTTTCATCACAGGATAGCACAGAGCGATCCAAGCTGTTCAATGTTTTCATTGGTGAGGAGGGAGAGGACTTGCACTTCATTGGTACATCATCTAAAAGCAGATGAAATAAATTACCAAAAGAAAATTCTGTTCTAAAAACTTTCCTCTATTCAACTAGGGGTTATAATGACATACCTGAGCAATCAAATGCCAAAGTGTTCATGTGATCTGACAACACTTTAGCTGCATTGAACCCATCTTTTCCATATAAATTTGCTCTCTCTTTCTTCAGCTCATCCTCCCTTTGTCTCACCAGTTTAATCTCTTCATCCACCAGTGAAACTGTGCTTCTTGAACGCAATTTAAAAAATGGATTATTCGGGAATCCTTTTTCCTGGGGCTGTTCACAGGCTTTGTTGAGGAAGAACTCTGAAGCACTGCGGGTGATCACATGGGGCATCACAGGGATGATGAGTTTGGACATGCTGTCTTCAGAGCACCGTTCACCAGATTGAGTTGAAGTGTTGTTGTTGCCATGACTGGGGCTGGAGGTGAAATCATTCTTTGGGTCAAGAATTATAACATTATTTGGTGATACATTGTGTTTCAGTGGCTCTTTTGTTGATGAGGTGGTGACAAAAAATGATGTTGTGGGTGGAGTGCTGATGGATCTGGGTATTCTTTGTGATGGAGCACCATCAGCTGAATTGAGCAACCTGGAGTGCTCCCTCTCTTTCCTGAAGCTTTCCTCCATCTTCATTGATATACGAATCTCTCTTTCAACTGGTGTTTCTGGATCATCGTAAAGTGATCTGCAACTGGAGTCACTTAGTCCAGAGTCTTCTGAGCAAGGACTGAACTGGGTGTGAGGATAATCCCAGATTAGATTTAAATTCTCCAGATTATATCCTTTCTTCTGTGTCCTTTGAATATTGCGAACGGGTGTGAACATGAAGCTGCCATGAAACCTTGGCTGTTTGATTGTAGGCAAGACAATTTTGCTTTTCACTTGTTCCTCCATTTCCCTCCACTGTTTACGAGCTAGCTGGAAGTCCAAATGTTCTGTACTAACATTCTCATTCTTTGTCTCCTGTATTACAGAGAAGTCTTTGGGTAACTTATTGATTGTGCCTGCCCTTATGTTGTGATAGTCATTGTTGTGGTTATGTTTAGTATCTCTGTCATTTTCTTCTACAGATATTTTGGACAAACCATGCAGGCTTACGTTATTGTTAATTTCTTGTGAAGGTATTGAGAAAGAATTTATATTTTCAGGTTGTGCCCTTTGTTCGGCTCGGTGGAGGACCTCAAAATGAACCTCTTCAAAGATATTGTTTTGTTCATCAAAGTCTGTTACCTCAAATTTGTGCACAAAGAGTTCCTGGGCACTCAGTTGAAGACTGTCCAAATATGAGTCATCATCTTCTTTATTTATAGAGGAGGAAAAAACTGTTCTCCATTTTTCATCTATCTCACTTTCTGATGAAGTTGTTGCAAACTGAACCGTCTGGTATTTTTCCATTTCATCATTGTTATGGCAGACAATTATCTCAGGCTCTCCTACATTAGGTCCAGTCAGTTCAGGATCAGGGTCTGGTGTCTCTTGCTCCTTAAGATGAACATCATTCCCATACACACTGTCAGGACTACAGAAGGTATCAGAGACAGACGAGAATACTGATGCATTCCTGTTGATTTCCTCGTGTGCTGGTTCTAATATCAAATATTCTTTTTGTACCTGACAAGGCATTACAGTACAAAAGTCAGTCTCTGCAAAGTCACACTTTATGTTGTCACTTGTGTTGGTTGTCGTATCAGTTAAAACCATTTCCTTCTGGGTGGTTGCACTAAAATATTCCCCTCGGTCTGATGAATCTGCTATAAGGACCTCCCCTTCACAGTCCATCACCACCTTTGATTGTTCAGTTGTTTCCATAGTGACAGAGCTTAATCTGTGATTCTCACTTATGCTGCAGCCGTCTTTCAACCCGTTTCCAATTCTCTTTCTATCTACCAAGGTGGTTTTCTGAAAGAAAAGAATAAAAAAAGACATTTGTTTTCAGAAATTGAAATGTTAAATGATAAATATACAAGGACAGTGGATTTTTTCAGTAGCACTTAATGGCATTATTGCAGAAATGATCAGGCCAGTGTGATTTTGTGAAGTGTTTTTGAAATTAAATTAGCAAATCAAAACATATTCATGGCAACTACACACACAGCAAGGCAGATAAACACTTTCAAATGCACATGAGAGTTAGAGAGCAGGGTAATGTTGCCATGCTGAATAGTTGCTATTGCTATGCTGACTGAATTTTTCCCTGAGTGGTTTATGTGTAGAAAGAGAAGAAAGAAATCAAGGCAGCAGATTTGAAAGACATAATGCCTGCTCTTATGTAAGGCTGTTGGACTGAGTAAGATCAGAATTGCTATGTGCTGAAATATGGTGATTTATGCAAAGTCAGGGACAGCTACTTAAAGGCTACTAAAATCTTAATTTATCATAGTTTCACATCTCACAAACACAAACAGTTTATGTGTATTTTTACTGTATTTTTACTTTTTATTTTTACTATGGCCACGGTTACATTATGTTTTTTAATTCGGAATGAATTATTCAGAATTAAATAATTCAGAATTAAACTATTTTCCTTCAAGTTTAGATGGAAATAGTAATTCCGAATTAAGGTTTACATGGAAAACACGTTTCATTTTCATTTTTTCATTTTATTCTTTATTTCATTCAAAATAACAAAACAATTTAATACAAACACAAAAACACGTTTGATGGGCTTTATCCAATTCTCGGTCTGGGGGTTGGGAAGGTTCTGATTGGATAGGGGGGCGGACCAGAAGTTACGGCTACCAGAAATTACGTCTACCAGAAGAAAAACAAACTTAGTCGCTTAGACAACTTTGAAAAGCTCACAATTTTTATTTTTCCTGCCATCTATTCTTTTAATTATTTCCAGGTCCTCCAAGCTATTTATTAAATAAATCATCTCTGCTCTTAGCCACCGTTTACTGCAGATGGGAAACAGGAGGGGCAGAACTGAAAACACAAACTGGGGGAAATGTCAAACCCTGAAAAAACCAGCCACTTACTTCGGAATTAAAGGAGCTGTATGTAAGAGCAATAATAAAACAAATCATAAAATGACCCCAATATGTCAACAGACATTTAAAAATCATGTTCATTTCAAATACTTATGTCACTGACAACAGCACTCAAGCCAGGATATTCCAGTTTAAAAAGACGAGTTGCAGCCCTCAACTAATGTTTATGTTGTCATTTTTTGTTTTGGCCTGAAGCTCCACCCTCCACCTATCTCCCAATCACCAAGTCAGTATTGTTTCGGCATCTGGGTTGCCAGCTCGGCTCTAATTATCGCAGCCATGGCAGCCTACGTTCCTTCTGCATTCTGCAGCCTACCTGGCAACCTCTGGTCGGGGGGAGGAGGGGGGGGATACACGCCACTCAACAATATTTTGAAAGTGACTGCAGTACCAGTTTTGGACATTTCTTACAGACGGCTCCTTTAAGTTTAATTCGGAAAGGCCATTTTCATTCAGAATTAGGTGTTTACATGGTAATTTTCATTCATTTTAAATCGGATTTAATTTTAATGCTGAATTAAAGAGGAATTAAACTTCCCATGTAAACGCAGCCTATGTTTATTTTTACTCTCCATTGACAATAGTCAACATCTGGAATCCAAACATTTCATCAAAGTGTTCTTAGAAAACAACAGAACTTGTTTAAAATTCTTTTTTTTTTAAGATTTTGTGGCTCTACTGGCCTTTATTTGAAGTCTAGACAGGAAATGGTTAGAGAGAGAGAATGGGGCGACATGCAGCAAAGGGCCGCAGGCCAGGATTTGAACCTGCAACCACTGCATGTAGCCTCAGTATATGGGATGCTTGCTCTAACCACTGTGCCATCCAGCGGCCCAACTTGTATAAAATTCTTGCATAATTTGTGTTTTTGATCCAGTTCAAATATCGACTACTATATTAAATAGTCAGAAAATAATTCAATTTTAAAATAGAATATTAAGATTAATAACGTCAGCATATTGTACCAGCCAGTGTATCTCACTTACATTTAGTAAAAAAGTCTTCTTCAATAACTGAAATGAATTGTCAAGGCTAAAATATAAGTAAATTGGACTGGGGTAATGCAAACCATGAAATATCAAATTTATCGCCAGGCCTGGCTTGCATGCAATATTTGGTGACTTTTGGGGAACTATCAAATATGGACCAATATGGGGGAGCGCTTTTTGGCGTCTAGCCTTGCCACGGTAACACTTTTGAAAGAGAACAGTAATGCGTGTAGTCGCAGGATAGAGATGCATATTTTGATGTATAACACACCTGGGTGCACGTTACGGTTCGGGCCGTATTAACTGTGGAAGGAATGGCATAAATTGTGCCAAAATTACGCGATTTTTTGACAGGCCCAAAAGGCCCTCCTTTCGTCAGAAGAAAGAAAGAAAGAATAAAGAAAAAAACAATTCCTACAGATACAATAGGGCCTTCGCACTGTAAGTGCTCGGGCCCTACTTAAAGCTGCAAGCAGCGATGAACGGGCCTTCGCACTCATGGCCACCGCCCCCCATAAGCATATCAGAAATGACACCACCCACAACTTTCTATGTCAAACCATTCAAAAGTTACTGCAGAAAATAGGAACTATGAAATATCGACCAATCGGAAGAATTTGCCCCAACTATGGTCAAGGACTCAAAACCATATCCGATGACACCACCCACGAGTCCTTATGTCAAACCATTCAAAAGTTATAGCAGAAAATAGGGACAACCAATCAGAAGAAGGGGCAGGGCTAATTCAGGCCAATAAGGGTCAAGGACTCAATACTGAGTCCGATGACACCACCCACGAGTCTTTATGTCAAACCATTCAAATGTTATGGCAGAAAAAAGTATTCTAGGGGGCGCTGTTGAGTCATCTTGCCACGTCCATTAATGCAAACCATGAAATATCAAATTTATCATCAGGCCTGGCTTGCGTGCAAAATTTGGTGACTTTTTGGGAACTATCAAATACGGACCAATCAGATGAAGGGGGGGTGCGCTTTTTGGCGTCTAGCGTCGCCATGGTAACGCTTTTGAAAGAGAAAAGTAATGCACGTTGTCGCAGGATGGAGACGCACATTTTGATGTATAACACACCTGGGTGCACATTACGGTTCGGGCCGTATTAACTGCCGAAGGAATGGCACAAATTGCGCCAAAATTACTTTTCTTTAAGTTGCGACATGATACAGGTATCGATCTTGATCGTCTCTGATCTACAACCTGCACGTTTTTTTCTCCCTCCACCACCTTCTCTCCTATCGGACAACGCCGAGATGTCGTCACAGCGCAGCACGGTGAAATAAAAAAATGTTCAATTTGGGCGCAGGCCAGGGATTAAAGCAAAAAAAAATCCCAGGACGGAAAGTTTTCAGACCCCCCCCGTTGCGATTGAAAACGTAAATTTATAATCCATTCCTGAGAGTTCATTTTTTAATCACGTGGCAATATCCGTGCTAGTAGATACTTTTTATGTAATAATGACAGGGGTTTCTAAACGAGGCACTGCACTACAGACTCGCTACATAACTTTGAACAAAGCATCTGAAATTAAAATGCAGATATACAAGCTCACAGCGCGTCACATTCGTAATGCAACGTAGGCTTGTAGCTCCGCAGTGTTTACATTGCGGCACACCGACATGCGACGAGGTCTAGCGCTGAGTTATGGTTCTGCGTCACACCAACGGAGAGCACACGGCGTAGGGTACGCGGCGACACGCACCGTACGGCGCGCGTCGCCGCGTAACCTACGCCGAGGCCTACGGCGTAGGTTCGCGTCGGTTTAACGCGAAACCATAATTCAGGCTTCACAGCGCGACTCCACTGTCCGCCGGCGCGCGCCCGGCTCGTTGCCACGCCGACTCCGCGCTCATATATTTAATACATTTATAAAGCCCATATATTTATAAAGCCCCACCTGGCCGAGCCCTAACACTGAGGCCATGGTAGATTTAGGTTACACACGGCACTGTTGACTTTTTTTCCCTGCCGGCTCTGCTCATTCACAACGTGACCAGATCCGGCTCTGCGTCGATTTAACGCAGAACCATAATTCAGGCTTCACTCACTGCCGCAACGTGTTGCCTCCAGTCATTTCAATGAGAAGCACACGCAAACACTGCATTGCATATTCAGCGCCGCACAGAGGCTCCCAAATGGAAATGATTTTTGATTTCTGAATGAATGGATAGATACGTCGCTTATTTTTTGTATATTATGTTTTTCTTTTCTGGCCTGGCGCATCGCGTTTTCGAGTCCGTTGTTTGGGGATTTTTTTTTTTTTTTCCCCCCGTTCCGCGGAAATTTTTTGCTGAGACCAAAATCCGCGGAAGATTCTGATGCCTGGTTATTAGGTGTCAGGTTACGTGCATCTAAAACCAGAGGAGAACTTTACTGTGTGTGTACAGCCAACAGCTGATTGACTGCAGTGGGCGCCGTTCGACAAGTCACCGCTGCGCTACAGACACCCCGGTGTTCATATTTTTTGTCGGATTTGCGCTGATCTCATAAAAAAATATCCCAAAAAAATCCCCAGGACGGAAATCCGTACCCAGTACGGAGAACTTTAATCCCTGGCGCAGGCAAATGTTTTAAGATATTTAGATAATTTTAGATATTTTGCGGCGCAGTATCAGGCCAGCAGAGATCATTTTAGATGCTTCCCTGAATGCCTTGAATGCATTAAGTGACGGGAGCATTATTTTTTATAGGATGTACTGGACTATCAAATGATGCTACCCCTGAAATATTGATTTAAAATGGCTGAATTGAGGTATAAGAATGCTGAGATTCATCCTGCAGTTGTAGTGAGGTGATTAGTATCTTACCTGAATGCATTAAGTGACGGGAGCATTATTTGATAGGACGTTACTGGACTATCAAATTATGCTACCCCTGAAATATTGATTTAAAATTGATAATATGGGATGTTGAGTATTTGATCCTTCAAAATTCCCTACCCATGACATTAATTGCATTACTTTTTGTGAACATTATACGATAAAGAGGAAAAATAAAACAATTCTATCGCTTTATTTGATATTCATTCAGTCATTCTCGTTTATCTAACCAGGCAGGTCATTAATAACACATTCTTATTTACAATAACGGCCTGGCAAGAGACAAGGACCACTTGGGGGGTAAGGAAGTGGTTTAGGGAGTAAAACAGTAAGATTGTTGCTCTGCAAAAGGTAGAAAACCATTAAGGAACTTTTTCTGATAGGGTAGCAAAACTCGAAAGATAGACGCTATCGGTTTATGCCGTGGTAGCATTTTTCGACGAAGCAGCAGAAATCGACAGAACAGCGGCTCGGTCTGCGCTTTGCGCCCAGAGCGGACGCTTCCCCACCGAGCTCGGCGGTGCGAGACGGCACCTGGCGCGGTGTTTGCGCCCCAATTGAACATTTAGACCATACGATTTTTTTTAGTTTTTTTGTTTTTTCAGATCTGGGCACCTGCGCCGTCTTTGCGCCGAGTCTGCGCCCAACCCGGCGGCCTGCGCCCAACCCGGCGGCCTGCGCCCTGTTGCGCGCCGCCGAGCCTGCGCTCTTGCGCGGAGGCAGCAAATACACAATAAATGGGAAAGCCGGCAGCGGCTACCGCTTTGCGCCCTCTGCGTGAAAACCGCTTTAGCCAATCAGTTATTGTTGACATGGGGCCTCGCCTGCTCGGCCCTCCCTCGGAACCGTGGGTGCTTCGGGGCCCGAGCACCCACGGTTCCGGCGCCTATGGATCCTGGGCTTTTGGAAAAACATTCAGGGCTTGAGCCCAAGTAGCCACCCCCTAGATCCGCCTCTGGCCTTCGCACTGTAAGTGCTCGGGCCCTAATTAAGAAAAGGAAAATAGTCACTTTTTGTGAATTTCTTAATGAGTGGAAAAAATATCTGTCCTCTTTAATTCAGTAAATAACCATGCGATTTTACATCAGTCCTAAATTGCAAACAGATTCAATCCAACATCTGGCTTTTTTTCCCATGATATTTCTTCATTAACATAACTGACATTTCTCATTCAGATATTGGTGAACCATTTTCTTACCACCTCTATTCATCCTTATTTTTCCAAACAAAGTAACTAGTGTGGTAGAGGCAAAACTTACACACATACATTTTTTTTTGCCCTCCATTAGGACTGTTCTTTGGTCTACATGTAGAATTGTATTTCAGACAACATTGGTTCTGATCAAGATAAGATGAGTGCATATATAAATATGCACATTCTAAGATGAGTGCATATATAAATATGCACATTCAGAGTCCTTACTGTACAGTACCATGTTACCATGGTAACCGTCAGCAGGCTTCAGCACATTCTCAACACTTGCTGCAATGCTCAGCTGTCACCACTACCACCCACTCACAACTTCATCACCAAGCTGCAAAATGTGATGCCAAGCAAGTAAATGGCACAGGTTATTACAGTAAGAATAGAAAGATACAATAACAACAGAACAATTTAAATTAAAACTTAAGAAATACATTTTTCAATGTAAAGCCATCTTCATTCATATTGACTTTGTGCGTTAGAAGGCTCCAGGCCCGGACGGCGTGTCCCCCTCCTGCCTGAGAGCCTGCGCCAAGCAGCTGGCTCCCACCTTCACGCGGATCTTCAACCGGTCCCTGGAGCTGTGTGAGGTGCCCTCATGCCTCAAACGCTCCCCCATCATCCCAGTCCAAAAGAAACCCACCATCACAGGTCTAAATGACTACAGACCCGTCGCCCTGACGTCTGTGGTCATGAAGACATTTGAGCGGCTGGTGTTGAGCCACCTGAAGGACACCACAGGCTCCCTGCTCGATCCCCTGCAGTTTGCTTACCGGGCAAACAGGTCGGTGGATGATGCAGTCAACATAGGACTGCACCACATCCTGCGTCATCTCGACACCCCAGGGACTTACGCGAGGATCCTGTTCGTGGACTTCAGCTCGGCGTTCAACACGATCGCTCCCGCAATCCTCCACCAGAAGCTCACCCAGCTCACCGTGCCTGCCTCCACCTGTCAGTGGATCACCAGCTTCCTGAGTGACAGGAGGCAGCAGGTGAGGCTGGGCAGCATCACATCCAGCACCCGGACCATCAGCACTGGCGCCCCCCAGGGGTGCGTCCTATCACCACTGCTCTTCTCCCTCTACACCACAGGTGTCAAAGTGAATCCCAGAAGGGCCGGTGTCCTGCATGTTTTAGATGTTTCACTGCTTTAACACGCCTGATTCTAATTAATCATCATCACCAGCTTGTCATCAAAGTCTGGATAGTTCTGTTAATGACACAGTCACTTGTATCATGGTGCAATGAAGCAGGGAAACATCTAAAACCTGCAGGGACACCGGCCCTTGAGGACTGGAGTCCGACACCCCTGCTCTACATCAACGACTGCACCTCAGGGGACTCGTCTGTGAAGCTCCTGAAGTACACGGACGACACCACCGTCATCGGCCTGATCCGGGAAGGTGACTAGTCCGCGTACAGACGGGAGGTGGAACAGCTGGTCCACTGGTGCAGTCGGAACCACCTGGAGCTGAACCCGCTCAAGACTGTGGAGATGACAGTGGACTTCAGAATAAACCCACTGCCACTCCCCCCCTTCACCATCCTCAACAGCACTGTCTCTACCACAGACTCCTTCAGGTTCCTGGGATCCACAATCTCCAGGGACCTGAAGTGGACCACCCACATCAACTCTGTCAGAAAGAAGGCGCAGCAGAGGTTGTACTTCCTGCGTCAACTCAGGAAGTTTAACCTGCCACAGCAGCTGCTGATCACCTTTTACTCTGCCATCATACAATCTGTTCTCTGCTCTTCCATCACTGTCTGGTTTGGATCAGCCACCAAACTGGACAGGCACAGACTGCAACGGACAATCAGGTCTGCAGAGAGGATAGTTGGGACTAACCTCCCATCTATCGACGACCTGTACCGGTCCAGGACCAGGAAACGGGCAGGTCAAATCTCTGCTGACCCCTGACACCCGGGACACAGTCTGTTCCAACTCCTCCCCTCTGGACGGCGCTACAGAGCTCTGTGCGCCAGAACCTCCAGACACAGGGACAGTTTCTTCCCGCAAGCGGTTGCTCTGATGAACTCTCACAAATAACAGTCTCAGAGTAACCAAACACGTGCAAAAAAATAAATAATCATCTAGCACCCTCTTTAATAATCATGTCTGCCTCACTCTGCTGCACCTGTAACTTTGTATTCACTACCTCAAACTGCTGCACCTTTAAAATGTTTATACTGTACATAGAAATACCACATTTGTTTATTGTTTATTTGTTTATTTTTTATTTTTTAATACCAAAGAGCGAAATTACCGGAGTCAAATTCCTTGTTGGACAATGTTCGAACCTGGCCAATAAAGCTGATTCCGATTCTGATTATAATGTATGTTTAGAAGTTCAAGTAATAAACATAAAAACATTTGGGAATAAGCCACTCTCACAAAAGCACTACATGTGAATTCCCATTTCAGTCATGGAATCGTTTGCGAATTTTGCAAACGATTTCAATACCAGTGGGCATGAATGACATCATAAAGCCGGTTGCGTAGCTTACGTGCATTGCAGGGCAACGTGCGTAAGCCAGCAGTCAATAGTAAACTCAAAAGTCTATTTACATTTCTGTAAAAAAACACGGCAACTTGCAATACAAGTGAATATTTTGTCAAAGGGAGGAAATACTGCATGCAACACGCACACAGCATGCAATGTGTCGATGAATGTCTTGTTTTGCATCCGCTTCGGACTAACGTCAGTAATTCTCAACCCAGCAGCAGCAAGGTTAGCATGTCCTTGGCTAATAATAATGCAGATAACTAATTATCTAAGCAACAATGCCTATCATATTAGCGCCATTTGCCTCACTGTTGTCCTTTTTTCCTAATGAGAATCCATGAGGGAATCAATAAAGAACCGAATTGTGAAATGGAATTGGAATCGTAGAAATCTTATCAATTCCCATCCCTAATCAGGACACAATGAAATAGCAACTGCCCAGTCCAGTAGTATTAAAAAAAACAAAGACAAACATACAGTCACACACTGTAAAACACAAAGACATATCACATCAGGTAGGAAGGACAGAAGATACAAACTTTACAGATACAGACTTTATACAGAGCAGGATAAAGTGCTGAGTGACAGTATTGCACTAATTATATATACGTTATAAACAGGGCTGCACATAATTATTTTGGTCTGGTGCTCAGAGGAGCCCCTGGATATGTGACTTGGGGCTCCAAAAACGCGGTGACCCGTCTCGCCGGATCGATAAAAGAGGGATGCAGGAATAAGTTATAGGTAAAATGATATTTATTCACTTATAAAGATGAATTAACAAATTATGGTGCGTGTTAGTCTGTAGAGTCAGTATAAAAGTTACAGTTTTTATCAGCCAGATTGGGATGCTCACCGCATATTTTGCACCTAGGGTTGCCAACTTTCAAAAATAGAAATAAAGGACGCCCCGATTTCAGCAGCGCAGGAGCCAAAGAAAATCCCCAAAACTTCTAAACTGCATAAAAATGTGTTTATTTTATATAAAAAAACGTGTTCTTTAATAGCATTGAACTTGCATGACTGTACAGACAGCCAACCATATAGCAGCTGAAATAGCCTCCTATGCTATCTATGTCCACATCAGCCAAGGTGTAGAATATTGCTTCAGGTGAAGAATATGGTGTAAAAGTTAACTTATTTCAATAATGCAACTAGAATATGGTGTAAAAGTTAACTTATTTCAATAATTCAACTAGAATATGGTGTAAAAGTTAATCTATTTCAATAATTCAACTTAAAAGATGAAACTAATATATTACCTAGTCTAATTACATGCAAAGCAAGATATGTTGAACCTTTATTTGTTATAATTTTGATGATGGAATTGTTTATTGATTTCATAAAATATTCTCTAATTTATTTTTTATTTGGGGTTTTCATAAACTTTGAGCCATAATCAGAGAGCAGTGTCTTGCTGGTGCAGGAAACTGCTGCACGCAGTGACGGACACTGGCTGATTTATGGTTCCGCGTTGCACCAACGCAGAGCTTACGGGGTAGGATACGTGGGAACGCGAACGTACGGTACGCGTCGCCGCGTAACATCATGCAGCCACTTCTCGGCGAACACACGTTTTCTGTTCGATTCGGGTAGTGGTTCAGTTTTGCGTCTCTTTGTAGTTGGTGGTGGTGGAACGCCAAAATAATTACTTAATGGCGCTTGCTTCTTGGACATTTTGACGAGACGTGTCGGGGTTTGTTCAGTAAAGCTGATCCTTCCATCTCTTCCTGCCCAACCCACCCAGTTCCCCAGAACTGCCAACTTTGAGTGGCAGTTCTGGGGAAAAGCTCTCGCAATAGATTTTTTAATATTAGTATTCTGGTCTGGCCACAACCAATAATATGAGCCCCAGCTGTTGGTACGCAGCACAAGATTGACAGCGCACTGTGGAATTTGACGGCGCATGCGCTCTGGCGGCCCACTTATGTGCAGCCCTGGTTATAAATAAGTTAATTTTGAATTTGCACTTGGTATACTGTAGGGAGTATATTGCATTTGGATGTATGGAGTTACCATGTATATTTAGGGCCCGAGCACTTGCAGTGCGAAGGCCCTATTGTATTTGCAGGAATTTTTATTATTATTATTATTAGGGCCCGAGCACTTGCAGTGCGAAGGCCCTATTGTAATTGCAGGAATTATTCTTCTTCTTCTTCTTATTGTTCTGACAAAAGGAAGGCCTTTTTGCCCCCCTAAACGTCCCCAAAAAGTCACCAAATTTTGCATGCAAGTCAGGCCTGGCGAAAAATTTGACATTTAAGGGTTTGCATTAATGGGCGTGGCAAAATGGCTCAACAGCGCCCCCTTGAAAACTTTGTGCCTCAAGCCCCACAATGCGGTTTGTTGTACATGCACGAAAATCGGTACACACCTGTATCATGGGACAACTTAAAGAAAAGTCTCTGGGCGTCATGTCGAGAAACCGAACAGGAAGTCGGCCATTTTGAATTAATCGTGTCACTTTGGCGCAATTTATGCCATTCCTTCGGCAGTTAATACGGCCCGAACCATAACGTGCCCCCAAGTGTGTTATACATCAAAATGTGCGTCTTCATCCTGCGACAACACGCATTACTTTTCTCTTTCAAAAGCGTTACCGTGGCGACGCTAGACGCCAAAAAGCGCGCCCACCCTTCATCTGGTTGGTTCAGACCGAAAAAACTTTGCGCCTCAAGCCCCAGAATACGGTGTGACGTACATGAACGAAAATCGGTACACACCTGTATCATGTCGCAACTTAAAGAAAAGTCTCTTGGCGCCATGGCCGAAACCGTACAGGAAGTCGGCCATTTTGAACATTCTGAATTAATCACGTAATTTTGGAGCAATATATGCAATTCCTTCGAGAATTAATACGGCCCGAACCGTATCGTGAACCCAGATGTGTTATACATCAAAATGTGCGTCTCCATCCTGCGACTACACGCATTACTTTTCTCTTTCAAAAGTGTTACCGTGGCGACGCTAGACGCCAAAAAGCACGCCCCCCCTTCATCTGATTGGTCCATATTTGATAGTTCCCCAAAAGGCACCAAAATTGGCACGCAAGCCAGGCCTGGCGATAAATTTGATATTTCATGGTTTGCATTAATGGGCGTGGCAAAATGGCTCAACAGCGCCCCCCGGAAAACTTTGTGCCTCTAGCCCTACAATACGGTTTGACGTACATGCACGAAAATCGCTACACACCTGTATCATGGCGCAACTTAAAGAAAAGTCTCTTGGAGCCATGGCCGAAACCGAACAGGAAGTCGGCCATTTTGAAATCTGATTGGTCCATATTTGATAGTTCTCCAAAAGTCACCAAATTTGGCATGCAAGACAGACTTGGCGATAAATTTGATATTTCATGGTTTGCATTAATGGGCGTGGCCTAACGGCTCAACAGCGCCCCCTAGAATACTTTTCTCTGCCATAACTTTTGAATGGTTTGACATAGGAAGTTGTGGGTGGTGTCATGGGACTCTGTATGGAGTCTTTGAGCTTCGTTGGCCTTAATTAGCCCCGCCCCTTCTTCTGATTGGTTGTCCCGATTTTCTGCTATAACTTTTGAATGGTTTGACATAGAGAGTCGTGGGTGGTGTCATCAGATTCTTTATGGAGTCCATGACCTTCATTGGCCTGAATTAGCCCCGCCCCTTCTTCTGATTGGTTGTCCCTTTTTTCTGTTATAACTTTTTAATGGTTTGACATAAGAAGTCGTGGATGGTGTCATGGGACTTTGTAATGAATTCTTAAGCTTCGTTGGCCTTAATTAGCCCCTTCTTCTGATTGGTTGTCCCGATTTTCTGCTATAACTTTGGAATGGTTTGACATAGAGAGTCGTGGGTGGTGTCATCAGATTCTGTATGGAGTCCTTGACCTTCATTGGCCTGAATTAGCCCCGCCCCTTCTTCTGATTGGTTGTCCCTTTTTTCTGTTATAACTTTTTAATGGTTTGACATAAGAAGTCGTGGATGGTGTCATGGGACTCTGTAATGAATTCTTAAGCTTCGTTGGCCTTAATTAGCCCCGCCCCTTCTTCTGATTGGTTGTCCCGATTTTCTGCTATAACTTTGGAATGGTTTGACATAGAGAGTCGTGGGTGGTGTCATCAGATTCTGTATGGAGTCCTTGACCTTCATTGGCCTGAATTAGCCCCGCCCCTTCTTCTGATTGGTTGTCCCTTTTTTCTGCTATAACTTTTGAATGGTTTGACATAGGAAGTCATGGGTGGTGTCATTTCTGATATGCTTATGGGGGGCGGTGGCCGTGAGTGCGAGGGCCCGTTCATCGCTGCTTGCAGCTTTAATTATTATTATTATTATTTTCCTGACAAAGTGAAGGCCTTTTTGCCCCCCTTAACATGCCCAAAAAGTCACCAAATTTTGCACCCTAGTCAGGCCTGGCGAAAAATTTGATATTTAAAGGTTTGCATTAATGGGCGTGGCAAAATGGCTCAACAGCGCCCCCTTGAAAACTTTGTGCCTCAAGCCCCACGATACGGTTTGACGTACATGCACGAAAATCGGTACACACCTGTATCATGGGACAACTTAAACAAAAGTCTCTTGGGGTCATGCCCGAAACCGAACAGGATGTCGGCCATTTTGAATTAGTCGTGTCATTTTGGCGAAATTTATGCCATTCCTTCGAAAGTTAATTCAGCCCGAACCGTAACGTGCCCCCAAGTGTGTTATACATCAAAATGTGCGTCTCCATCCTGCGACAACACGCATTACTTTTCTCTTTCAAAAGCGTTACCGTGGTGACGCTAGACGCCAAAAAGCGCGCCCACCCTTCATCTGATTGGTTCGACAGAAAAAACTTTGTGCCTCAAGCCCCATAATACGGTTTGACGTACATGAACGAAAATCGGTACACACCTGTATCATGTCGCAACTAAAAGAAAAGTCTCTTGGCGCCATGGCCGAAACCGAACAGGAAGTCGGCCATTTTGAACATTCTGAATTCATTGCGTAATTTTGGAGCAATATATGCCATTCCTTCGAGAGTTAATTCAGCCCGAACCGTATCGTGAACCCAGATGTGTTATACATCAAAATGTGCGTCTCCATCCTGCGACTACACGCATTACTTTTCTCTTTCAAAAGTGTTACCGTGGCGACGCTAGACGCCAACAAGCGCACCCCCCCTTCATCTGATTGGTCCATATTTGATAGTTCCCCAAAAGGCACCAAATTTGGCATGCAAGCCAGGCCTGGCGATAAATTTGATATTTCATGGTTTGCATTAATGGGGGTGGCAAAATGGCTCAACAGCGCCCCCCGGAAAACTTTGTGCCTCAAGCCCCACAATACGGTTTGACGTACATGCATGAAAATCGCTACACACCTCTATCATGGCACAACTTAAAGAAAAGTCTCTTGGAGCCATGGCCGAAACCGAACAGGATGTCGGCCATTTTGAATACATTGTGTCATTTTGGCGAAATTTATGCCATTCCTTCGGCAGTTAATTCAGCCCGAACCGTAACGTGCACCCAAGTGTGTTATACATCAAAATGTGCGTCTACATCCTGCGACACCACGCATTACTTTTCTCTTTCAAAAGTGTTACCGTGGCGACGCTAGACGCCAAAAGGCGCGTCCCCCCTTCATGTGATTGGTCCATATTTGATAGTTCTCCAAAAGTCACCAAATTTTGCATGCAAGACAGACTTGGCGATAAATGTGATATTTCATGGTTTGCATTAATGGGCGTGGCCTAACGGCTCAACAGCGCCCCCTAGAATACTTTTATCTGCCATAACTTTTGAATGGTTTGACATAGAGAGTTGTGGGTGGTGTCATGGGATTCTGTAAAGAGTCCTTAAGCTTCGTTGGCCTTAATTAGCCCCGCCCCTTCTTCTGATTGGTTGTCCCGATTTTCTGCTATAACTTTGGAATGGTTTGACATAGGGAGTCGTGGGTGGTATCATCAGATTCTTTATGGAGTCCTTGGCCTTCATTGGCCTGAATTAGCCCCGCCCCTTCTTCTGATTGGTTGTCCCGATTTTCTGCTATAACTTTGGAATGGTTTGACATACAGAGTCCCGCTTCCTGATTCAAACGTCTGCTGGCCCCGCCCCCCGACCAATCAGTGGCGAGTAGGGTGATGACGGCCCCGCCCCCCGACCAATCAGTGGCGAGTAGGGTGATGACGGCCCCGCCCCCCGACCAATCAGTGGCGAGTAGGGTGATGACGGCCCTGCTCCCCGACCGATCAGCTGCCTGTAATATGGTGACGTCAGAAATAGACCCGTGCTCAGCCCGGTTAGAACGTCGGTAGAATGGTTACAGAAAAAGTAATAAAAATAGTAGTGTTTTACTAATATTTATACCTTACAAATATTTAAAAAATTAGGAAAAAAAAGTTCCAAACATTTTATCGCCATGTTGGTCTCTCTTAAGCCAGTAAGTCGAAGTGAAAGGGATAGCTGGGACATAGCTCAGCCACAGCATTGCAGTCTTTGGTGCCAGAAGTCGAGAGTTCGAGCCTGGCTGTACTTTTGATGAAATTTTTTGTCAGCAATTTTTGTGTTTTTACATCAAAATGTGCGTCTCTGTCCTGCGACGACGTACATTACTTTTCTCTTTCAAAAGTGTTACCGTGGCGACGCTAGACGCGAAAAAGCATGCGTCCCCTTCATCTGATTGGTCCATATTTGATAGTTCTCCAAAGTCACCAAATTTTGCATGCAAGCCAGACCTGGTGATAAATTTGATATTTCATGGTTTGCATTAATGGGCGTGGCCTAACGGCTCAACAGCGCCCCCCAGAATACTTTTCTCTGCCATAACTTTTGAATGGTTTGACATAAAAAGTCGTGGGTGGTGTCATGGGACTCGGTATTGAGTCCTTGACCATAATTGGCCTGAGTTAGCCCCGCCCCTTCTTCTGATTGGTTGTCCCGATTTTCTGCCATAACTTTTGAATGGTTTGACATAGAGAGTCGTGGGTGGTGTCATCAGACTCTGTATGGAGTCCTTGACCTTCATTGGCCTGAATTAGCCCCGCCCCTTCTTCTGATTGGTTGTTCCTTTTTTCTGCTATAACTTTTGAATGGTTTGACATAGAGAGTCGTGGGTGGTGTCATTTCTGATATGCTTATGGGGTCGGTGGACGTGAGTGCGAGGGCCCGTTCATCGCTGCTTGCAGCTTTTTTTTGTTTGTTTTCTTTTTGTTTGTTTGTTTTCTTTTTGAATAATGACTTGGATTTATACAGCGCCCTTCAAGGCACCCAGAGCGCTTTACAGAGATCATTATTCATTCATACACATCCTCACTGGTGGTGGTAGCTACGTTTTGTAGCCACAGCTGCCCTGGGGCAGACTGACGGAAGCATGGCTGCCATATCGCGCCGAACGGCCACCAAACATTCATACACATTCACACGGGGCAAGTTGGGTAAGGTGTCTTGCCCAAGGACACTACGACAGCAAACTGGGACAGAGCGGGATTCGAACCGCCGACCTTCCGATCATTGGACGACCCGCTCTACCACCTGAGCTACTGCCGCCCCAAGTCCAGTTTTTGAAGTCCAGGAACAATTGTTTTGTGTTGTTTATGTTGAGTGACAAGTTATTTGATGAGCACAACAGTGTCAGTTTGCAGATCTCGTCTCTGTAGGCCACTCATCACCTCCTGAGAGGTTTCACTTATCACAAGAACCTGTGATAAGTGAAATTCTCATCTCATCTCATCTCATCTTCTCCCGCTTTATCCGTTACCGGGTCGCGGGGGCAACAGCCTCAGCAGGGATGCCCAGACTTCCCTCACCCCAGACACTTCCTCCAGCTCTTCCGGGGGGAGTCCGAGGCGTTCCCAGGCCAGCCGAGAGACATAGTCTCTCCAGCGTGTCCTGGGTCTTCCCCGGGGTCTCCTCCCGGTGGGACATGCCTGGAACACCTCCCTAAGGAGGCGTCCAGGAGGCATCCGGTACAGATGCCCAAGCCACCTCAGCTGACTCCTCTCAATGTGGAGGAGTAGCGGCTCGACTCCGAGCTCCTCCCGGGTGACCGAACTCCTCACCCTATCTCTAAGGGAGCGTCCAGCCACCCTGCGGAGGAAACTCATCTCGGCCGCTTGTATCCGCGATCTTGTCCTTTCGGTCACTACCCAAAGTTCATGACCATAGGTGAGGGTAGGGGCGTAGATTGACCGGTAAATCGAGAGCTTCGCCTTTCGACTCAGCTCCCTCTTTACCACGACGGTCCAGTACATCGACCGCATTACTGCGGACGCTGCACCGATCCGTCTGTAAATCTCACGCTCCATTGTTCCCTCACTCGTGAACAAGATCCCAAGATACTTGAACTCCTCCACCTGAGGCAGGACTTCTCTCCGGAGAAGGCATGCCACCCTTTTCCGGTCGAGAACCATGGCCTCGGTCTTGGAGGTGCTGATTCTCATCCCTGCCGCGTCGCACTCGGCCGCAAACCGCCCCGATTTCACGTTTTTTTTTTGTTTTTTTTTTGCAAATTAAGCATTTGTTCTCTAAATTCTCTAAAAACCCAGGTAATAGGGAAAATATTCAAAAAGAGACCACCATGAAACGTACCAAGTTGAATATTTAGATCAGTACATAATATGGTCAGTCACAACATCATCTGCAAAAAGCAGAGATGAAATCCTGAGGTTCCCAAACCGGATCCCCTCCGGCCCCTGGCTGCGCCTAGAAATCCTGTCCACAAAAATTATGAACAGGACCGGTGACAAAGGGCAGCCCTGCCGGAGTCCAACATGCACCGGGAACAAGTCTGACTTACTGCCGGCAATGCGAACCAGACTCCTGCTTCGATCATACAGAGACCGGACAGCCCTTAGTAGAGGGCCCCGGACTCCATACTCACTCAGCACCCCCCACAGAATGGCACGAGGGACACGGTCAAATGCCTTCTCCAGATCCACAAAACACATGTAGACTGGTTGGGCAAATTCCCATGAACCCTCGAGCACCCTGCGGAGGGTATAGAGCTGGTCCAGTGTTCCACGACCGGGACGAAAACCGCATTGTTCCTCCTGAATCCGAGGTTCGACTATCGGCCGTAATCTCCTCTCCAGTACCCTGGCGTAGACTTTCCCCGGAAGGCTGAGAAGTGTGATCCCCCTGTAGTCGGAACACACTCTCCGGTCCCCCTTTTTAAACCGAGGGACCACCACCCCGGTTTGCCACCCCAGCGGTACTGTCCCCTTCCTCCATGCAATGTCGCAGAGGCGTGTCAGCCAAGACAGCCCTACGACATCCAGAGACTTGAGGTACTCAGGGCGAATCTCATCCACCCCCGGTGCCCGGCCACCGAGGAGCTTATGAACCACCTCGGTGACCTCGGCTTGGGTGATGGATGAGCACGCCTCCGAGCCCCAACCCTCTGCTTCCTCAGTGGAAGGCATGTCAGTCGGGTTAAGGAGATCCTCAAAGTATTCCTTCCACCGTCCGACAATGTCCCCAGTCGAGGTCAACAGCTCCCCACCAGCACCATAAATGGTGCCGGCAGAGTACTGCTTCCCCCTTCTGAGGCGCCGAACGGTCCTCCAGAATTTCCTCGAGGCCGACCGAAAGTCCTCCTCCATGGCCTCCCCGAACTCCTCCCAGACCCGAGTTTTTGCCTCCAAGACTGCCCGAGCCGCGGCCCGCTTGGCCTGCCGGTACCTATCTACTGCGTCAGGAGTCCCACCGGCCAACATAGCCCGGTAGGACTCCTTCTTCAGTCTGACGGCATCCTGTACTTCCGGTGTCCACCACCGGGTTCTAGGATTGCCGCCACGACAGGCACCGGAGACCTTGCGTCCACAGCTTCGAGCCGCCGCGTTGACAATGGAGGCAGAGAACATGGTCCACTCGGACTCGATGTCCCCTGCCTCCCCCGGGATCTGAGAGAAGCTCTCCCGGAGGTGGGAGTTGAAGATGTCCCTGACAGAGGGCTCAGCCAGACGTTCCCAACAGACCCTCACAATCCGTTTGGGTCTGCCCGGTCTGTCCAACCTCCTCCTCCGCCAGCGCATCCAACTCACCACCAGGTGGTGATCAGTTGACAGCTCAGCCCCTCTCTTCACCCGAGTGTCCAAGACATGCGGCCAAAGGTCAGATGAAACGACAACAAAGTCGATCATTGACCTCCGGCCTAGGGTGTCCTGGTGCCACGTGCACTGATGGACACCCTTATGCCTGAACATGGTGTTCGTGATGGACAAACTGTGACTCGCACAGAAGTCCAACAACAAAACACCACTCGGGTTCAGATCGGGGAGGCCGTTCCTCCCAATTACGCCTCTCCAGGTATCACTGTCATTGCCCACGTGAGCGTTGAAGTCCCCCAGTAGAACAATGGAGTCCCCAGTTGGAGCACTATCAAGTTCTCCTCCCAGGGACTCCAAGAAGGCCGGGTACTCCCCACTGCTGTTCGGCCCGTAGGCACAAACAACAGTGAGAGACCTATCCCCGACCCGAAGGCGCAGGGAAGCGACCCTCTCGTTCACCGGGGTGAACTCCAACACATGGCGGCTGAGCTGGGGGGCTATAACCAAGCCCACACTAGCCCGCCGCCTCTCACCCTGGGCAACTCCAGAGTAGTGGAGGGTCCAGCCCCCTTCAAGGAGCTGGGTTCCAGAGCCCAAGCTATGTGTGGAGGTGAGCCCGACTATCTCTAGCCGGTATCTCTCAACCTCACGCACAAGCTCCGGCTCCTTCCCCCCCAGCGAGGTGACATTCCATGTCCCCACTGTGAGGGTTGATGTCCAGGGATTGGGTCGTCGAGGCACCCCGCCACAACTGCTACCCAGCCCACAATGCACCGGCCTGCCATGGTCCTTCCTGCGGGTGGTGGGCCTACTGGAAGGCGGACCCGCGTCGCCGTTTCGGGCTGAGCCCGGCCGGGTCCCACGGGCAAAGACCCGGCCACCAGGCGCTCGCCTACGAGCCCCGACCCCAGGCCTGGCTCCAGGGCGGGGCCCCGGTGACGCCGATTATTTGTCATCATGAAAGGCTTGTGAACCGCTCTTAGTCTGGCCCGTCACCCAGGACCTGTTTGCCATGGGAGTCCCTACCAGGGGCGAAAGTGCCCCCGACAACATAGCTCCTAGGATCAAGTGAAATTCTTTTTACAATTATTATAGAAGGCTTCAAATTCAAAATCAATCTGCCAGTCTACCTCACAACACTCCACCTGCTTTTCTGCACTGTTTCTTAACTGTATAAACTGTTCATATCCTGTGTTTATACATATTTTATACGTATCTTTTTGTATTTTTTATTTCTGACTTTTCAGTCTTTTTACCCCTCCCCTACATGTGTGTGCTAAGTGTACTGCTGAAAACAAAATAAGTTTCCCCAGAGGGAGAAAATAAAGGATATCTTATCTTATCTTAAATTGCAAGATCAGCCCCGCCTCGCACGTATTCCACTGCTCTTCTGAGCCGCTGCATCCCGACTCTGTAGCGTCTTTTTCTCCTAAAGCCCCGGTGCAGAGGTGTTTTTTCGAGAGAAGAAAATAGTTATGGGTCGTTGTTTTCACTCTTTTTTCTTCTGGGAAAAAAGATTCTTCTAAACCGACATGCTACCATTGGTTATATTTGAGTCTGTAATGAACGATTCATCAAAGGCTCCTGTTCTTCAGCTGCTGCTGAAGCTCATTGGCCGTTCTCAGCTTGTTGCTAAGCAACCAACGTTATTGACACAGGAAGTGAAGAAGCGGGGAGACTGTTTAGAATGCAGAACACGATGCACAATACAAATCCATACAGTAAATGCTGAAATGAAGGCTAAAGGGGCATTAAATGGGAGCATTTAAAATAATGTTTTTATTTAAAGTAACTAAAAAGTTACTTTTCATAGTAACGCATTACTTTTTGGTCTAAGTAACTGAGTTACCAACTGAGTTACATTTAATGAAGTAACTAGTAATGGTGGGCTGCTGATACAGAAACCTCCCCGTGGTGCAGCCTGGGAAACGCTGACTGGTACAATCTGATGATTATCTGATTACTATCACCAGTAGGCCAATATCTGTATACCTACCCGAGCAATCTATTGGATAACGACGCCAAAGATGCCGCAGAGACACTCTCGCCCCTTGGGGCCTGCGCTGTCAATCGCCTCAATCAACACTGAAGGCTTCTACAGAAGCAAGGCAGACATACTAGCGACAGTGGTGAAACGCTTCGACATAGTGTGCATGCAGGAAACCCACATCGGCCCTGCTCAACACCGACCCGCCCTACCTGGAATGAAGCTGGTGGCGGAGATCCGCCACAGACAGTACGGATCAGCCGTATTCAGCAGACCAAACCTCGCGATTGAAGAGGTATGCACCCACACCACCGAAGGGCAAATGGAAACCATCACAGTTGCCCTCCCAAATGTCTCTGTCACATCAGTGTACAAACCCCCTCAAAGCCCATTCTCCCACACCGAACTGCCAGACAGATGCAAGAGGAAATTCCAGATCAGCATTGAGGACTTCAATGCCCACAGCACATCGTGGGGCTATAAAGAGAACAACCAAGATGGAGATGCAGTCGAAGCCTGGCTTGAGTCGAAACATCTGACTCTGATCTACGACGCCAAACTGCCAAAATCCTTCCACAGCGCCAGATGGAAACAAGGATATAACCCAGACCTTGTCTGTGTGAGCAGCGAACTAGCATCCAGAGCAGTGAAAGAGGTCCTGGACCCCATCCCCCACTCACAACACCGACCCATCACCATAACCATCCGATCCGTTCTCCAAGCAACAACCGTCCCCTTCCGTAGAAGGTTCAACCTGCGGAAAGCTGACTGGCTGTCATACCAACAGGAGATCGAAGACTCAATTCCCAGCATCCCACCACACCCCAACAGCTATACCACGTTTATAGACCTGCTGAAAAGGTCAGCCAGACGACATACCCCAAGAGGATGCCAGACCAAGTACATCCCCGGGTTGTCAGAAACATCTAGTGACCTACTCCAAGCCTATCACAAGGCATACCACGAGGACCCTTTCTCCTCCACCACCACGAAACTCGGAGAGATCCTATTAAACAACGTCTCGGAGGATCGCAGGCAAGTCTGGAAGGAGCTGATAGAAAACACCAACATGACCAACAACAGCAGGAAGGCGTGGGCTACGATTCGCCGCCTTGGTGCGGACCATACCATACCACCCACACTTACAACAGTCACAGCAAACTCGGTTGCAGCACAGCTGGTGCTGAACGGGCGCAGCCAAACTCGCCGCAGACCCACAGGAGAATACCACCGGACAACAGTACCAGACCACCCACAACCAGCAAGTGCCCTTACCAAGCCCTTCGACCCAGAAGAACTTGAAGCAGCACTGTGCTTGCTGAAACCCGGGAAAGCAGCAGGAATCGACGATGTACTGGCGGAAATGATACAGCACCTGGGACCAAAAGCAAAGACCTGGCTCCTAGAAATGCTGAACTCATGCATGGCAAAGAAAACCATCCCACCCGTATGGAGAAAAGCCAAGACTGTCGCTATCCCTAAACCCGGAAAGGCTACAGGCCGATTTCCCTCCTCTGCATAACCTACAAGCTCTATGAGAGGCTATTACTCCAACGCCTAATACCACTAGATAGACTCCAAGCTTACTAAAGATCAAGCTGGTTTCCGTCCTGGCCGCTCCTGTGCTGGGCAGTTACTGAACCTCACCCAACACATTGAGGATGGTTTTGAGCGCAAACTCATCACCGGAGCAGCTTTCATAGACCTCACCGCTGCCTACGACACCGTCCAGCACCGTGCCATGATCAGGAAACTTTTGGACATGACCGGCGACCTCGACCTCTGCCAAGTCCTAAAAAGTCTCCTTAACAACAGGCGCTTCTTCGTTCAACTAAACGATAAGAAGAGCAAATGGAAAGCCCAAAAGAACGGCCTACCACAAGGCAGCGTACTGGCCCCTCTCCTCTTTAACATCTACACCAATGACCAACCACTACCCCACAATGCCGCTGTTTCATCTATGCTGATGACCTCTGCATCACCACCCAACAAGAGAGTTTCCACAAAATCGAATCCGTCCTGGAAAATGCTCTCCAAGAGATGTCCACCTACTACAATAACATCCACCTGAAACCCAACCCATCCAAAACCCCGCTATGTAGCTTCCATCTGAAAAACCGAGACGCAGGAAAAGAACTGAGCGTCTCATGGGATGGCCACAAACTCCTGAACCATCCCCAACCTGTGTACCTTGGAGTCACACTCGACAGGACACTCTCTTTCAAAACCCACCTTCAGAACACCAAAGCCAAGGTCAACACCCGCAATAACATCCTGCGCAAACTGGTCAACTCAAAATGGGGCGCTGATCCACCAACCATCCGCACAACAGCCCTAGCCCTGTGCTTCTCCACAGCTGAGTATGCCTGCTCAAGCTGGATCCGTTCCCACCACACCAAACTGGTAGACACGGCCTTCAACGACACCTGCCGCATCATCACGGGCTGTATAAAGACAACGCCAGTCCCGTGCCTCTATGCACTGGCCGGCATTGGCCCCCCCCCCCCCTCACATCAGACGTTCCATCGTCGCCCAAGATGAGCGGAGAGCACAGGAGTCTGACATGAGGCACCCCCTGTACGGACACACAGCACGCCCATCTAGACTGAAATCCAGGGCCAGTTTCCTGCATACAGTCCCTCCTCTCCAGTCCACCAAGGAAACGGCACGGACCAATATCTGGAGGGCTGAATGGCACCAACTCAACACCCGAGCCCAAGAATGGATGGTGAGAGGAATAACACCAACTGAACGCCTCGCCAGCGGACACGACCTCCCATGGCCGACCTGGAAGACCCTTAACAGACTGCGGGTGGAGCAGGGGAGGTGCAAAGCATTGCTAAAGACATGGAACTACCACACAGAGGACACGTGTGGCTGTGGAGCAGTACAGAATATGTCCCACCTGCTGGAATGTGGCGACGCCCCCCAGTGCAGCCCCCAGGACCTGGCTGAACCGACTCCATCAGCTGTGTCCTGCGCTAGATACTGGCAAAAAGACATCTGAAGATTGCAAAGGACTCGAAGAAGAATACTAGTAATCGTAACTAGTTACTATTTTTCAGTAACTATCACAACACTGGTGGAGACACGCAGCGCTGCTCCTCAATGCACTAATTCCCTGTCATCACACATGTAGGTGCGCTCGGGCGCAGGAGGATCGGTGTCACAGCTGCCACACTCCGTGACACCGACGCCTTGCTCAGTCCGGTGCCGTCCCCCACCACCTCCAGGAAGCTCCCCACTGCGTAAGAACGCAGTGCAGCCAGTAACTGGACCTCAGGGTTCAGGGCGAAATTGCACCGGGTTTCCCTCCAGATATGTGGAGACACCAACGTGATGAGGCGTTGTATCTCAGCCCGTGGAAGCCGGTACCTCATCTGGACAGCCCGGTCCGACAGCACGTCCGGGGGATTGAAATGCTGACGAACCAATGCAATAACAGAAAATAGGGACAACCAATCAG
The DNA here is from genome assembly GCF_033807715.1 of Cololabis saira. Lineage (NCBI taxonomy): Eukaryota > Metazoa > Chordata > Actinopteri > Beloniformes > Belonidae > Cololabis > Cololabis saira. The sequence goes on along the minus strand of NC_084608.1, from coordinate 1,669,751 downwards.
AAGAAGGGGCAGGGCTAATTCAGGCCAATGAAGCTCAAGGACTCAATACCGAGTCCGATGACACCACCCACGACTCTCTGTCAAACCATTCAAAAGTTATGGCAGAGAAAAGTATTCTAAGGGGCGCTGTTGAGCCATTTTGCCACGCCCATTAATGCAAACCATGAAATATCAAATTTATCGCCAGGCCTGGCTTGCATGCCAAATTTGGTGCCTTTTGGGGAACTATCAAATATGGACCAATCAGATGAAGGGGGGGCGTGCTTTTTGGCGTCTAGCGTCGCCACGGTAACACATTTGAGAGAGAGAAAAGTAATGCGCGTAGTCGCAGGATGGAGACGCATATTTTGATGTATAACACACCTGGGTGCACGTTACGGTTTGGGCCGTATTCATTCTCGAAGGAATGGCATATATTGCTCCAGAATTACGTGATTAATTCAGAATGTTCAAAATGGCCGAAATCCTGTTCGGTTTCGGCCATGCCGCCAAGATACTTTTCTTTAAGTTGGGACATGATACAGGTGTGTACCGATTTTTGTTCATGTACGTGAAACCGTATCGTGGGGCTTGAGGCACAAAGTTTTTTCTGTCTGAACCAATCAGATGAATGGTGGGCGCGCTTTTTGGCGTCTAGCGTCGCCACAGTAATGCTTTTGAAAGAGAAAAGTAATGCGTGGTGTCGGAGGATGGAGACGCACATTTTGATGTATAACACATTTGGGGGCACGTTACGGACACGATTAATTCAAAATGGCCGACATCCTGTTCGGTTTCGGGCATGACTCCAAGAGACTTTTCTTTAAGTTGTGCCATGATACAGGTGTGTACCAATCTTCGTGCATGTACGTCAAACCGTATCGTGGGGCTTGAGGCACAAAGTTTTCCGGGGGGCGCTGTTGAGCCATTTTGCCACGCCCATTAATGCAAACCATTAAATATTAAATTTATCGCCAGGCCTGGTTTGCATGCAAAATTTGGTGACTTTTTGGGCACGTTTAGGGGGGCAAAAAGGCCCTCCTTTTGTCAGAAGAAAAAAAAAGAAAGAAAGAAATAAAAAAATAAATTCCTACAGATACAATAGGGCCTTCGCACTGAAGGTGCTCGGGCCCTAATATTTAAGATAATAGATAATAATTTATCTCAAATGAGTGAGAGTGAACTTTTTAATATTATAAGCCCTCTTGGCTTCCTATTGTTCATTTTTCACTTACTGTTTTTTGTTTTGTATTTTAATAGCAAAAGGTGCAGATAAAAATAGACACTGATGCCCATACTCTTATTTAAAAGCAAAGTGATAAATAAAACAAACATCCCCAAAAGTAGTGGTCCCCGAGTTGCTTCTTGGTTATATATATATTTTGTCGGAAAAATAAAAACGAGGATAAAAATAAAAACAAGAACATCTCCTACAGATACAAAAGGGCCTTCGCACTGTCAGTGCTCGGGCCCTAATAACACACAAACACACACACACAGTCTGTAAAGTGTTCAGCAGCATATTGTGTGTTAAATAAAGTGTTGAATAAATCTTCTGGCTTCTTTTATGTACCTTGATTTGGGTTCTGGTGGTGGCATAGCACCAAGCTGAATTTATTTTTGTTAGTTAATATTAATAATATAATAATAATATTAAAGCTGCAAGCAGCGATGAACGGGCCCTCGCACTCATGGCCACCGCCCCCATAAGCATATCAGAAATGACACCACCCACGACTTCCTATGTCAAACCATTCAAAAGATATAGCAGAAAAAAGGGACAACCAATCAGAAGAAGGGGCGGGGCTAATTCAGGCCAATGAAGGTCAAGGACTCCATACAGAATCTGATGACACCACCCACGACTCTCTATGTCAAACCATTCAAAAGTTATAGCAGAAAATCGGGACAACCAATCAGAAGAAGGGGCGGGGCTAATTCAGGCCAATGAAGGTCAAGGACTCCATACAGAATCTGATGATACCACCCACGACTCTCTATGACAAACCATTCAAAAGTTATCGCAGAAAATCGGGACAACCAATCCGAAGAAGGGGCGCGGCTAATTTTCACCAATTATGGTTAAGGACTCAATACCGAGTCCCATGACACCACCCACGACTCTTTATGTCAAACCTTTCAAAAGTTATGGCAGAGAAAAGTATTCTAGGGGGCGCTGTTGAGCCGTTAGGCCACGCCCATTAATGCAAACCATGAAATATCAAATTTATCGCCAAAGAAAAGTCTCTTGGAGCCATGGCCGAAACCGAACAGGAAGTTGGCCATTTTGAAATCTGATTGGTCCATATTTGATAGTTCTCCAAAAGTCACCAAATTTTACATGCAAGACAGACTTGGCGATAAATATGTCGGGGGGCGGTGGCTGTGAGTGCGAGGGCCCGTTCATCGCTGCTTGCAGCTTTAATTTTTTTTATAATTTTATTTTTTTATAAATATAAAAAAATATCACAGAATATCTGTACCGTTTCTGATTGGGTGGGCACTGCGCATCATTTTTAGACACAACAATGAACGCATACCGCAAAAGTTGTGTCTCGGCGGAGGGACCCGACGTCCCAGCAAAATGAGCACAACAGAGAAGTGTTCGGAACAGCGGACAGAGCACGTACGCTGAAGGCTGATTTATGGTTCCGCGTTACACCAACGCAGAGCCTACGGCATAGGGTACGCCGTAAAGCTGATTTATGGTTCCGCGTTACACCAACGCAGAATGGTGCGCGTCACCGCGTACCCTACGCCGTAGGCTATGGCGTACCCTACGGCGTAGCCGTGACAACAGAGCCCGCACGGCACCGCAGCGCACCGCCACCCGCACCGGCGCTCTCCGCCCTCGCCGGGATGGAGACGCCTCCATCCCCACGGACCCCCATACTGGGGAGGTGGTATTTTTGGCTGCGTTTTCTGCGCCATTCTTCAGCAAACGTGACTCGAGTGTGTGAAATTTTTCTTTAAAATGAAGGCATCTGATTGGTTCTTTCCCCCATGCCAATCCTCTGGTCCTCTGACCAATCAGTGCCACTCGGTGCGCAAAAAACAGATTGGTCAGAGTCTTTACAGGATCAAAGCTGTCAGAGAGGTCGGATTTTTTTCTTTCCTTTTTCTGAACACATTATTCACTGGCTACTCTCAGGATGGAAGGACCATTTCACCCAGTATAACAATAAATGTTTTTGAAGACGATCACAGACTATACCTTTAAGTGAAGGCTTGTGATACAAATATTCTGCACTTTGTTTCTTTTTTATAAATATACTACACCCATAACTACACCCACATTCGCATTATCCAACATGAACATAATGATGATGTAATGAATTTAGCAGCTTGTTAGCGGAATCAAGGCAAAAAAAAGAACCCTTTATTATTGATTAGACATGTCTATTAGTCAACAGCTAATAATATTTTTATTAACATGTATATTAATATATTTTGTAGAACTGGGGAAAACCCGACTATATGTGTGTATATTTATATATATATATATATATATATAAATATTATTATATTTATAATTAGGGCCCGAGCACTTGCAGTGCGAAGGCCCTATTGTATCTGTAGGAATTTTTTTTCTTTTTTCCTTTTTCTTTCTTTCTTCTGACGAAAGGAGGGCCTTTTTGCCCCCCTAAACGTGCCCAAAAAGTCACCACCTGGGTGCACGTTACGGTTCGGGCCGTATTAATTGCCGAAAGAATGGCATAAATAGCACCAAAATTACACAATTAATTCAAAATGGCCGACTTCCTGTTCGGTTTTGGCCATGGCGCCAAGAGACTTTTCTTTAAGTTGCGACATGATACAGGTGTGTACCGATTTTCGTGCATGTATGTCAAACCGTATTGTGGGGCTTGAGGCACAAAGTTTTCCGGGGGGCGCTGTTGAGCCATTTTGCCACGCCCATTAATGCAAACCATGAAATATCAAATTTATCGCCAGGCCTGCCTTGCATGCAAAATTTGGTGACTTTTGGGGAACTATCAAATATGGACCAATCAGATGAAGGGGGGCGCGCTTTTTGGCGTCTAGTGTCGCCACGGTAACACTTTTGAAAGAGAAAAGTAATGCGCGTAGTCGCAGGATGGAGACGCACATTTTGATGTATAACACATCTGGGTTCACGATACGGTTAGGGCCGTATTAATTCTCGAAGGAATGGCATATATTGCTACAAAATGACGCGATTAATTCAGAATGTTCAAAATGGCCGACTTCCTGTTCTGTTTCGGCCATTGCGCCAGGAGACTTTTCTTTAAGTTGGGCCATGATACAGGTGTGTACCGATTTTCGTCCATGTACGTCAAACCGTATTATGGGGCTTGAGGCGCAAAGTTTTTTCTGTCTGAACCAATCAGATGAAGGGTGGACGCACTTTTTGGCGTCTAGCGTCGCCAAGGTAACGCTTTTGAAAGAGAAAAGTAATGCGTGGTGTCGGAGGATGGAGACGCACATTTTGATGTATAACACACCTGGGTGCACGTTACGGTTCGGGCCGTATTAACTGCCGAAGGAAGGCATAAATTGCGCCAAAATTACACAATTAATTCAAAATGGCCGACTTCCTGTTCGGTTTCGGGCATGAGGCCAAGAGACTTTTCTTTAAGTTGTGCCATGATACAGGTGTGTACCGATTTTCGTGCATGTACGTCAAACCGTATCGTGGGGCTTGAGGCACAAAGTTTTCAAGGGGGCGCTGTTGAGCCATTTTGCCACGCCCATTAATGTACACCATTAAATATCAAATTTTTCGCCAGGCCTGGCTTGCATGCCAAATTTGGTGACTTTTTGGGCACGTTTAGGGGGGCAAAAAGGCCCTCCTTTCGTCAGAAGAAAAAGAAAAAAAAAAAAAAAAAATTCCTACAGATACAATAGGGCCTTCGCACTGAAGGTGCTCGGGCCCTAAAAAAATACAAATAATTCCTACAGATACAATAGGGCCTTCGCACTGAAGGCAGCGGCGGGGAGTCACATAACTTTACGGCCAATAAAAAATAATAGGGAAAAAAACGTGAACATGTCCCAATTTGAGCGGCCTTATTGTGAAACCAATACGTTTTGTACTGTGGACAAACATTGCTATTTCACATTTTGATGTGAGAATGGGTTGGTTTTGCATTAAATAAAAAAAAAAGGATAAAACCATCTCTTCCATCACTTAGAATGCGAGGTAAGAGGCTGTTTTTGTGTCTGGGGAGAGATATAAATAGACATATATATTATATATAATATTAAATTAGATAAATACACACAGATATATAAATGCATAAATAAAAAAATATGTTTTCCTCATGAAAAAGACTAATTATTTTTTTAACTTGTGTTTTCTATTTATTGATGTATTTATTTGTGTTAAGTATAGTGTTTTTATTTATACATTCATTTATTTCTACTTTTATTTATTTATACATTTCTGTCTCCATATGTTAATGAGGTGGGTGGTTCTAACATTTGTCTGCAGAACGATTTTTAGAGTGGTGCGTATGATCCTATCTTCTGCTACTGTCTAGACTCAAGTACATGAGTTCTTCAGGTCAGTTGGCTGCAATGGAAGCTTATTTGAGACCCATTGCCAGTGATTTAAAGTCAATGGCGAATGATATAGATAGAAATGAACCCCACAACTACCTCCAGTTTCGTTTGGCAAGGGTCATGGAGGATTTAGTTCAGCTCACAGCTGAGATGTATGTGGAGGTACTACTAGTAGTACTAATAGAACTAGTACTAGTACTACTACTGTCATTTAGCAGACGCTTTTATCCAAAGCGACTTACATCTGAGAGAACAACATAAGCTAAAAATCATATTGTTCAGGTCCAGCTGGATCAGTGCTGGTCAGACTGCTGTGAGTCCATTTGGACACAGGTGCTGCCATGCTAGTGCTACTAGGCTGTATTGGACAGTCTGGAGGAAGTTGCCTGCCAACTTGCCTTCCGCTCAGAGACAGAAGGAAACGAGGACTGGATGACCATCCTATATTTTACCTCCAGAAGTCAATGAAACACACATTCATTCAGACCACACCGCTGCAGACATTGCAAATTGGTTCGGGGTGTCTGAGCGAACAATTCAACGGAGGATGGCACAGTAGGGAATTAATAGGTTCTCCCAGTTAACTAATCGTCCTGAAGAAATATATAACAACCACCCACCTCATTAACATACAGAAACAGAAATGCCTGAAAAAATTAATGTGGAAATGTATAAATACAGAAACAAATGTATAAATAAATACATGTATAAATAAATACACATATAAATATATAAATGTATTTAAAGCGACACTACGTAACTTTTCCACCTTAATATCATATTTCCAGAGTCATTGTGATGGTACATCAACTTCCAACAGGTTTAATGACACCTCTGTCATGGTCTGAGGGAGTCTGTATCGCCTTCACTGGCACTATGTAACTTTGAGGAGCATGGTAGGAACTCTGCCACACTAAAAAACTACAAATCGTTACGACTTTGACTGCTTTACGGCATACGTCACTTCCCCCTCCTTCCCGATTCGCAGTCGAGACGAAAATGGGCGGGGCGTGGAGCGCAGCTCCGCAGAAGCTGGTAACCCGTTGCTGCGTTATGGCTGCAGCAGCTCCACACAACAGACGTGGGGAAAAGATCCTAATGGTTTAACTTTTCAACGGTTTCCTGCTCGGAGGCAGAACCACGCAGGCCAAGTATCTGATATAACAAAGTAAAAGAGTGGTCGTCGGCTTGCTTTGGATCGCGGCTGTAACGACCAAACCTTCCACACAGTAAAGCCTGAATTATGGTTCTGCGTTAAATCGACGCAGACCTACGGCGTAGGGTACGTGGCGACGCGCAACGTACGGTGTGTGTCGCCGCGTACCCTACGCCGTAGGCTCTGCGTCGATTTAACGCAGAACCATAAATCAGCCTTAAACCACAAACACTCACGCAGACCGGGTCGGATCAAAACACGGGTTTTATTCCCCACTTCGCCAGCTAAACGCAGTTGCTGGCCAGCTCTCTGCGGTGCAATTAACCCAAATCTTCAAATAAAACTAGTTTGTTGAGGAAAAAATATTAACTCTTATTTGTAGCTGCAGAGGAAAAAAATAATCTCACGAGGAAAACAAAAATATTGCTCACGCTTCGCAGCCTCTTCACCATAATATAGCAGTCAAAAAAAAAGAAAAGAGAAGTAAGAGGGATACAAAACATGTACTGTATGTTGTTCTATTATACAAATTTATTGAAACACATGGCTCTTCAGTAGGGATTTCATATGGATCCAGACCGTTAATAATCATTATTTTCTCCATATACCGCTCCCTGGCTTCCTTGTTTAAGGTATCCCGGTAAATTCCAGTTCCTTTCCAGCAGTTAACATCTTTTTTTTTGCGTTCCGTCTGTTCACTTGGTGAAACAGAAAAGCGTCCCGTCTTCTCTCATCAAAACAAATGCACGCGACGGGACAGGAGTTTTCCGGCAGTACGTGCTGGTGCTCATGGGAAACGTAGTGTTCTTTCTGGTAAAACACTACCGCTTTTGTCCAAAAGATGCCGCCAAACTCAGAAAAGCTGAAAGTTACGTTGTGCTGCTTTAAATAAATGTATAAATGCACAAAAATTATAAAATACACAAATACATAAATAAATAGATAAATACAAGTTAAAAGTGAAAACCGCTGACCCCTCACAACTGTGTTTATTCACTACAGCTGCTTAAGGGTGTTTTTTTTTTTAATAGTTTTTCTTGCATCCACGTTGCTGAATGTCGTTGACTCGTTGTCCCACAACAGAAAACAAAGCTTTCCGTTATTTCCCAGTTGAATGACCAGAGCGCACGTTGGCTTCACATTGGTGAGCGACTTAGTTTACTGGTAGTGAGAAGTTATTCTAGTGTTTTAGGATTTTACTGTCTTCTCTTCTTTCTCTCATCCTTTCCTACAAAACCCCATACACAAGCACACTTTTATCTTGGCCATAAGGCCTCTGATTCCCTTTGTTCTTACTGGGTGTGACGAAATTGCGTCGGCCATTTTGAATCACGCGAGACTCAGGCTGTTTCTGAATTCGGACACTACCGCACTATATGCTACATACTGCAAAGTATATACTCAGGGTCGGCGCCAGAGCAAATATTCAGAGGGGGCACGAGGCTTATTAGGGCGGGCACAAAATCAGTCGTGTAGGAGAGCATTTTGAGGAAAAAAGTGCATTCTCACTGCTTTCCTATTAATAATCTGTCTAAAACAGCCTTTCTCAACCTTTTTTCAGTCATGACACCTTTCAAAAGTGAATAAAATCTCACGACACCCCAGAGTAAAATATAATTAAAAACCGCACTACATCGCTCTGACTGTAAATGCATAAGTCCCGTTTATTTTGTATCAATAACTTGAACACGATAACTGCACCAGAGTAGAAGTCATCGTTCACTGCTGTGCTTGGTTGCCACGCTGATGGACAGAAACTATGGTGATTTTTAAAAGAAAGACTGCCTAAAGAGACTTTTCCAGCCGGCTTCACGCCGGCCGTTCAAAGTGAAGCATGATTTATGGTTCTGCGTTAAATGGACGCAGAGCCTACACCGTTACGTACTGGCACAGCTGATTTAGCGGAGCTCTTTAATGCAGAAACAGAGGATGAGACTTCGATGGGTTTGATTAATGTAAAAACTGAAATAAAGCACAATCAAACAAAGTTTTCCTCCCGCTCTATTTTTAAATACGCACACTTGTGTGCTTGTGTGTGTGTTCTGCGGCACGCGCGCGCATGTGTGTGTGTGTGTCCGGACCAATGAGCATACATCCCCACATGTGACGCAAATATAACTAAAAAAATTGTTTTTTTTTGTAAATGTATTTTTTAAATGTAATTTACGAAGGATGATTTCACGTTCAATAAGATAAGTAATCAATAAAATACAAAGTTTGGCACAAAGGCTTGGCCTGCTTGTGGGCGAGTGGAGGGGGGCACAATAACTCATTTGGGGGGGCATGGCCCGCGGATGACCCCCCATGACGCCGACCCTGTATATACTGCCTACTAAATGAAGGATTCAGTACGCTGCTCCAGCAGACCGTTCACACAGCAGTGTGCTACAGTGTATCCCAGAATACATTTCGCACCAAAACGACAGCGAAAGCTGAGATGTAAAAGCAGGCTAGAAGCTGTTTTAATTTCAGCTGTAGCGCTGTTAATATGCCACTTTATTACATTTTAACATCTTTTCAGGCGTAAAAGTAACCGTTAAGATCCCCACCCTGGGCTCAGTTTATCCAAATCCAAACGCCTATACGCCAAATAAAGACGTGATCGCTGGGTCAACCCACGGTGTCGTCCCGGGGAGAAACCTGCAGCTCTGTGGAGAATTACCGCTGGCTGAAATAAATCATTTAGGAAGATAAATGTTGGTTTAATAGATGAAATCTAACAGTGTAGCTGTTACGTTAGTTTGTCTGAATATAAAGTGAAGCTTCATGTTTTTACTAGATAGATAGATCAGCTTCACTTTATATTCAGACAAAACTACAGAAATACTGCAGGAATGAAGTAGCAGCAGTTAAATGCAGCCTTCTGTAAGCTTTAAATATCCATTGGGCTTACATCAAATACATCAAAACACAACAATAAAAAACAATTTTCTGAACTTATCAATATGATTCTGTCCTTCACAGGATAAGTTAAATGGATCACTGCAAAAACTCACAATCTTAACAAGAATATTAGTTAGTTAGTTAGTAAGTTAGAATGTCTCATTTTAGTAAATAAATCTCATTACACTTAAAACAAGACTGATCACTGGAAAAAACAACACCTTTTTCACCTGTTTCAGGTAGATTTTCACTTAAAATAAGTGGAGAAATCTGCATGTGGAACAAGATTTTATTGTTTGTAATGAGAAGATAAATCTTGTCCCACTGGCAGATTTTTCTACTTATTCCAAGTGAAAATTTACTTGAAACAGGTGAAAATTGTCAAATAAGTTATTTTTCTGGTGAGGACGTTGGGGAAGCGAGATGTCCTCCGTGGATGGAGACGTGGCCCGCCGGGAACCGGGACCAACCGGACCCCCCATTCACCAACGCACCGTTCTGGGTGGTTGGGGGTCGCTGGAGCCGCGGCTGGTTCAACCAGCGGGCTCCAATAAAGCTGGGAGGGTTTGAGAGGGAGGGTCAAACTCAGTGGGCGGATTCCAAACACCTCATTGGTTCCCCTGCACATCAAGTCAAGGCAAATCGAATCCACATAATGGATTGTTGCAGGGCTTGTGAACACATTACGATAAACTAGGTGGCGCTATTCACCTCTACGTTGGTTTGGATACTCTACTCCAAAATTTTTACCCTACTCCAAAATGTTATTGGCAACCACTGAAACCTCGGTCCTCTAACCACAAATGTTGAAACAGCAAGGTGTACAAAATGTCAAAGTCCTGCCCAGAGCTGCTGAGAGAAGCAGCGAATTTAATTGAAGAAGCTCTGAGCAGAACTCCTCCGGCTCCAGCGGCTCCGTCACAGCAGATACCTGCTGCTGCATCACGCAACTCTCTACAACACGCAACTCACAGTTGTCATGTTTAGAAAGGCTTCTACCTCCAGTTTCAGACCAAAGCAGTGGATTCCACTAGATTTGCGTTAGCTCCGCCCACTGAGTTTGACGAGTGAAACTGACAGTTTTACATTTACATTTCATGATTCAGCAACACGAAATCATTAATTAAATGTGTAATTAATTAATTAAATGCAGTTTTACATTTCATGATTCAAACGCAACACGAAATCATTAATTTTTTTTTTTTTTTTTCCGTCTGCACACATATTAATGATTGATACCATGACGGTAGAAACCAAAAGTATGTGCATTATTACTATATTTAATATATATACATATATATACGCATACATACCCAGTGATTTTTTTTTTTTTTTTTTTTTTTGGGGGCGGGGGTGACGACATCCACTGCCAATCCAGGAAGCAGGAACACACGGAAACACACGTCAAGCACTGGAAATCTGCAACAAAAAACCACAAACAAAACACGAAACCGGCACGGAGCCAACCAAAACAACAACAGCAATCGACCTAAATCTTGAGATCTGATCGCAGTCTGAGCTAAGCTACCGCTACCGCTACCTAACCCCAAAAACTAGAGAGCCAGCATGCAGGTGAACAAGCCAGTGTGTATGTCTATGTGTGTGTGTGTGTGTAAGTATATGATCATGCGTGTGTGTGTGTGTGTGTGTGTGTGTGTGTGTGTGTGTATGTATATGTTTGTGTGGCTGTGTATGTTTGTGTATATGTATGTGACTAAGTGGCTATATGTGTGTGTGTGTGTGTGTGTGTGCGTGCGTGCGTGTGTGTGTGTGTGTAATAAACCAAACAAAGCTCTACCTGAAGTGTATCTATAGTGGGGGAGGGGGGGGAGCAACCCCGCCACCCGCGAGACCAGAGGCCGACACGGAAGAGCCCGGAACCCAGGCCACTGGCAACCCCACAGAGGGGAGAAGCAGGAGGGAGGGAACCCACCGCCTGCGAGCCCCCCCCAGCGGCGGCCGAGGGGGCCTGCGGGCGGGGCTCCCACGGCGCGGGAAGAAGCAGCCAGGGATCCCGCGGCGACGGACCGCGACCCAGGCAATCCCCGGCCACCCGGTCCGGGCCGGACACGCGGCAAGGAGGCCCTCACCCTTCAAGCCAACGACCCCCACCCGGCAGGGGGCCAGCCTGCCAGGAGAGACAGAGCCGCCCCGGCCGCCGACGCGGGCAGGCGCACCCGCCCCCCACGAAAGTGGCCCTCCAAGACCAGGGGGGGCGCCCCGCCGCAGAGGCAGCGGGGGGGACCGGAGACGGGCCCGGAGAGAGGGAACCCCCCAACAAGGTGACACCCGTGCAGGCCCGACAACGGAGGGCCCCAGACCCAGGCATCCCATTCATTCACCCATTCAACTATCCGATATCTATACTAATAATAATATGATATACTATACATATTAATAATACTAATAATAATAATACTAATAATAATAATAATAATAATAATAATAATAATAATAATAACCATCTTTGTATAATATAATATTGATAAATTATTAAGTTTTGATGTCCTGCCAATGGAGGCCCAAATCCTCCATGGCAGGACCCTTCCATACCGCATTCTCACCGACACAGACACATAATCACGCACCGTTTCCCCCTCCCCGGGGGGGTCCAGCACCGCCAGAAGGCACCCCAGGCTGCACGGCGAGCCCCGCCAGGCCCGGGTATCCTGACCCAGGCAAGAAAACTGGTCAGTATTAAGAGAGAGGTCCGCCTCCCACTTGGAAATCGGAAGAGAGACTGAATCGTCCAGTTTAGACACTAACCTGTAGAGTTTTGATAACAACTTTAAAGTGCTTAGATTCAATAAATCTATTATCTTAGCGGGAAGTTGTAAGTTTAATTGACTAATTTTGTATGTTTTATTTATTATGGCCTTAACACGAAATCATTAATTAAATGTGTCATTAATTAATTAAATGCTGAAATAATAAATATATATTTTTACTTAAAATGAATTGTATTTTAATTAATTAATGACATATTTCATTAATTAATGATATATTTCATTCCCAATTTAATTAATTAATGATGTATTTATTTATTTAATTTTGGCACAAAAAATCCTCCATATTGAATGTCCTACAAAAAAGCACAATATAAATCTAATCCATTATTATTAAATAACCCCACCCAATTGCAATATTTAGGGTACTCATGTCTGTCATTGGTCCAAGGGTTACACATTGGCCTTTTTTACATTGATAACATGGAGGCTAATACTGCTACAATGGAAGTCTAGTAAACCCCCATCAGATGGTACACGCCATTCCAAAAAAGTTGGAATGTTGTGTAAAATGTAAATAAAAACAGAACGCAATAATTTGCAAATCTCATAAACTCATATTTTATTTCCAACAGAATAAAAACAGCACATTAGATGTTGAAACCAAGGCACTTAGGCATTCCATGGAAAATATGAACTAATTTTGAATTTCGTTACAGAACAACAGTGAAGGAAGGAGTCCGAGCACAGACCTTTGCAACCAGCAGCCATGACAAATGTGTATAAAATAAAAACAAACAACTTCTCTCATTCAAATGAATCAGAATTGATTTACACAAGTGTTAAAAGATAATGAAACAACACTTGGGATACATTCTGATGCCTAAACTGCACATAAACAACAACTAACTAAACATTAACAAAGACTTCAGATTATACACGTGTGATAAGATAAGAGTGTGTGTGTGTGTGTGTGTGTGTGTGTGTGGGGGGGGGGGGGGGGGGGGGGGGGGGGGATGGGTAGGAGAGGATGAGAGAAATACGGAAGAAAGTAAAACCAAAGACACTAGAATAACTTCTCACAACCAGAAGACCAAGCTCTACTGATGTTTCCCACATACCCCTTTTACACCAATCTAGTTCCAGGGCTGGTGCTAGTGCTGGTGCTAGAGCCGGTTCGCGGTTGGTTCTAAGTAAGAACCGGTTGAGAACCGTTTGCTTTTACAGAAGCTGGTGCTGGCCAGCAGCTGGCCAGAGAGCCACGTCATCACGTTACTGTATACGTCACCATTTCCCGGTACAATGAGCTTAGCTGTTAAATAAATAAAAAATAATAATATAAACCTAGTGGAATACTGTAATCCAAGTCTGAATGTGTAAATGCTCCCGGGGGAGCTGCGATGCGGAAGCGGGCTGATAATAATAAAAGAGTCTGCTAACTTAACCGCCGTCTTCAACGCTCCGTTGTTTAAAAACGGCGCTCTTCCGTCTTTACTTTGCTTTGGTTGTTCAGTAACACCGCCCCCAGCCCCGCCCCGCCCCCAGCCCCTGACATAAGCACGTAGCCCCCGGCGTAACGTGGTTTTTTACTCTGGACCAGAAAAGAGTTGGTTCTTGTCTAGCACCAGTTTTGAGAGCCAGGAGCCGGTGCTTAGGCTGTGTAAAACCAAAGAACTGGTGCTAGCCTGGCTCTAGCCCAGAATCAGCCCTGGAACCAGCTTGGTGTAAAAGGGGTAACAGAGACGCACCAATGTGAAACTAACTTCACATGTGCACTGTGGACAGTCAACTGAGAAATGAGGAAGGGCTTTGTTTTCTGTTGTGGAAGAGCATGTCATCAACATCCAGCAACGTGGATGCAACAGTAGACAAACGATAAAATAAACAATCACACTTAAACTAATAAACACAGTTATGACAGGATCAGCGGTCCGGCTCACAACGTACAGCTAAACTAGTTAAATGTGTTAACTAAGTTTCTCTGCCCAGACACAAAACAGCCTCTTATGTGGATCTTTGTAGTTGAAGAAAAAAGTGGTTTGGTCTGGCCGGTCAGCGTTCCTTGGTGAACAGCTGGACGGTTACGCTCCGCAGGTGATCCTGATAAAGAGCGTCTCTCTCTGTCTCCTGCTCTCCTCATCTCAGTGTGGATGAGGGGAATGCATGGGCACAGCAGCAGAGTTTTGGGGTCTATGCCCAATGAGGGGGCTATTCCTCATCACCGAAGGGCCATAAATACAAATCCTGCTTGCGCTTTGAGTCATTTTGGAGGTTCCTTTGTTTCAAACCATGCAGTAAGCTGTAGGAAAATCAAGGCTGGTCTCAGAGTGAGGCCTCAGAGCTGGGCCTAAAAGTTGAAATTAAGGCTTCCCATGTTCACATAGGACTGGGGCCCAACAAAACTGTTCAAGTAAATTGCACAAATCCAAACCAGAAGAGCGTTTGGCAACTAATTAGGTTAATCGGCAACAGGTCAACAAGAATGAAATTTAAAGAAACATTTCACAGAGGCATGGCTTCTCAGATGTTCCAAAGATCACTGCCTGTGAACACAGCTCACTGTTAAATCCACAAATGCAGCTCTTATTAAGCCAAAAAGAATACATGTGAGCACAAAGCAGAAACACCACCGTTCTCTCCCGGCCAAAGCTCATTGGCTCAGCTAGAATTCTGCATCTGACAAGAATAGGAAAACATTTTTCTCCTAAGTAACTGTTCTCCTCACTTCCCTGATATTTACAGACAGTTGTTAAGAGAAGATGGGATTGGTTAACATTTGGATGCACAAACTTTTTTGAGATGTGTTTATGTGGTCGAATGTACATCACTTGTACCTAATGCGTCATTGATTGAATACAACAATTCAATTAGTGTTTTCAGCTACTTAAATTACTTAGAATTTATATTTTTTCACTAAATGTGATCATGTAAGAAAAGCAATTTGCCTGAAGGTGACAATAGAGCTATTTAAATCTCCAAGGCACAAGTCACAATAAAGAAAATATGTTGGTAAATATACTACAACAGAAGTCATCACCAGAACCGCCCTCTCCTGGATAAGGTCATACCTCACAAACAGACAACAATTCATTAGTATCAACAACTGCACCTCTTCCACTGCCCCTCTGCCACGGTTCGGTGCTTGGTCCTCTACTCTTCATCCTCTACATCACAGGTGTCAAACTGAATCCCAGAAGGGCCGGTGTCCTGCATGTTTTAGATGCTTCACTGCTTTAACACACCTGATTCTAATTAATCATCGTCACCAGCTTGTCAACAAAGTCTGGATAGTTCTGTTGATGACACAGCTCCTTGTATCATGGTGCAATGAAGCAGGGAAACATCTAAAACCTGCAGGGACACCGGCCCTCGAGGACTGGAGTCCGACACCCCTGCTCTACATGCTCCCTCTCAGTAACATAATCCGCCGCCATGGTCTCCACTTCCACTGCTATGCCGACGACGTCCAGCTCTACATTCCCACAAAATCCATCACCACCGCAACTCACTCCACCCTGATCAACTGCCTTATTGAAATAAAATCATGGCTGCATTCAAACTTCCTCAAACTCACTGTGACAAATCAGACATAATCATCATCGGCCCCAAATCCCTCAACAACACCGCCCACACCTTCAGTCTCACCATCGACAACTCCACTCTGTCTCCCTCCAGTCACATCTGCAACCTCGGAGTCATCTTTGACAACAACCTCTCCTTCAAACACCATGTCAACCACATCAGGAAAACTGCCTTCCACCACCTGAAAAACATTGCACGCTCTGCCCATCACTCTCCTTCCCCGCCGCTGAAACTCTCATAGTTAGTCTAGACGGATTTCAGAAAAAATGCCTTTTATAAGAAGTAAGGAGCATTTATGGGTACAAGTCGGGAACCGGCCTACCTTACATATTTCAAGGGTGCTGAGTCCAAAAAAAATGGTACCCGAGTGAAATTTTGAGTTTTTTACCTTCTAATTTGCATATTAAAATGGCCGCCAAATTGCCCATCTTGCACAGTTATTGGACCATTTCCTCCTATTTTTTTTTGTAAGTAGGCAATCAAGATGAGGAAATTAAGTTTCTAGATCGATAGTCAAGGGTCAAACAAGGATATAGTGGAGGCTCAGTGCCTTTTTTATGTATATATATATGCAAAATACCAACTTTTAAGGTGAAATTAAGTATTATTTGTGTCATTTTTAAGGCCGACATAAATATTAAATAAAAGTTACTCTGAAATTTCCCCTGTTGATATGACATATGATGTACACCATATTATATGATAACAAAGAAAAAAATCCATTGCAAGTTGTCTGGGATTTCACGTTTTCACTCACTCACTCATCTTCTCCCTCTTTATCCGTTCCCGGGTCGCGGGGGCAGCAGCCTCAGCAGGGATGCTCAGACTTCCTTCACCCCAGACACTTCCTCCAGCTCCTCCGAGGGGAGTCCGAGGCGTTCCCAGGCCAGCCGAGACACATAATCTCTCCAGCATGTCCTGGGTCTTCCCCGGGGTCTCCTCCCGGTGGGACATGCCTGGAACACCTCCCTAGGGAGGCGTCAAGGAGGCATCTGGTACAGATGCCCAAGCCACCTCAGCTGACTCCACTAAATGTGAAGGAGCAGCGGCTCGACTCCGAGCTCCTCCCAGGTGACCGAACTCCTCACCCTATCTCTAAGGGAGCGTCCAGCCACCCTGCGGAGGAAACTCATCTCGGCCGCTTGTATCCGCGATCTTGTCCTTTCGGTCACTACCCAAAGTTCATGACCATAGGTGAGGGTAGGGGCGTAGATTTACCGGTAAATCGAGAGCTTCGCCTTTCGACTCAGCTCCCTCTTCACCACGACAGTCCGGTACATCAACCGCATAACTGCGGACGCTGCACCGATCCGTCTGTCAATCTCCCGCTCCATTGTTCCCTCACTCGTGAACAAGATCCAGAGATACTTGAACTCCTTCACCTGAGGCAGGACTTCTCCACCCACCCGGAGAAGGCATGCCACCCTTTCCCGATGGACAACCATGGCCTCGGTTTTGGAGGTGCTGATTCTCATCCCTGCCGCGTTGCACTCGGCCTCAAACCGCCCCGATTTCACGTTTTTTTTTTGTTTTTTTTTTTGCTAATTAAGCATTTGTTCTCTAAATTCTCTAAAAACCCAGGTAATAGGGAAAATATTCAAAAAGAGACCACCATGAAACGTACCAAGTTGAATATTTAGATCAGTACATAATATGGTCAGTCCCATCGCTGAGGACCCTTTGCCTGAGGTGAATTAACAGCAAAGAGGATCGTAACAGTTTCACACGCTTTGGTACCTATAGCCACCTGCAGCCACCTATAGCCACCTGCAGCCACCTATAGCCACCTGCAGCCACCTATAGCCACCTGCAGCCACCTATAGCCAACTGCAGCCACCTATAGCCAACTGCTGCCACCTATAGCCACCTGCAGCCACCTATAGCCAAATGCCGAAAATCGGGGCTGTTATGCACTGCAATGTGTACATGTCAGAGTGATGACCAATGTCCTTGTTTAAATGTGGAGTTGTAGTCCTCAAGCATACCAAGGCAATGGGTAACCAAAGAACTTGGAAAAGGACTGCAGAATGAAATACTAATCAAAATGAAATTCCAAAGACAAATGGCACACAAGCAAACTAGAAAGGTATAAAAACAATTTACCAAAACAAGTGACCTATGGAACTTACAGAAGAAGACAGATGAAAGCAAAGCAATTCAGCTAGAAACATGAAAGAAAATATACAGAAACAAGATCTGATCTGTAGAACTGTTCAAGGGAAGTTTCATGTTTTTTTTTCCCTATTCACTTAAATTTTTCGATGTTTGAATTAAGAGCATTATGCTTTGTTTGCATAAAAAAATGAATTCTCAGACAACTTGCAATGGTGTTTTTCTTAATTATTATGTAATATGGAATACATCACATATCATATACACACTGGGAACATTTAAGAGTGATATTGACTGAATATTTATGTCGGCCTTAAAAATGACACAAATAATGCTTAATTTCACCTTAAAAGTTGGTATTTTGCATATATATATATACATAAAAAGGCACTGAGCCTCTACTATATCCTTGTTCTGACCCTAGACTATAGATCTAGACACTGAATTCATCATCTTTGAATGCCTACTTACAAAAAAACTTGGAAAATGGTCCAACGACTGAGCAAGACAGGCAGTTTGGCCATTTTGATATGCAAATTAGAAGGTCAAAAACTCAAAATTTTGCTCGGGTACCGTTTTTTTTGGATTCAGCACCCTTGAAATATGTAAAGTAGGCTGGTTCCCGACTTGTACCCATAAATGCTCCTTACATTCACTTTTTGGGTACATCCCGTCTAGTCTATTTATCTTATCTTTTATCTGTTATCTTTTTTTATCCTGTGGTTCAAAGTTCAATATTTCATTAATATGTAGGTACTGTATTGAGGACTGAGAAATTCAACAATAATTCAACAATATACCACTGTCATTGAGAATATGGGGTATTTTCCAATAAACTTGAAATGTAAGGCACCAGTAAAGGCTGTATACAGTATGTTACATGAGAAAAACCTTCTGCCTTTGTCATAGGCACTTGTTAAGGTTAAATATGTTTGCAGCAATTGGGTAAGTTTTTTTTAGTTTTTTTCATTTGTTTTCATTGTTTTGTCAGTTAATTACCAGATTAAAATGTTCAGATTACTTTATTTTTTTAATTTGTCACATTTGTAATCCCTCTCAACCTCTTCATTTTGATGTTACAGAGATGGGAGACGTTACATTTGTAAGGGGAAAAACAGCTCACGTTTGTTCAAATTAAGGTAAATGTCCAGATGATTGAGTAGTCATTTCAAAGTGATAAAACATATGACGTGCACTATTTGCATGCAGACTACACATTTTACTTCCTCTGTTGCGGGGAAGAGTCAGACAATGGTCACAACAGCGGCAGATTGGAGAACAAGTTATTCAGTTCTGATTATATTAAAACAAATTTAATTAAAAAAAAAATGTCACAGAAACAAAACATGATTAAACACTGTACAAGTCTCACATAATATTTTTTACGACAAATCCAAAAGCTCTTGCATTTTGAAATACATTATCTTCAGAAAATAATTAAAAGAAAGTTCTGTCTTATCTTGCTGTTGAATAAGGCATTTATCTCCAATGTTATGTTGCCTTTGTTTGCAGCCTCCTGCACCACATGCCCTTAATGTTAACACGTGTGCTGTTCTAGCTTGCAAATTATTGTTGTCTTGTGAATCTGTAAATCGTTCCAGTTTCTTAATATTAACTGTCTTGATTACATGTAACCTTTGCTATACCCATTCGGGGTTTGTAGATTTTGCTTTTGTATCCTTATAGATGGTATGTGATATATTCTTCTGTTTATTTTTTCTTTTTATCAAATTTTCCATGATCGTTGTCATTCCCACCGTTGCCTATAATAACTATTTCAGCTTGAACGTCTTCTTTCTCTTCATCCACAACATTCTCATAGCCCATGAAGATCATTGTTATGGAGTCTGATTCCTGTATCTCTGGCAGTGTGTTGATAAGGCTTATATAACCCTGTGGGTCTACCTTCGATTTGTAGTTGGGTGATGATGGACAAACACTATCCAAAGCTCTGTATACTGGCTGGGTGGGTTTAGGTGTCCCTTGAGACCTGACTTTAACTGGGACAGCAGCTACTCCATTCATACATATATTATCAATGTTGCTATTGGTGAGTTTAGGCAGAGTTGTGGCATGAATAGTTGACCATGGAATCAAATTCTTGTCATTCTTGGATTGTAGGTTTCTGAAATATAGCAACTCCGCTTCCTCACCATCTTTTTGTATACTTGAAACATCTGAGTCTTGATGGATTAGTTGGAGTAAATTCTGTTTCTGTAGTCTTTGAATGCATTTACTTTCCTCTTGGTGAAATTGAGCTTCCTTTCTGAAAGGGAAATATCCCAATGTTTTAGCTGATGTGATAGATCTTGATGGAATGGTGCCACCTGAAAAGGGTGCAGAGTACACAGGCTGATGGTACTGCACCTTAGTCTTCTCTTCTGTAGCCTGATCCAGAAGTTCTTCTACCTCTGTGGAGGTCATTTCTTCAAGTACTCTAGTATTTACTTTAGCTCTGTCTGACTGCAGTGCATAAACAGACTTGTGCCCATCATCATAGACCTTTAAAGCCCTCTCTTGGATGGGTTCTGGGCTTATAGTTTTTTTAGACAACACCTGGTTTTCACCTGTTTTCTGATTATATTCTACACTAATTTCAATTGCAAAAGTTGCTGAAACAGAGAAAAGAGAGCAGTTATAGGGCAAAACCTAAAAATATAAGTGATATAATTTCAATGAAAATACAGTTACAACTTATGGAGGTAAGTCAGCTGAACTGCCGTATGTTTTGAACCTGTGCAGTTGTCTTACCAGTTCTTGTTTTACTTCCTGGCTCCTGTAATGTAAAGGCTTTTGCTTGGGCCTGTGAGATGAACAATGGGATATCTGGGAGTGGAAAGGGAATATATGTCACATCTGAGAGGAGAAAAATGGTGATTGAAATTAAACTTTACAAAGCCAAGAGTAATGATATTGAATTAAAAAAAAAACATCTACATTTAGGTTTCTATTTTTAGTTATCACTACACAAAATAGGTATGTCCCTTCACTAGTCCAATATTTCACCGGCAGGAGAACGTTTTATACACATGTTCTATACACACACACACATATATATATATATATATATATATATATATATCTTCTCCGAGTGCTGCTACCTTGCCGCGGTGGAGAGGCTTGCGTGCCTCCGTGACTCAGAAGGCTATATCGGAGGGGGCTCATACCCTCAGTAGGTTCAACCATGCCGGGCAGGTTTCTGAGTAGAGGCCGAACGAAAAGCAGCCCTCCAGGTTGGGGGTTGGGCATGGGGCTAACAACCCCACCCCGTAAAACACTACTTGTTACAGAAACGCCAACAAGAGATCAACAAGACATCAACACCTTGGCCCAGGGAAGAGAGAGGTCTTCGTCGAGAAGGTTTATGACGCCACGTGGTGAAAGCCAGAAGGTTCTGGAAGCAACAAGGCCGACCACCCTTCTTTCGACCAGGGCTGCCCACATCGGTTCGTGGAATGTGAGAACCATGTACGAAACAGGAAAGACATTTCGAGCAGCAGCAGCGATGAGGAACTACTCACGGTCACGGTTCTCGGTATAAGTGAGACAAGATGGACACAGTCTGGGCAGAAACAACTGACCACAGGAGAGATGTTGCTGTACTCCGGACATGAAGAGGAAAACACCCCCCACGCTCAAGGAGTAGCACTGATGTTATCTAAAACCGCCCAGAGAGCGCTCATTGGATGGGAAGCCCACGGTCCAAGAATCATCACCGCATCCTTTCGAACCAAGAAGAAGAAAATCAACATGAACATCATACAGTGTTATGCACCCAACGATGCCGAGGAATCAGAAAAAGACCAGTTCTACAACAGGCTGCAGTCCATCATAGAAACAGACTCGGCGAGAAACATCACAATCCTGATGGGAGACCTTAATGCCAAAGTCGGAAAGCACAACACAGGGTACGAGGAGATCATGGGAAAACATGGACTGGGGGGCATGAATGAGAACGGAGAGAGACTGGCGGACCTGTGCTCTATGAACAACCTGGTCATTAGGGGCACTATGACCAGAACATCCACAAGGCCACCTGGGTATCGCCAGACCACTTCACTGAGAACCAGATTGACCATTTTTGTATAAGGAAGAAATTCAGGAAGTCCATGCAAAATGTTAGATCAAAGAGAGGAGCAGACGTAGCTTCGGACCACCACCTAGTTGTAGCCAGCGCACACAACAAGACACAGGTACAACACAGCCCTTTTAGGAGACACCAGCAAGAAGGAAGAGTTCAGTGTCACACTCAGTAACAAGTACCAGGTCCTACAGGAGCCACTGGAAGAGGATGAATGCACTTTAGAGAGCAGATGGAAGGAGATAAAGGAAGCCGTAACACCTACCTGCCAAGAAGTACTTGGCCCAAGAAGAAACAACACAAGGAATGGATCTCGGGGCACAGTCTGCAAAAGATCCAAGAGCGAAGAGAGGAAGGGAGCAGTGAACAACAGCCGGACAAGATCAGAGAAAGCCAAAGCACAAGAACGCTACGCAGAGATGAACAAGCTAGTAAAGAAGAGCATCAGAGCAGACAAACGAAAGTACATGGACAGCCTTGCAATGGAAGCAGAGCAAGCGGCAATAGAGGGGAATATGAGAGAACTGTACAACATCAACAAGATGCTATCCGGAAAGTACAGCAAGCCAGAACGACCGGTGAAGGACAAAGAAGGAAGGCAAATAAAGGGAGAGGACCTACAGAAGAACAGATGGAAAGAGTATTTTGAAGAACTGCTAAACAGACCAGCACCCCAGAACCCACCAGACATCACAGCGGCTAACACAGACCTACCCATAGCCTGCAATACACCAACCATGGAAGAGTTAAGGAAAACCATCAAGCAGCTGAGGAACGGAAAGTCTGCAGGACCAGATAACATCCCCGCGATACACCACTGTGAAGATGCTTCACCCACTCTTCAGGAAAATCT
This sequence comes from Cololabis saira, assembly GCF_033807715.1. Taxonomy (NCBI): domain Eukaryota; kingdom Metazoa; phylum Chordata; class Actinopteri; order Beloniformes; family Belonidae; genus Cololabis; species Cololabis saira. The sequence continues at coordinate 1,646,835 of NC_084608.1, read as the reverse complement.
GGGAGGAAGAAGTCCCAGGAGACTGGAAAGAGGGATACTTGATCAAGATTCTGAAGAAAGAGGACCTTAGTAACAGCAGAAATTATAGAGGGATCACACTGCTATCAGTGCCACGGAAGGTTTTTAATAGAGTTATCTTGAACAAAATGAATGACCTCATTGATGCACAACTCTGTGATGAGCAGGCTGGTTTCCGCAAAAACCGGTCCTGCACAGACCAGATTGCAGCCCTCCGCATAATTGTGGAACAGTCCATAGAGTGGAACTCACCCTGGCATGTGAATTTTGTGGACTATGAGAAAGCTTTTGACAGCTTAGACAGGGAGACCCTCTGGAAGCTACTCCGACACTACGGAGTGCCAGCCAAGATCGTGTCCATCATCAGAAATTTTTATGAGGGACTGACATGTAAGGTCATTCACAGAGGACAACAGATGCATTCCGAGTGAGAACCGGAGTCAGACAAGGCTGTCTGCTGTCGCCCTTCCTCTTCTTGCTAGCGATTGACTGGATAATGAAGATCTCCATGGCACAGAGAAGGAACGGCATTCAGTGGACTCCTTGTAAGCAAATGGAGGACTTGGACTATGCCGATGACCTTGCACTGCTGTCACACACTCATCAAATGCAGGAGAAGACCAACATCGTAGCAGCCACCTCAGCACAACTGGGACTCATCATCCACAAGGGAAAGACCAAGATCCTCAAGATCAATGCAGGCAACGCCAACGCAATCACGCTGGAGGAGGAAGCACTGGAAGAAATTGAATCCTTCACCTACCTCGGCAGTGTAATTGACAAAGAGGGTGGCACAGACGCAGATGTGAAAGTACGAACCAGGAAAGCACGTGCAGCATTTGTACAACTACGGAACATCTGGAACTCCAAGGAACTTACCACCAATACCAAAGTCATATTCTTTAACACCAATGTCAAGGCAGTACTCCTATACGGAGCAGAAACATTGAGAACTACAGCTGCTACCACCAAGAAAGTAAAGGGTCTTTATTAACAGCTGCCTAAGGAAGATCCTCCACATCGGGTGGCCAGACACCATCAGCAACACTGAACTCTGGGGGAGAACAAACCAGCTGCCTGCGGAAGAAGAAATTAATAAACGCTGATGGCGCTGGATAGGCCATACCCTGCGAAAGCCTACAAATTCCATCATAAGACAAGCCGGCTCAAGACAGAGATGCCTGGAGATCGCTTTGACGGCCTATGCCCCAGAAGGGGTAGTGAGCGTAAGTAAGTTATATATATATATATATATATATATATATATATATATATATTTTTTTTTTTTTACACATGTGTGTGTGTGTGTATACAGTGGGTATATATATATATGCGCACGCACACACACACACACACACACACACACACACACACACACACACACACACACACACACACACACACACACACACACACACACACACACACACACACACACACACACACACACACACACACACACACACACACACACACACACACACACACACACACACACACACACACACACACACACACACACAGTATTTAGTCAGTTACCAATTGTGCAAGTTCTCCAACTGTAATTTTCATCATAGGTTCACTTCAAATATGAGAGACAGAATGGGGGGAAAGAATCCAGGAAATCACATTGTAGCATTTTTACTGAATTCTTTACTGAATTAATTGGTCAATTCCTCAAGTATTTGGTCACGTACAAACAAGCAAGATTTCTGGTTTTCAGAGACCTGTCACTTCTTCTTTAAGAGACTCCTCTGTCCTCCACTCGTTACCTGTATTAATGACACCTGTTTTAACTGGTTATCAGTATAAAAGACACCTGTTTTAACTGGTTATCAGTATAAAAGACACCTGTCCACAACATCAAACAGTCACACTCCAAACTCCACTATGGCCAAGACCAAAGAGCTGTCAAAGGACGTGATAAACTAAATTGTAGACCTGCACCAGCTGGGAAGACTGAATCTGCAATAGGTAAGCAGCTTGGTCCCTTTTATCCGACCATTATTTAATAACGTTTGAATTTAATATTGTTGATGTTGAAGTGCAAAATAGGAGCTATTATTTTAGCAGATGTTTGTCTGATGAAGCTATTGCTATTGCAATTTAGGGAGGCCATTGCTCATCTTATGACAGTGGAAAATAGTGAAGTAGACGAGGCCAGTGATCTGGGTTCTACCTCTGCTGCAGATGTTGATTTCCTTGCTAGTAACACTGCTGATTTGTTGCATTCAGCTTTAGATGCAGTTGCTCCTTTGAGAAGGAGGGTTTCCAACCATAGGAGCTTAACTCCCTGGTATAATTCAGATGTCAGCATGTTAAAACAAAACATGCGTAAAATGGAAATTAAGTGGTACTTTTGTAAGTCTGTAGACTCCTATCGTGAATGGACAGATATTCTAATAGTATATAAAAAAGACATTCGCAAAGCCAGTACAGCTTATTATTCATTGTTGATAGAGGATAACAAAAGTAACCCATGTTTTCTGTTCAGCACTTTAGCCAGGCTGACAAAGAGTCACAACTCTGTTGAGCCGTGCATTCCTGCAGCTCTCAGTAGTGAAGACTTTATGAGCTTCTTTAACAGTAAAATCACGAGAATTAGAGAAGAAATTAACCAGTTGGTTATGGGCGTTTCTTCAGCTTTAGCGACTTCCCTAGGCTCTGACTTGACTTTAGACTGTTTTGATCCTATAGACCTCCCTGAGCTGACCTCACTCGTCAATAGAGCTAAGTCAACCACATGTACCACTTACAGAAAACGTTTGACCTCATTGCCAACAAAGGGTATATAAGAAAGTATTGAGATTAACTTTTGTTATTGACCAAATACTTATTTTCCACTCTAATTTGCATTTTTTAAATCAGACAATGTGATTTTCTGGATTTTTTTTTCAGATATCTTCCTATATATATATATATATATATATATATATATATATATATATATATATATATATATATATATATATATATATATATACATATATATATATATATATACATATATATATACATATATATATATATATATACATATATATATACATATATATATATATATATATATATATATATATATATATATATAGGAAGATATCTGATTGGTTACAGATCACTTTAAAAAAAGACACCTGTGGATTGAGGCAAGTCAGGGGAGTCTCAAAATTCACACACAAATGCAGCAAAGTCCACAGACCGCAAACGATTTGTAAATCAGGTTATATTTGTGTGTGCATCAGAAATAAATGTGTGTATCTTGTCCTACGCACGTGTGAATTGTCCTTTGCATTTGCAAATCATCCACATCTGATTTACCTTACAAAGATATACAACAGAGATATTAGAATGTCATTCGGGCTGAATAAATGTGCTTGAATGGTGTTCAAGCGGGGCAAAATGATCACAACAGAGGGGGGTTGAGCTAAACATACCTGAAAAAGAGTAAGCATATCCTGAAGAGCCAGCTGAATGGAAAGAACAAAGTCCGGGCCATCAACACATATGCCCTGTCAGTAATAGGGTACCCCATTGGCATAGTAACCTGTCCACAAGAAACAGTGGAAGTAACTGATATCAAGACAATTAATTCCCTCATGATGCACAGAGGACTTCATCTCATTCCAACACCACGAGATTCTACACAAAGCTGAAAAAGGGAGGCAGTGCATTACGGAGTCTCAAAGCCACCATCCAAGATGAAACATCAAAGTTCCAGGAATACATCAAAAAGGTGGCCCCTAATGATAAGCTGCTAAAAGAATGTCTCAGACACCAGAAATCCAGTGCAGAGGAAGTGGAGGAGGAGCAACCATGGACAGTGAAAGTTGATGCACCATCAACAGATCAAAGAACCGGCTGACATGGAGAAATCTTACCAGTCCATGGAAAAGGCTGGCCTGAACATTAATCATGGCAGCACAAGAGCAATAGAGTCCAGAGTCTATCACACCAGACAAGACCCCAGCTGCAGAATGTGCAAAGATGCCCCAGAAACAATTCAGCACATAATTGTGGGATGCAAGATGCTGACACTTACTGAAACTGTGTAAAACAACTCTAGAGGCCAATTGCACAAGTTACCATCAATTGTGGCATATACAGTGGGGAGAACAAGTATTTGATACACTGCCGATTTTGCAGGTTTTCCCACTTGCAAAGCATGTAGAAGTCTGTAATTTTTATCATAGGTACTCTTCAACTGTGAGTGATGGAATCTAAAAAAAAAATCCAGAAAATCACATTGTATGATTTTTAAGTAATTAATTTGCATTTTATTGCATGACATAAGTATTTGATCACCTGTCAACCATTAAGACTTCCGGCTCTCACACACCTGTTAGTTCTTCTTTAAGAAGCCCTCCTGTTCTCCACTCATTACCTGTATTAACTGCACCTGTTTGAACTCGTTACCTGTATAAAAGACACCTGTCCACACACTCAATCAAACAAACTCCAACCTCTCCACAATGGCCAAGACCAGAGAGCTGTGTAAGGACATCAGGGATAAAATTGTAGACCTGCACAAGGCTGGGATGGGCTACAGGACAATAGGCAAGCAGCTTGGTGAGAAGGCAACAACTGTTGGCGCAATTATTAGAAAATGGAAGAAATTCAAGATGACGGTCAATCTCCCTCGGTCTGGGGCTCCATGCAAAATCTCACCTCGTGGGGCATCAATGATCATGAGGAAGGTGAGGGATCAGCCCAGAACTACACGGCAGGACCTGGTCAATGACCTGAAGAGAGCTGGGACCACAGTCTCAAAGAAAACCATTAGTAACACACTACGCCGTCATGGATTAAATTCCTGCAGCGCACGCAAGGTCCCCCTGCTCAAGCCAGTGCATGTCAAGGCCCGTCTGAAGTTTGCCAATGACCATCTGGATGATCCAGAGGAGGAATGGGAGAAGGTCATGTGGTCTGATGAGACTAAAATAGAGCTTTTTGGTCTAAACTCCATTCGCCGTGTTTGGAGGAAGAAGAAGGATGAGTACAACCCCAAGAACACCATCCCAACCGTGAAGCATGGAGGTGGAAACATCATTCTTTGGGGATGCTTTTCTGCAAAGGGGACAGGACGAATGCACCGTATTGAGGGGAGGATGGATGGGGCCATGTATCGCGAGATCTTGGCCAACAACCTCCTTCCCTCAGTAAGAGCATTGAAGATGGGTCGTGGCTGGGTCTTTCAGCATGACAACGACCCGAAACACACAGCCAGGGCAACTAAGGAGTGGCTCCGTAAGAAGCATTTCAAGGTCCTGGAGTGGCCTAGTCAGTCTCCAGACCTGAACCCAATAGAAAATCTTTGGAGGGAGCTGAAAGTCCGTATTGCCCAGCGACAGCCCCGAAAACTGAAGGATCTGGAGAAGATCTGTATGGAGGAGTGGGCCAAAATCCCTGCTGCAGTGTGTGCAAACCTGGTCAAGAACTACAGGAAACGTCTGATCTCTGTAATTGCAAACAAAGGTTTATGTACCAAATATTAAGTTCTGTTTTTCTGATGTATCAAATACTTATGTCATGCAATAAAATGCAAATTAATTACTTAAAAATCATACAATGTGATTTTCTGGATTTTTTTTTAGATTCCATCACTCACAGTTGAAGAGTACCTATGATAAAAATTACAGACTTCCACATGCTTTTCAAGTGGGAAAACCTGCAAAATCGGCAGTGTCTCAAATACTTGTTCTCCCCACTGTATTAAGGAGGTGCAATGTACCTGCTGTTTTTAAGTTGTTTTTATGTGTTTCTGCTGGCTGAAACATTGTACTCAAGGATAAAAAAATGTTTGAAAGGGAAGTATGCCAGCTGTAATGTAAACACGCCAATTCAAGCATTAACAATCATGACTTCTTTCGTCAAACTATATTGAAAATAATCACACGTTATAATGTTAGTTCAACTTGATCTGAAATTTCATTTTTTCACAAAATAAATAAGAAATATTTTAAAATATAAACTCAATAATAAGACACCCAAGGATAATCATGAAAGAGTTCTTACCTGCCCGGTAATCAGTGTTTGGATCCTATATGTAAAGAAACAGCAGTTGTGGGTCAAAGTTGTGAAAGTCAACATGACAGCAGATCCTAAAACACCTAAAAATCTATAGTTTCTGAGGTGTTTTAGTATCAAGAAGCCTATAAATATAACTTGCTTTCATTGTATTATGAGTTTGAACTGAGACAGTAATCAAAAAACAAATTGAGCATGTTAGTCTTTACACACCATGCGCCCATCTGACAAATTTATTTCCCTGTACCATTGAATGGTCAAAGCAGTCCCTCATCAAAGCATGCTCACACAGCCCTGCCTCTTATAACATTTCTCACTAAAAATTTTCCATAATTGAAGTTAAAGGAGCATGAGGCAGGATTGAGGCAGGATTTATGAAAAAAATGTATATACATTTTAAGTTTTCTAGTAATAATGTCAGATGAAGCGTTCCAAACCAAAAAGAATGAGCCCTCTAGTGTATCTCTCCGTTGCCTTGAACAGGCTGTGTGCTGCAAAATGTGCTGCAATTGTGGGGCCGAATTTCCCGCGCTGTCCTGCAGATGTGACGTGAAATGACGCTGCATGCGCGTTCTCCCCGTTCTCCCGGTTGGCTGCAGTACCCCCGACGGCCGTCGTGGCGAAGGGTGGCGCTAATGAGTCTCATTTCTTAAAAGGAGCCTCATGCTCCTTTAAAATGAGTAGTCAGCTGAATTGTGGCAACACATTAAGCTGACTCTGTTTTACGGTTTTCTTCACATATTTCTGCTGGTTGTGTAAATAAGGTTTACCACAATTTTACTACTACAACTACTACTGTCATTTAGCAGAAGCTTTTATCCAAAGCGATTTACATCTGAGAGAAAAAACACACCATGCAAGCAATTAGGGATAGGGCCTTGCTCAGGGGCCCGAGGTGGTTCATCTTGGTTGCCATTCTGGGGCTTGAACCTGGGTCCTTCAGACCCAAGCCCACCTCTGTAGCCACTAGACTACCCCCCCTGGCAAAACACCAATGCAAGTTGTCGGCCCAGAGAAGATTATGTTCGGTATCATCTGAAAGTGTAGCTTTTCTTGTTTCACTACTTTGGGGTGGAGAAAGTTGATCTTGCGTTCTGTTGTGGATGTTGCTCCTGTCGGGGGCGCCATCTTTGTTGCATATGTATTTTTAAGTTGTTATAAATAAAATACTTTGTTGACAAAACGTACTTGGAGTTTTGACATATTGGCTTTAGGGCTTCTTGTTTAAGAAACAGAAGAGAAAAATACCCTGACAGCACTTGAGTTACTTTTTTCTAGACATGAACTGTTGCATACAGCTGCCGGACCCAGTACCGGGTCCGTCGGGGGGACTGTTTTGATCCTATAGACCTCCCTGAGCTGACCTCACTCATCGATAGAGCTCGACTATTCAAAAATGTTTTTCCTCTTATTGGTGCGACAATACTGGACCAGATCAACCTATCCCTAAACTTAGGATATGTACCACAGGTTTTCAAAGTTGCAGTAATTAAACCTTTACTTAAAAAACCTTCTCTTGACCCAGACATCTTAGTCAAGTCAAGTCAAGTCAACTTTATTTATAAAGCACTTTAAAAATACCAACATGGTCCAAAGTGTTGGACAGGCAAATGGAAGACAACATACCATAAAGCACAGGGCACATAAATAAAACAATCATGATAAGTTAAGTGAATAAAAAGGACAAAATAGAAGATAAAAGAATAAAATAATAATAAAAGGATAAAATAAACTCAACTGTCTTGCTAAGTGTTAAAAGCCAAGGAGAAAAGGTGGGTTTTGAGAAGAAATTTAAAAACAGACTGAGAGGAGGCCTGTTTTATTTGCTGAGGCAGGTTGTTCCAAAGTTTTGGAGCTGCAACAGCGAAGGCGCAGTCCCCCCTGAGCTTCCTCTTAGTTTCAGGCTCTCAGGAGCAGCTGATCCGCTGACCTGAGAGAGCGACTGGGTGAATAAGGGTGTAGGAGCTCAGAGAGGTACGGCGGGGCAAGACCATTCAAGGATTTAAAAGCAAATAAAATAATTTTAAAATGAATCCGGGACTGTATGGGCAGCCAGTGGAGGGAAGCTAAAATGGGGGAAATGTGGTCATATTTGCGAGTGCCAGTTAAAAGGCGTGCTGCAGCATTTTGGACCATCTGGAGACGGGAGATGGAGGAAGCACTAACCCCCACATAAAGGCCATTGCAGTAGTCCAGCCTAGTGGTGACAAAGGCATGTATTACTATTTCAAGCTGCTGTCTTGAAAGAATTGGCTTTATTTTCGCCAGCTGCCGCAAATGATAAAAGCTAGATTTGACAACCGCCCTGATCTGGCTATCAAGCTTTAGAGCTGCATCCACTTTGACCCCTAGGTTAGTGATGGTTGGCTTTACATGCTGGGCCAAGGGGCCCAGATCTGGAAGGGGTGTTCCAGCGATGCCACCAAAAACCATCACTTCAGTCTTTTTTTCATTGAAGTTTAAAAAGTTCAGAGACATCCAGGCCTTTATGTCATCAAGACACCTAACTAGGGCAGTAATTGAGTAATTGTCTTTCTTCTTAAGAGGGACATAAATCTGACTGTCATCTGCATAAAAATGATAAAAAATCCCGTGCTTCCTAAGTATGGAGCCAAGCGGGAGCAAATACAGGGAGAACAAGAGAGGGCCCATGGACCGAGCCCTGCGGAACCCCACAAGAGAGGGGAGCGGAGGAGGACACAGAGTCGCCAAGGCTGACACAGAAGGTTCGGTCTGCCAAGTACGACCTGAACCATTCCAGTGCTATGCCCCTGAGCCCACCCACTGCTCCAAGCGAGAAATTAAAACTTTATGGTCCACTGTGTCAAAAGCTGCAGTTAAATCTTAAAGCACAAGAATAGCACAGTCACCGGAATCTGTGGCTAAAAAGATATCATTAAAAACTCTTAAAAGGGCTGACTCGGCGCTGTGCAAAGATTTAAAACCTGATTGGAATACCTCAAGAATATTGTAGTCTTTCAAAAAGGCCATTAATTGACTGCAAACTATCTTCTTGAGGATTTTTGAGAGAAAAGGTAGTTTGGAGATCGGCCTGAAATTGGCAGGAGCTGCAGGATCTAGTTCAGGTTTTTTAATCAGGGGTTGTACAACTGCATGTTTAAAATGTACAGGGACCACACCTGAGGACAGACTACTATTTATAACTTCAAGAACAGAGGTTCCAACAGTGGGGAAAACCTCTTCAAATAGTTGAGGAGGGACAGCATCATTTGGAGAACCAGAGGGCTTCAACTGACCAACAATCACCTGTAAACCCGACAGAGTCACAGGGTCAAACTGGTGAAAGGCAGCAGAGCAGGTGACAGGGATTGAGGGGTCATGAACAGTGAGTGGAATGAGAGCCCTAGCAGAAGAGACCTTATCAATAAAAAAGTGAAGAAATGTTTCACAAGCAGCGGGGGAGGCCTCTATAACAGTCTGCTGAGCATTAAGAGCTGAATCAATGGTTTTAAACAAAACACGTGGTTTGTGACAGTTTGAAAGAATAATATTAGACGGATATTCCCTTTTAGCATTTTTCACAGTTGTCTGATACTGTCGCCAGCAGTCCCTTAAAATTTGAAAAGACACCTGCAGTTTGTCCCTTTTCCACTTTCGCTCAGCTTTACGGCACTCACGTCTGAAAGCACGAGTAGTGTCATTTAACCAGGGCTCAGATCTACTTTTAAGCCGCCTGGTTTTTAATGGAGCCACAGTATCTAAAACAGTCTGGCAGGTGGAGTGCAACCGTGAGCTAAGCTCCTCTGTACCGCACACAGACTCGGGAATGATGGAGTTGTAACTGAAAGCAGCTGAAAACTGAGCGGCAGTGGAGGGGTTAATGACGCGACAGCGCCGTGTAGCAGCGGCAGATTTAACTGTATTACAGGAAAGGGCAATCTCAAATAATACAGGCATGTGATCAGAAAAAACCGCTGGACAAATCTCTAAGTTAAGAACAGGCAGACCGTACGATAAAACAAGATTGAGTGTGTGTTGGCGCTCATGTGTGGGTCCAGACACACACTGCACAAGATTAAAAGAGTCAATGAGGTTTAAAAAGTCCTTCGCGATTGGCTTATCAGGACAACATACATGCACGTTAAAATCACAACAATGAGGACACGGTCATATTTAGGCATGACTTCACTCAGGAAGTCAGAAAAGTCGTTTAAAAATCTTAGCTAATTATAGACCAATTTCCAACCTTCCATTTGTATCTAAAATTCTGGAAAAGGCTGTTTCAAGCCAGTTATGTGACTATTTGTATAGAAATTATCTGTTTGAAGTCTTTCAGTCAGGGTTCAGAATGCATCATAGCACAGAGACAGCACTGGTTTGAGTCACGGATGACCTTCTTATGGCCTCAGATAAGGGATTAGTGTCCGTACTGGTTCTACTGGACCTCAGTGCTGCTTTTGACACTGTAGATCATGGCATTTTACTGCACAGGTTGTTGGGATTAAAGGGACAGCTCTACGTTGGTTTAAATCATATCTACCTGACAGGTTCCAGTTTGTTCATGTACATGAGGTTTCTTCAGAACAGTCAATGCTCTGTTATGGTGTTCCGCAGGGTTCAGTGCTAGGGCCAATCTTGTTCAGTTTATACATGCAGCCATTGGGAAGTATAATCCAGAATCACGGCATACACTTTCATTGCTATGCTGATGATACGCAGCTCTATTTGTCTATGAAGCCGGATGAAACAGAACCGTTAGTTAAACTTCAGGCATGTCTTAGGGACATCAAGGATTGGATGTCCGGAAATTTCTTGATTCTAAATTCAGATAAAACAGAGGTTATCATTCTTGGTCCAGAGCATTTTAGGAAGGGATTAGATGGTGTTGCGATCGCTTCCACTGCAACTGTGAGAAACCTTGGTGTTGTTTTCAATCAGGATTTGTCGTTTAAACCATATGTTAATCAGGTTTGTAAAATAGCATTTTTCCATCTCCGTAATATCGCAAAGATTCGGAAAATCCTCTTGCAGAGTGAAGCAGAAAAACTAGTGCATGCATTTGTATCTTCTAGACTAGATTACTGTAATGCGTTATTAGCAGGATGTCCAAGTAATTTGCTGAATAGGCTCCAGCTGATCCAAAATGCAGCAGCACAAGTGCTGACAGGAATCAGCAGGAGAGACCACGTCTCTCCAGTGTTAGCGTTGCTCCATTGGCTACCGGTAAAATTCAGAATCCAATTTAAAATTTGATTACTTGCATATAAAGCTCAAAACGGCTTAGCGCCGCAGTATTTACAAGACCTGATAGTGCCTTATGTTCCTGGCAGAGCTCTCCGTTCTCAGAGTGCAGGTTTACTCGTAGTTCCTAGAGTATCCAAATGGAAATCTAAATGTAGTTTTGGAGGGCGGGTGTTCTGCTATCAGGCACCATTACTATGGAACCAACTTCCAATCTGGGTTAAGGAGGCTGACACCACCTCCACCTTTAAAACTACAAAACATTTGCAGGTCTGTTCTTCATTCTCTATGTCTGTTTTCTCTTTTCCTGCTCTGCCCAGCTGGCCTCCGGCAGAAGGGTCCCCCCTTATGAGCCAGGTCCTGCTCAAGGTTTTTCCTTGCCGCTGTTTGGCTTCAGGTTTTTCTCCCACTAGTTTTTTTTTACCTGCCATTGTTTATGTTATGTTTATGTAATAATTGCTCGAGGGTCATGTTCTGGGTCTCTGGAAAGCGCCTAGAGACAACTTCTATTGTAATAGCTTTATAAATAAAATTGAATTGTATTGAATTTAATTGAATATTGCCTTGCATATTGCCTCTTTCTGTTGTTTCCCTATTCAGCTTCATATTCCCTATAGGTCTATCCTAGGGTTGAGTATATATTTTTTTAGTATCTAGGGATTTTATATTAAGTCTATGGCAGGGGTGGCAAACCCTGGTCCTCGAGAGCCACACTCCTGCATGTTTTAGATGTTACCCTGCTTCAGCACACCTGATTCTAATTAATTGTCCTAATTAGCTTGTCATCAAGGTCTGCACAATTCTGTTGATGACACAGGTACTTGTATCATGGTGTGTTGAAGCAAGGTAACATCTAAAACATGCAGGAGTGTGGCTCTCGAGGACCAGGGTTGGCCACCCCTGGTCTATGGCATCTAACTTGCTCAGCCTACATATCCTCTGGCATGTATTTGTGTCTAGAGATAAATAAACCAACCATTACTTGGTATTTGGAATCAGTGTGATTTATCCCTGAGATATCAGCCATTGCCCCCTTCACATGGAAACACTTTTAGTACACTAACCGTGACTACTAATCATGAGACACCACCTTAACTGTCACGCAGAGACCTTGCTTCCGCAGCCCGGATCCCGTGAAGTGCATTTATAAGACTGCAACTGCACACTAATCCTTTATACTATATTAGTATAACACACTATTTATTATATTGTACTTACTATGTTTATAGTACATTTTAATTTGTATGATTTAATTAATCGTACGAATTGTTACAGATTACTTTTGTAATACTGTATTTGACCCGGTCTTTGTACGTTTTGACCGTATAGAAACGTAATTCTTGCCTTTTTAAGAATGAGATGTACCTGCTGTACTCTACTGCCCTTACTTTTTAACAACTTGTGCTTTCTATTATTAGTGCCCGAGCACTTACAGTGCGAAGGCCCTATTGTATCTGTAGGAATTTTTTTTTTTTGCCCCCCTAAACGTGCCCCAAAAGTCACCAAATTTTGCACGCAGGCCAAGCCTGGCGAAAAATTTGATATTTAATCGTTTGAATTAATGGGCATGGCAAAATGGCTCAACAGCACCCCCTAGAAAACTTTGTGCCTCAAGCCCCACAATACGGTTTGACGTACATGCACGAAAATCGGTACACACCTGTATCATGTCGCAACTTAAAGAAAAGTCTCTTGGTGCCATGGCCCGAAACGGAACAGGAAGTCAGCCATTTTGAATTAATTGTGTAATTTTGCCGCAATTTATGCCATTTCTTCAGCCGTTTCTTCGCCCGAACCGTAACGCGCACCCAGGTTTGTTATACATCAAAATGTGCGTCTCGATTCTGAGACGACACGCATTGCTTTTTCCCAGTCAAAAGCGTTACTGTGGCGACGATAGAAGCCAAAAAACGTGCCCCCCCTTCATCTGATTGGTCCATATTTGATAGTTCCTACTTTCTGCCATAACTTTTGAATGGTTTGACATAAAGACATGTGGGTGGTGTCATCGGACTCGGTTTTGAGTCCTTGAACACAATTGGTGCAAATTAGCACTGCCCCTTGTTCTGATTGGTCAATATTTGATAGTTCCTACTTTCTGCCATAACTTTTGAATGGTTTGGTATACAGAGTCGTGGGTGGTGTCATCCGCTAAATGTCCAGGCCTGAAGAACCTAAATGCAAGTCATACAAGCGCTTCCACTGCAGCACGCCTGAACGTGCACAAGGGTGCGAGGGCCCGTTCATCGCTGCTTGCAGCCTTAATTTTACCTATTTTCTTTTTATTTCATTTTATTTGTTATTTATGTTTTAATTGTGTCTTGCCGCTTTTAATGTTGATGTAAAGCACTTTGAATTACCTTGTGTTGAATTGTGCTATGCAAATAAAATTGCCTTGCCTTGCCTACATTTATTCAGTTTACCAAGAAGCTGCGACGCTTCTGGTCGAGTGGCACCTCACCCCCACTGGTAAGGGGCGGCCACTGGCCCTGTAGGCGTGCTCGACGTTGTCCACCACCCAGTGGGACGGCGCTGTCCAGAAACAGCACGCCCCCTGTTGGGGCCACCATGGCAGAGAACAAGCTGCTCCGACCGTCGCACAGGCGCGGTAGCATAAGCAGCGAGGGCCCGTACGGGGCACAAGGGCTCGGCCCACTCTCTGCAGGCTCGGGGTCGAACCGGCCAAGCCGGATAGGCCGATTAGTACGAGTGCATGGCAGGACCTAGGGCAGGAACGCCATGGTCGGCCACAACGTAGCCCCTGAGCCATCTGGGTCCCGCCCCAGGCAGGACCCGCTGACTGACAGGGCATGTAACTCACCAACTCGCCTTGCCGATGTCATAGCGAGGAGAAAAGCTATCTCCATAGAGAGCCACTTCAGGCCCACCTGGGCCAAGGGCCCAAAAGGGTGGAGAAGAGAGGGCACCTAGCACCATGGACAGGTCCCACACTGGGGCCTAGGGCTCCTCGGGGGGGGCGCAGCCTCAGAGCCCCCCTGAGAAAGAGAAACCAGCCGGTGGCACTCTCAACCAGGGCATGTTGCGACGAATGACCGCCACATACAACCCTTAGAGTGGACTGAGCACGGCCACCATCCAGGAGGGACCGAAAGGAACCCCAGGATCGTGGCCATGGGGCAAAGAACAGGGTCCTCTGCCCCGTCTGCACACCAGGCAGAGAATCTCCCCCACTCGCACTCATACCATGGGCATTCGAGATGCCAGCCCTGACGGGTTCAGGACAGCTTGACAACAATGGGCTGGGCCCTGCAGCAGCCAGACCCAGAGCTGAAAACGACAGGGTCGGGGTGCAAAACCTGAATCCCCGGCTGGGAAAGACGGTCCCTCTGGGGGGCGTCATGTTGTGCCGCAGCAGAGCCTCCGCAGCAGTGGAAACTATGTTTCCCCGGTCGGAAGGGGGCCACCAAGAGGAGCCCGTGAGCCCTCTGGAGGACCCTCTGCAAAGTCGGCTTGCGCCGGGAGAGGAAGTCCATCACCCGGTTCCCGTCTCCAGGCAGGAACATCGCCCGAAGGCCGGGCAGGCGAGGAGCAGTCCACGCTAGGAGGCCCCGGGACACCTGCAGCAGCTGTGCAGAGTCGGTGCCCCCCCTGGTGGCCGATCAAGGGACAGTGGACACACTGTCTGACCGAACCGGCACGTGCCTCCCCCACAGGAGTTGCAAAAAATGTTTGAGTGTGAAGTGCAGAGCCCAGAGCTCCAGCACGTTGATGTGGCGCGTGCGGACCCGGGAGGACCACTGATGACAGCCTCCCGGCAGGGAGGGGACAGCGCCTAAGGGCACACCCCTCAGCCGGAATGTCCCGTCTTTCCAGGGTGCAAGGGTATGGACACACACCCGCGAAACCCTGACCAGCCTGCGCCCGTGCCTCTTGGCATCCAGGCGAGGGCGACAGCAGGCCCAAGGTATAAGAGGGGCAAGGGTTGCCACCACGCACCTGGTGAAAAAATCCTCGGTGCCAGGGAGAGCCCGCACAGGAGCACCCTGAACCGACAACGGTGGCCCCGGTAGGCGAACCCCCGGAACTACCGGTGACGTGCCGCGACCAGCACGTGAAACAAGCGCCCTGTAGGTCCACAGTTGCAAACCACTTCCTCCTGACCAACGCAGAGCATCCGCTGTGGTCAAGCATCCGGAAGGGCAGGACCTTCACGTAGTCGTCGAGGTCCCTCAGGTCCAAGATGGGACGACGTCCGTCGTCTCTCTTGCTGACGAGAAAGTAGCTCAAGTAGAACCCCCAGGCCACGGCGGGGGGTCCACCGGCATGATGGCGCTCTTGGCCAGTAGGGCGGGCAACACCTGAGCCCGAGCCAGAATGTTTTCCGGGTCTCTGACGATGGTCATCTCAACCCGGCCGGAGGTAGGAGGCCGGTGTCGGAACTGCAATACGTACCCCTGGGCTAGGGTGGAAACCACTCGGGCCCCGATGAGCAGGCAGCCCAGTAACTGAGCTGCTGCCGGAAAAGTAGCCGACGACCGGCCCGTCTCCCCCAGGCTCTGGACGTCCCGGGGGGGCGACGGTCGGGATCAACGCCCCGACGCTGCTGGGACGGTCCGTGCACAGGGGGGCGAAAGTCACCAGCAGGCTGACTCACAGACCGCTGAAAGCCGCGCCGGCCGCCGTGTGCAGGCGGCCGGGGGTGACGCCCGGGGGCTGGTGAAGGGCCTCCCGGTGTACTGGAAGCGGCCGCACTCCTGTGAAGGTACACCAGCCGCTGCCTGGTCACACCAGCCAGGGCGGTGCGTTCAGAGCTTCCAGGGCGGTCGCCCCAAACAGCTCCCCCGGTTCCGCAGGTGCCTGACGAAGAACCCTACGAGCAGTCTCCGTCAGGGGTGACTGCGCCAGCCAGACATGACGGCGCGTGTGCACCAGGGTGGACATCAGCCGCCCCAGCCCCCTCCTCTGGGAGGCAAAAGCCTGTAGAGATATGTCACACATGTCCCGTGTGGAATCCTCCACCTGTGCATCCTGCAGGGAGGTTGAGAGAGCCAGCAGAAGATGGGAAAGGTTGTTCCCCAGCCGGCCAATGCGGGCCGCTGTGTTATAAGCCTTACAAATATGCCCATCAGTAACCCTACACTGCGTAGAGGGGCACTTGGGATCTGGCTTCAGAGCCTCATCAGGAGCCACTATCAGTGCTGCGATGGAGGGCTCGATGGGGGGCATGTGGTGGAGACCAGCCACTGCCGCGTCCATCGCCATCAGAGCGCGGTCATCAGCTGTTAGCCTGGAGAAGGCTGTGACATCTCTCCAGCATGAGTGCAGCTCCCTCAAAAAATCTGACGAAGGCGGAATGGTGAATTCCACCGGAGAAGGATTGCGCCTGCGGAAGGCGCTAGAGGCCACCTCCGCACGCGGTGCATCCAGCTGCAAGTGTGCCAGGGCAGTGCGGATAACGCTCTCCACGGAGGAACAAGCCGTCCCCTCCCGAGAGCTCTGGGCAGATGAGTGCGAGGAGAACCCCGAGCGCTGTGAGGCCGGGTCCCCTGATGACACGTTGAAGTGGCTCGCCGAGGCTGCAATGGAGATGGCGTCCTCTGGCAGCGGCGGTGGTGACCCCAGAGCTAACTCTGGCATGGCAGGTTCCACCTGGCCAGTACCAGGTTGCAGATTGAGGAGGAGCGCCTTCATCTGCTCCATGTCGGCAGCCAAGCGATCTACCTTCGAGGAGAGCTGGCTCGTCATCCGCCGTTGTTTGGGGGCCACCACCACTCTCTTCGCCGATCGCTTCAGAGAAGACCCCGGCTGGGATGAGGGGAGGCTGGCCGACGGCCCCGGCTGCTCAGGGCCCAGGCACGACACGCAGAGGTCCTGGTCATCCGCAGGATCCAGGGCGGCCATGCACCCTGGGCATGAACGCTCCATCACAGCGACCGGTGGGAGAGGGAGCGGACACGCTGCCATCACCACGGATGTGCTGGCAGGAGAGAGGAGCGGACACGCTGCCGTCCACACGAATGCGTCGGTGGGAGCGGTCACGCTGCCGTCACCACGGATGTGCCGGTGGGAGAGGGGAGCGGACGCGCTGCAGTCACCACGTAGGTGTCGGTGGGAGAGGGGAGCGGAAACGCTGCCGTCACCACAGCGAGCACGCTGCCGTCACCGCCAATATGCAGGCGGGAGAGGGGAGGGCCACGCTACCGTCAGCACGGATGTGTCAGTGGGAGAGGGGAGCGGAAACGCTGCCGTCACCACAGCGAGCACGCTGCCGTCACCGCCAATATGCCGGCGGGAGAGGGGAGGGCCACGCTGCCGTCACCCCGGCTATGAGGCAAAAAAAGGCGTCTTTACTCAAAAAGAAGAGAACAATCCTCTCTTGTTTCTTTCCCTTTTTTTTTTTTCAAAGAAAAAAATAACTGCAAGGAAAAATAATAATGTCACATCAATAAGTGGGAGAGGGAGCGAATGCTGCCGTCACCCTGAACGAGCCGGTGGGAGAGGGAGCGGAAACGCCGCCGTCACCACGGCCGCAAAATCAGGCCAAAAAGGCGCTGTTCTTTTCCTTTCTTATATATATATATATATTTTTTTTTAAAGAAAAAAACAATCTGCAAGGAAAAAATAATGTCACATTAATAAAGTGGGAGAGGGAGCGAAACGCTGCCGTCACCACAAATGTGCCGGTGGGAGAGGGGAGCGGACACGCTGCCTTCACCACGGCTGTAAGAAAGACAAAAAAAGGTGTTTGTGTTGTTTTTTTCAAAGAAACAAATAATCCTTTTCTGTCTTCTTTTTCTTTTTTCCTCTTTTTTTCAAAGAAAAAAATAAGGAAAATACATATTTTTTTGTTTCAGCAGAAAAAATAACTGCACAGAATATTCAGGTCTCGGGCGCAGCCAACAGCTTACCGTCTGTCAGCTGGGCCAAGGGGGCGGGGCGGGGAGACGCCACCGCAACCGAACACCAATAAATACCGCGCAGCCACAGCCTCTCGGAGGACGAAAGAGATCGTTACTCCTAGCTGACGGCACGAAGCTGCACCGGGGCCGGCGGTTTAGGGAGGAAAGGAAGAAGCTTTCAACCAGCCTTCTATTTCCGTCCTGTACTTCAGCGCGACGCGAGAAGAATAAGGAGTCGATCCCATGCTTGACGCCGGAAGATATACCCCTTCCGGGGGTCATGCAGGGGTCACGGGTGACGTGACATTGTTGGTATTGTACTCGACATGCGCATGCGCGAGGGGAGATATCCAGTGCTTACAGCACCGCCTGGCGGTCAGTAGGGACGAAATAGAACTGCAGTTATCAGAAATCATCAAGCAGTACTTTCTCACCCTTATCCACAGTATCAAACAGTTAAAGAAACAATGCATCAACCCCGGTCTACTTCCCTCCCCTCGGTTTGGGGACGTCAAATTCAGCCGCCTACAACAGCTTCACGCCTGGCTAAAAGGACACTGCAATTTCAACAACATTCCATATATTGATAACTTCACAACCTTTACAATAGACCATACCTCTTCAA
This sequence comes from Cololabis saira, assembly GCF_033807715.1. Classification (NCBI taxonomy): domain Eukaryota; kingdom Metazoa; phylum Chordata; class Actinopteri; order Beloniformes; family Belonidae; genus Cololabis; species Cololabis saira. The sequence continues at coordinate 1,628,106 of NC_084608.1, read as the reverse complement.
ACACGCCATACATCCAAATCATACAGGATCCAAACTACTATCTATGAACATTAATCTGACTCGTGACTCCAATAAACTATTTGCAGATTGACGCTATAACACCCACAACATATCCCCTCCGGTCATACCCTCATCTGCAGTATAACTTATACCAGTTCACATCACCAATAGACATTACAAACACTTCCAGTCACTATTTCTAGATGTCTCCGTCCCATACATGAAGTACCTCTGAGAAAGATGAGGCCACGACAGATCTTTTCTTCAACTTTAAACATGGCCCTTTTAAATGTTCGATCTTTGTTAAACAAGTCTTTTATTATAAATGATCTGATTTTAGACAACTATATCGATGGTCCCGCCCCCCCAATTTTGGTGGAACTGCATCAATTACAAGAAGCTCAATTGTAACTAAGGCATTTTTTTTAATAATTATTCTTCATTTGAGAATCACTCTTTTGTTTTTAACAATCTACCTGTTTTATGTATCACAGTCTTCCTGTTTTATTCGAGAGTTTTCTGAATTTTTAACATCAGTACATTCCAAATACAATACCATTTTAATAACTGGTGATTTTATACTGCACATTGATGACAATGGGGATTATTATACAAATAGTTTTAAAATCTTAACGGTATAGATTTTAAACAACACATCACGCAACCTACTCACAACAGGGACACACCCTAGATTTGACAACAATTGACCTTTTAATAAACACAGTTTTTAACAAGTCCTCCATACTGGTACTGGTATCAGATGCTGCATGTGAGGACTTTGGACAAACCACAGTACAGAGACAGTCCTTTTAATGATTGTTAATGATCTTAGATGCAATACGGACTCACAGAAGCTTTCAATCCTGGTGCTACTGGCTTTTGATACAGTAGATCATCACATTTTATTAAATAGACTTAGAAGTCTGGTGGGTGTCTCTGGCACTGTTTTAGAATGGTTTTACTCCTATATCACTGATCAACGATTTTTTGTAAGGATGGATACATGCTGCCCAAGATTTCATAAAGTTAAAATAATGGGGTCTCCCAAGGATCAATTTTAGGCCCATTACTTTTTAATTTATACATGTTGCCACTTCGGGATGTGATCAGTAGTGTTGTTTCTGGCAGCCTGTTACAATTTTAGTTTTAGTCTAGTCTTTGGGTCAAGCTATCATTTAAATTTTTATTAGTTTTAGTCTCGTTCATACTCCTTTTAGTCATGTCAAGTTTAAGTCGACTAAAAGTCTAAGCATTTTAATCTTATTTTAGTCACAATTGTTCAGGACCATTTTAGTCTAGTTTTAGTCAAAGATTGTATTTAGCCAAACCAATTTTACAATTCAAAAAAGGTTATCTTATTATATTATTGTTATCTTATAGACTCACTAATACATTCATTCCAGATACAGAAGACTCTCTAATTTGTGTTTACAACATTTTAATTTTTTTTCCTGTGATTTTGTGGCCGCATTCTTCCCCATACTTTTCTTTTTCGATGACAGATTGGGTTTTCTTTTCCACGTCTATGTAGGAAAGTCTCTCCGGGCAGGCTGGCCGGGTGGGGGTCGTTGGCCTGGAGGGTGAGGGCCTCACACACACACACACACACACACACACACACACACACACGTACGAACACACGTACGAACACACACACACACACACACACACACACACACACACACACACACACACACACACACACACACACACACACACACACACACACACACACACACACACACACGATCATATACATACACGCATACACACACATAGACATACACACTGGCTTGTTCACCTGCATGCTTCACCTGCCTTGTTCACCTGCATGCATGCTTGCTGTGTAGTTTTTGGGGTTAGGTAGCGGTAGCGGTAGCTTAGCTCAGACTGCGATCAGATCTCAAGATTTGGGTCGATTGCTGTTCATGTTTTGGTCGGCTCCGTGCCGGTTTCGTGTTTTGTTTGTGGTTTTTTGTTGCAGATTTCCAGTGCTTGACGTGTGTTTCCGTGTGTTCCTGCTTCCTGGATTGGCAGTGGATGTCGTCACCCCCCCCCCCCACCCCACCCCCCCCCCCCCCCCCCCCAAAAAAAAAAAAAAATCACTGGGTTTGTATGTGTATATTTATGTATGTGTACGCATATGTATGCGTATATATATGTATATATATTAAATATAGTAATAATGCACATATATTATACCTTTGGTTTCTACCGTCACGGTATCAATCATTAATATGTGTGCAGACAAGGTTAAAAAAAAAAAAAAAAAAAAGGAAAGTGTATCCAAAGATGGTCTCTTCTTCTTCTCCCCCCCAGAGCAGATCCCCGCGTGGCCGGCCATTGGTCCCTTTGTCTATTCAACTTTGTTTTTATTTGACGTGAACCTAGAGTTCTGCGTTAACGGCATCAGCCTCTAACTCTGCAGCTGCATCTTCTGGATCTGATTCCCCGCTGCAGCGACTGGGATTGAGGACGTGACGCAGCGATTAAACCAGAGGAAACAACTTAAAAAATGTATATTAAGGATCTTTGTTATAACATTTCGTCTGGTCTCGTTTTGGTCAACGAAAATGAAGACACATTTTAGCATAGTTTTTATTTTGTAATCTACATTTTAGTCTTGTTTTTATTCGTCTACGAGATTGCATTATATGTTTAATTATCGTTATTGTCACATGACCAGCATTATCGTTGCGTCTCGTCTCGTTTTCCTCAGGTGAAATGGTTCGTTGACGACAATATTTGGTCATAATCTTCATTGACGAAAGCAACTTTAGTCATCAGGATACATTGCGTTGGTTTTCACTGCTATGCTGATGATACATAACTTTGCTGTGTCTCCTGATGACATAGATTAATGTTCGTTTAGGCTGTATTTTAGAGATTAAATCATGGATGGCAGATAACTTCTTAAAGCTTAACCAGGACAAAACTGAAGTCTTTCTTATCGGTCCTGAAAACAAGAGAGAGATAATTCTAACTAAATAATATAATTCTAAAAATGCAACATTTTAAATTGTCTCTCTCAAGTGTGGGAGAAATCTAAGCGTCCATCTTTTACTCTGGGCTGGATTTTGTTGCACGTATTAGAAATGTAACAAAGACAGGATTTTATCATCTTAAAAACATCGCCAGAGTCCGTCCATTTCTCTCTCTTGTCAGCATGGAGGTGTTGATGCATGCTTTTATTTCTAGTAGAATAGACTACTGTAATGCCCTGCTCTCTGGTCTTCCTAAAAAGAGTACTTCAAGTTTACAACTACTACAGAATTCAGCCGCACGTGTACTGAAGAGGACCAGAGGGTGGTACCACATTACACCAGTATTAAAATTACTCCCTGTGCATTTCAGGGCTGAAGGTTATTTTATTAGTTTATAAATGTCTTAATGGTCTTGGGCCTTCTCGATTATCTGATCTGCTTTTAAAATGAGCCTTTGCACACCCTGAGGTCCTCTGGTACCTGCCTTTTAATTGTTCCTAAAGTTAGAACAAAAACTTTTGGTGAGACCTTGTTCCACTACTACGGTCCTCATCTGTGGCACGCCTACCAGAGAATCTCAGGGCCGCAGAGACTGTTGACATTTTTAAAAAGAGGCTCAAGGGGATGTGGGGTCGGGGTAGGTTTATGTGTGCTGTTTGGGTGAAAATGACCAGATGTTTGTTTTTAACCATGAGTGTGAGTTTTTATATGCTAATTGTTGATTTTATTATATAAAGCACTTTGCGTTACTATTGTATGAAAAGTGCTACATAAATAAAGTTTGATTTGATCTGATTACTAAAACTGGGTTGATATTCTCTCAATTTTTGGCCTGGTTCGTGCTGTTCATCAGAGCCAGAAGAAATTTTGGGTCAATGCTCGTTTTGCCAACGAGAATCTTCCAGCACTGTTGCCCATCAACCACGCCAGGGTAGACGATAGCCAAACCAGCCAAGATCAACCAGAGCGCAGTTGACCTGCTGGCAGAAGAGCGTACATCGGATCTCGGAGCACCCCACCAAGGCCGGCTGTTCGTCTACTTGGCAAAGTTCCACTTCGGCCCAACCAGTCTACGGCTTGCTGTGAAGGAGCAGCGGCTCGACTCCGAGCTCCTCCCGGGTGACCGAACTCCTCACCCTTTCTCTAAGGGAGCGTCCAGCCACCCTGCGGAGGAAACTCATCTCGGCCGCTTGTATCCGCGATCTTGTCCTTTCGGTCACTACCCAAAGTTCATGACCATAGGTGAGGGTAGGTGCGTAGATTGACCGGTAAATCGAGAGCTTCGCCTTTCGACTCAGCTCCTTCTTCACCACGACGGTCCGGTACATCGACCGCATAACTGCGGACGCTGCACTGATCCGTCTGTCAATCTCCCGCTCCATCGTTCCCTCACTCGTGAACAAGATCCCGAGATACTTGAACTCCTCCACCTGGGGCAGGACTTCCCCACCCACCCGGAGAAGGCACGCCACCCTTTCCCGGTGGAGAACCATGGCCTCGGTCTTGGAGGTGCTGATTCTCATCCCTGCCGCGTCGCACTCGGCCACAAACCGCCCCAGCGCATGCTGAAGGTCCCGGTCCGATGAAGCCAACAGGACAACATCATCTGCAAAAAGCAGAGATGAAATCCTGAGGTTCCCAAACCGGAACCCCTCCGGCCCCTGGCTGCGCCTCGAAATCCTGTCCATAAAAATTATGAACAGGACCGGTGACAAAGGGCAGCCCTGCCGGAGTCCAACATGCACCGGGAACAAGTCTGACTTACTGCCGGCAATGCGAACCAGACTCCTACTCCGATCATACAGAGACCGGACAGCCCTTAATAGAGGGCCCCGGACTCCATACTCACTGAGCACCCCCCACAGGACGGCAGGAGGGACACGGTCAAATGCCTTCTCCAGATCCACAAAGCACATGTAGACTGGTTGGGCAAATTCCCATGAACCCTCGAGCACCCTGCGGAGGGTATAGAGCTGGTCCAGTGTTCCGCGACCGTGACGAAAACCGCATTGTTCCTCCTGAATCCGAGGTTCAACTATCGGCCGTAATCTCCTCTCCAGTACCCTGGAGTAGACTTTCCCGGGGAGGCTGAGAAGTGTGATCCCCCTGTAGTTGGAACACACTCTCTGGTCCCCCTTTTTAAACAGAGGGACCACCACCCCGGTTTGCCACTCCAGCGGTACTGTCCCCTTCCTCCATGCGATGTCGCAGAGGCGTGTCAGCCAAGACAGCCCTACGACATCCAGAGACTTGAGGTACTCAGGGCGAATATCATCCACCCCCGGTGCCCTGCCACTGTATTAAGTTGTGTTCTTCTCTATCACCAATTTTGGTTAGTTGCCAGATTTAATTTTAGTCCTTTTTATATACTTCGGGGCCCCGCCCTGGAGCCAGGCCTGGGGTTGGGGCTCGTAGGCGAGCGCCTGGTGGCCCGGCCGGGCTCAGCCCGAAACGGCGACGTGGGCCCGCCTTCCCATAGGCCCACCACCCACAGGAAGGTCCATGACAAGTTGGTGCAATGTGGGCTGGGTAGCAGTCGTGGCGGGGTGCATCGACGACCCAATCCCTGGAACAAAACCCTCACAGTGGGGACATGGAATGTCACCTCGCTGGGGGGGAAGGAGCCGGAGCTTGTGCGTGAGGTTGAGAGATACCGGCTAGAGATAGTCGGGCTCACCTCCACACATAGCTTGGCCTCTGGAACCAGCTCCTTGAAAGGGGCTGGACCCTCCACTACTCTGGAGTTGCCCAGGGTGAGAGGCGGCGGGCTGGTGTGGGCTTGTTTATAGCCCCTCAGCTCAGTCGCCATGTGTTGGAGTTCACCCCGGTGAACGAGAGGGTCGCCTCCCTGCGCCTTCGGGTCGGGAAAAGGTCTCTCACTGTTGTTTGTGCCTACGGGCCGAACAGCAGCGCGGAGTACCCGGCCTTCTTGGAGTCCCTGGGAGTACTGGGGGTACTGGATAGTGCTCCAACTGGGGACTCCATTGTTCTACTGGGGGACTTCAACACTCACGTGGGCAATGACAGTGATACCTGGAGAGGCGTGATTGGGAGGAACGGCCTCCTCGATCTGAACCCGAGCAGTGTTTTGTTGTTGGACTTCTGTGCTAGTCACAGTTTGTCCATAACGAACACCATGTTCAGGCATAAGGGTGTCCATCAGTGCACGTGGCACCAGGACACCCTAGGCCGGAGGTCAATGATCGACTTTGTTGTCGTTTCATCTGACGTTCGGCCGCATGTCTTGGACACTCGGGTGAAGAGAGGGGCTGAGCTGTCAACTGATCAACACCTGGTGGTGAGTTGGATGCGCTGGCGGAGGAGGAGACTGGACAGACCGGGCAGACCCAAACGGATTGTGAGGGTCTGTTGGGAACGTCTGGCCAAGCCCTCTGTCAGAGACATCTTCAACGCCCACCTCCGAGAGAGCTTCTCTCAGATCCCGGGGGAGGCGGGGGACATTGAGTCCGAGTGGACCATGTTTTCTGCCTCCATTGTCGACACGGCGGCTCGAAGTTGTGGTCGCAAGGTCTCCGGTGCCTGTCGTGGCGGCAATCGTGGCGGCGTTAGCCTGTGGGACTCCTGACGCAGTAGATAGGTACCGGCAGGCCAAGCAAGCCGCGGCTCGTGCAGTCCTGGAGGCAAAAACTCGGGTCTGGGAGGAGTTCGGGGAGGCCATGGAGGAAGACTTTCGGTCGGCCTCGAGGAAATTCTGGAGGACCGTTCAGAAGGGGGAAGCAGTACTCTGCCTCAGAAGGGGGAAGCAGTACTCTGCCGGCACCGTTTATGGTGCGGGTGGGGAGCTGTTGACCTCGACTGGGGATATCGTCGGACGGTGGATGGAATACTTCGAGGATCTGCTCAACCCGACTGACATGCCTTCCACTGAGGAAGCAGAGAGTGTGGACTCGGGGACGTGCTCATCCATCACCCAGGCCGAGTTCACTGAGGTGGTTCATAAGCTCCTCGGTGGCAGGGCACCGGGGGTGGATGAGATTCGCCCTGAGTACCTCAAGTCTCTGGATGTCAAAACAGACCAAAAAAGGGGAAAAAAAAGCATAAAAAGAGCGTAAAAAGAGCATAAAGGAACGCAAATCTGCTCAGCTGACCGGCCGGTCGACCACACGAGCAGCGACCCGGAACCGGAAGGGCTGTCCGGTCTCTGTATGATCGGAGCAGGAGTCTGGTTCGCATTGCCGGCAGTAAGTCAGACTTGTTCCAGGTGCATGTTGGACTCCGGCAGGGCTGCCCTTTGTCACCGGTCCTGTTCATAATTTTTATGGACAGGATTTCGAGGCGCAGCCAGGGGCCGGAGGGGATCCGGTTTGGGAACCTCAGGATTTCATCTCTGCTTTTTGCAGATGATGTTGTCCTGTTGGCTTCATCAGCATGTGCTGGGGCGGTTTGCGGCTGATTGCGACGCGGCAGGGATGAGAATCAGGATGAGAATCAGCACCTCCAAGACCCACACCATGGTTCTCCACCGGGAAAGGGTGGCGTGCCTTCTCCGGGTGGGTGGAGAAGTCCTGCCTCAGGTGGAGGAGTTCAAGTATCTTGGGATCTTGTTCACGAGTGAGGGAACGATGGAGCGGGAGATTGACGGACGGATCGGTGCAGCGTCCGCAGTTATGCGGTCGATGTACCGGACCGTCGTGGTGAAGAGGGAGCTGAGTCGAAAGGCGAAGCTCTCGATTTACCGGTCAATCTACGCACCTACCCTCATCTATGGTCATGAACTTTGGGTAGTGACCGAAAGGACAAGATCGCGGATACAAGCGGCCGAGATGAGTTTCCTCCGCAGGGTGGCTGGACGCTCCCTTAGAGATAGGGTGAGGAGTTCGGTCACTCGGGAGGAGCTCAGAGTCGAGCCGCTACTCCTTCACATTGAGAGGAGTCAGCTGAGGTGGCTAGGGCATCTGTACCGGATGCCTCCTGGACGCCTCCCTAGGGAGGTGTTCCAGGCATGTCCCACCGGGAGGAGACCCCGGGGAAGACCCAGGACACGCTGGAGAGACTATGTTCTCGGCTGGCCTGGGAACGCCTCGGACTCCCCTCGGAGGAGCTGGAGGAAGTGTCTGGGGTGAAGAAAGTCTGGGCATCTCTGCTGAGGCTGCTGCCCCGCGACCCGGGAACGGATATGCGGCAGACGATGGATGGATATATATATATATATATATCCTTTTTATATACTGGCAGTAAGGTGATGCCCTGTTTTTGTGTAATGATGTTCTGAGATTATTTAAAAATCCTTAAAAAGAAATCATAAAACTTAAACTGCCTAAAACATAATTTGTATCAACACCCAGGTTCAATATGTTGTAGTCCAACCTCTTGTGACTTTTAAAAGATAGTTGTGTCCCTAGGTGAAAGGACACTGAAGTAGTGATGCCTCAAAGATGTTTGAATAGTGTCTCTAGCTGAAAATATGCTAAAGTAATTAGGTCTGAACAGTGGTGTAAAGTAACGAAGTAGAAGATTTTTGAGAATTTGTACTTTTATTGACTTTCATTTTTCTGTACTTTTACTTTTACTTCGTTACATTTTCAAGGAAAAAATCGTACTTTTAATCCGCTATATTTAAAATTGGACACGTCGTTACTCGCTACAAATTAAAGAACAGCACACCAGGGGCTGATTTATGGTTCCGCGTCACACCGGCGCAGAGCTACGGCGCAGAGCTACGGCGCAGAGCTACGGCGCAGAGCTACGGCGTAGGGTACGCGGCGACGCACACCCTACGCCGTAGCCTACGGCGTAAGGTGTGCGTCGATTTAACGCGGAACCATAAGGCGGACGGGAAGGAAGGGGGGCGCGTGGATATACAGAGAAGGAGCCGCAGCTCCCGGGAGAGTTGCGCCGCAGAGGCGGGCCGGAAGGCCGGAGGAACCGCCATCGCGTCGAGTACCGATGAGGACTGAAGCCTGAATTATGGTTCCGCGTTAATTCGACGCAGAGCCTCGCCGTAGGGTACGGGCCCTGCGTTGGTGTAACGCAGAACCATAAATCAGCCTTGAGCGGCAGCCGACGCGTGTCCATGCGCACCATTCTTTGATTCCACCCCTTCTAAGGTGGTTTTGGCATTTAAAAGTTAAAAAGTCTCATCCTTTATCAGCTGGGGTTGCTTAATGTTGTCACTGCATACTACACGCTGGGGGTGGACCTGTTAGCGGGGCCAATGGGGTAAAGCTAAAGGGGTCAGAATAATATCACCATTATTTAGAGTTGTAAGCAAATTCTTGGATTCTTCATTTCTTTGCAATCCTTTTGAAAATAATTTTGTACTTTGAATTTTGTATTTTGTACTTTTGTACTTAAGTACATTTTACACCATGTACTTTTGGTACTTTATTATATTTAAGTTGAGGTACTTTTATACTTTTACTTAAGTAATGTTCTTAATGGGTACTTTTTACTTTTACTTAAGTAATTTTCAAGCAGAAAATTTTTACTTTTACTTAAGTACAATATTTTTGTACTTTTTCGACCTCTGGGTCTGAAACAGGTGGAATTTTCAAGGACTTGAAGAGTTTCCCATTATAATCCAATGGGCTTTGAGTTTTGAAAATCCTGGAATACTTTAAAAAGTACAAAGTCATGCCCCTTTTCCTGAACAAGCCGAATGTTTTGATACCAGAATAGCTGAAATTACTCAAATAAGGCATGTCTAGATCGCAAGCAAAAGCAGCAGATGGAAGAACAATCATAAAGACAAACAGGATCATGACAATGCTTACTCAGCATTCAACCCATTAATTCACAATCACTGACCAAAAAAACTATTTTTATACCAGTGTATACATATATAAACACACAGAAAAGGGAACACACTCATAATATTGCTGCCATTCTCGATTTCCATCGGTAGCACCTGTATAAACACACCCACACACACCCACACACATATATGTGAATGTGTATATGCACACACTAGGGTGTTTATTTCAAATTTTTGCAAAATCTGTTTAACACCACTGTAGAGAAATCAGGAGGGATGCAGCTCTAATAGACTGTAAAACAGAATGCACAACAAATCGGTCACATGATGTATTGGTTTCCTGAAGAGTGGTTGTTTTTTTGTTCTTTTTTGATAATAATGGATTAGATTTATATCACGCTTTTCTTAACACTCAAAGCGCCCACAATGGTTCCATTGTAACCCTTCCATCTGCAGATAATTCCTGTTCACATTCTGTGTCAGCAGTGAAATCAGAAATTACTGCTCAGTTTATATAAACTGCCGATAACGATGTGATGATGGTTTGCCGTTAGCTGAGCTGACTGTCAATCAAAAGGCTACGCCTTGTATTATAAAAAGATTAATTTCTTTACATAAATTCACCTGATGCGGTAAACATAAAAAGATAAATCGGTAAATAAGTTGTCATTAATACAATCAATCAATACAAACCAAAGCAGTTTTTAGAACCAGGCTGTAAATATGGTTATAATTGTATCTATTTTATTTTTTTTTTAAGTGTTAGTATCACTTAAATCAGGGCTCTCAAGTCTCATTGAGCATGAGACTTACGCATTTCACATGCTCTCACGCCACACACGGCATATCTCACACTAAGAAATTAACTTCACACACAGTAACAGCCCATCTTACAAACCAGTCAAATGCAGATACTAATGTGGCTGAGCTCTCAGCTCAGAGCAGCTGTCGGGAGTTACGAACCTATCAGCCAATCAGAAAATAGAATTTTTTGTTCCCAGTTGATGTCTGAGTTTAAGCTTCAAGCGTTTCATGAATGCATAGCGGAGGTAACCTAAGCTACAACACACACACATGCACACACGCAAGCATGCAGGCACCAACCACCGGTCGAGGGGCCTATTTGGGGCTCAATGTGTTTTTCTTTTCATTTGTTTAGAGCAGAATGAGACCACTGCAGCTCAAGGGCCCCATTTGATTTTGATATTATTTTTATGTCTTACTATTATTATACACCACTAAGATAAATTATTTAATATAGCATGAATATTGTGAAGAGACAATGGCCACGTCCATGTTTCCCTTTATAGAATAATAAAACAGTGTATTTGACATAGTCAAATTTGTTCTTTCTGAAGGAACTGGGTTGGTGAGATACTGGGATGGAGACCTTAGAATATGATGTGAATCTGATGTGATGTCACTTTCAAGTTTAAAGTGACATCATCAGGGGTAGGTCCATGAACCTGAAGGTCAGTGGTTTGAGCCCTAGTTCTTCCTGTGTCCACCAAAGTGTCCTTGGGCAAGACACTGAATCCCCAGTTGCTCCCAGTTTTCAGGCCAGCGTCGTTGTATGGCAGTTCTGCAGGTCACCGGTGTGTGAATATGTGGGTGAATGTTCAGCGCTAAAGCACTACATAAGTGTAAGCCAAGCCAAGCCATCACATCAGGCAAACAGTTGTCCTCTTGAAAAATAGGGGAGCAACATACCAAAGAAAAAATAGACTTATTAGCTCAAGACAACTCATAATAGATTTTACAAGTTAAACAGACACTTAAAATATTTACAGTCAGCTAACATTATGTAACATATAGATAGCTTAAGTTAATTGGGCCCGATGCCAAGTCAGTGCTTGAGTAAACTAAAGGATAGGATTAAGCTGTCAACTTAACAGTGTGAACTGTGAGGGACTTTTCAAAAATGAATAGGGTAAGACATTTAACAATATATCAGACACAAACTACAAGCAATTGTAAAATTAATATGGTGTAGGAAATTGAGAGATACATTCTCATCATTGTTTCTATTTGTAGGTGAAGACTGACTTGAGATACAGGCTGCAGGAGGTTCACCTTGCAGCCTGTATGCTGTTGAGTCTTAGAGCTGTTTTACAAAAAAAAAAACTGCAAAAAGAATGTGTTCTCAGCAAACTTTGCCACTGATTCTCTGTGAAGGAATTATTATTTATTGTTTCTTTTTCATTTTATTATTTTATTTATTTAATTTTTAGTTGTACATTCAGCCTTGAAAATGGCATTTTAAACTAGCCGTTCAATAAATAGTTTGCAACAGTAAAATCTGGAGTCAAATGTCATTTCTTTATGCTGCAACGACTCGCCGGAGAGCCTGCTACTGAAAAAAGTCCTAGAGGAAACACTGCAGATATAAAGCTATATGTACGTGTGTATATACAGTATGCTGGTATCTATGTATGTATGTGTGCGTGTGTGTCTGTGAGAGAGAGAGATGTGTGTGTGTGTGTGTGTGTGTGTGTGTGTGTGTGTGTGTGTGTGTGTGTGTGTGTGTGTGTGTGTGTGTGTGTGTATTTAAGTATGTCTGGAGGTGTATGTGTGTGTGCGTCCATCATACTGGACACCAAACATTTATTTGATCCGCTACCATCTGGGAAGCAGTTCACAACAATAAGGACTAAAGCAAACAGGCTGAGGAACAGCCCACCCCAGATCTCTAGCCTCCATGACTCCTTTCTCCCCTGCAGAGATGCATAATACAGGACATGTTTTTATAGCTTTCTATTTGAAGTAATTTATTTTACATTATTCTATTATTCTGTCTGTTTTTTGTCTTTCTTACTGCATCTTAAAATGGAGAAGTCACCCAATGTTTCATTGTGGACTGCGTACAATGAAGTTATTCTATTTTGTCATTTACCGACATCATTACAGATAAGGTTTGTAAGGGTTGAAGTAGTTTAATTTTCATTAGTCTTTTTTTTTACCTGAGATGAAAAGCTGCATTTTAATTAATTTTCCTTCTGGGATTGATGAAGCATTTTTGAATTTGGATTGTGCATGTGGTAGACAGTGCATGCAAATTAGTGAAAAGCGGCCATAGAATTTGAGCTTACCTTGATCATGTCCTCTGCTGTCCTCTCAACCTCTTTTAACTGCTTAAGAATTACTTCTTCATTGGCGGAGATGTTAAGCTCCTCCTCTTCCAAGACTTGTGTCTCTTTCTGTATTCTGTGCAAGAGAAATAAATTGTTCAGAATTTAAAAGACACTTAAAAGCCTTTCCACTTTTTTTTTTACATCACCAGATGAGGGTTATTTTAATTGACTTAATAATTAAAAAATAATGCTTTCGAAGTCAATTGAAAGGACAATTCCAATTAAAGCTGCAAGCAGCGATGAACGGGCACTCACACTCACGGCCACCGCCCCCCATAAGCATATCAGAAAAGACACCACCCACGACTTCCTATGTTAAACCATTCAAAAGTTATAGCAGAAAAAAGGGACAACCAATCAGAAGAAGGGGCGGGGCTAATTCAGGCCAATGAAGGTCAAGGACTCCATACAGAATCTGATGACACCACCCACGACTCTCTATGTCAAACCATTCCAAAGTTATAGCAGAAAATCCGGACAACCAATCAGAAGAAGGGTCGGGGCTAATTAAGGCCAACGAAGCTTAAGAACTCATTACAGAGTCCCATGACACCACCCACGACTTCCTATGTCAAACCATTCAAAAGTTATAGCAGAAAAAAGGGACAACCAATCAGAAGAAGGGGCGGGGCTAATTCAGGCCAATGAAGGTCAAGGACTCCATAAAGAATCTGATAACCCCACCCACGACTCCCTATATCAAGCCATTCCAAAGTTATAGCAGAAAATCAGGACAACCAATCAGAAGAAGGGGCGGGGCTAATTAAGGCCAACGAAGCTTAAGGACTCATTACAGAGTCCCATGACACCGCCCACAACTCTCTATGCCAAACCATTCAAAAGTTATGGCAGAGAAAAGTATTCTAGGGGGCGCTGTTGAGCCATTTTGCCACGCCCATTAATGCAAACCATGAAATATCACATTTATCGCCAGGCCTGGCTTGCATGCCAAATTTGGTGCCTTTTGGAGAACTATCAAATATGGACCAATCACATGAAGGGGGGTGCGCCTTTTGGCGTCTAGCGTCGCCACGGTAACACTTTTGAAAGAGAAAAGTAATGCGTCGTGTCGCAGGATGTAGACGCACATTTTGATGTATAACACACCTGGGTGCACGTTACGGTTCGGGCTGAATTAACTGCCGAAGGAATGGCATAAATTTCGCCAAAATGACACAATTTATTCAAAATGGCCGACATCCTGTTCCGTTTTGGCCATGGCTCCAAGAGACTTTTCTTTAAGTTGTGCCATGATACAGGTGTGTAGCGATTTTCGTGCATGTACGTCAAACCGTATTGTGGGGCTTGAGGCACAAAGTTTTCCGGGGGGCGCTGTTGAGCCATTTTGCCACGCCCATTAATGCAAACCATTAAATATCAAATTTTTCGCCAGGCCTGGCTTGGGTGCAAAATTTGGTGACTTTTTGGGCACGTTAGGGGGGCAAAAAGGCCTTCCTTTTGTCAGAAAAAAAAAAAAAAAAAAAAAAAAAAAATAATTAAAGCTGCAAGCAGCAATGAACGGGCCCTCGCACTCACGGCCACCGCCCCCCATAAGTATCAGAAATGACACCACCCACGACTTCCTATGTCAAACCATTGAAAAGTTATACCAGAAAATCGGGACAACCAATCAGAAGAAGGGGCGGGGCTAATTAAGGCCAACGAAGCTTAAGGACTCATTACAGAGTCCCATGACACCACCCACGACTTCCTATGTCAAACCATTCAAAAGTTATAGCAGAAAAAAGGGACAACCAATCAGAAGAAGGGGCGGGGCTAATTTAAGCCAATGAAAGTCAAGGGCTCCATAAAGAATCTGATGACACCACCCACGACTCTCTATGTCAAACCATTCCAAAGTTATAGCAGAAAATCGGGACAACCAATCAGAAGAAGGGGCGGGCTAATTAATGCCAACTAAGCTTAAGGACTCATTACAAAGTCCCATGACACCACCCACAACTCTCTATGTTAAACAATTAAAATGTTATAGCAGAAAAAAGGGACAACCAATGACAAGAAGGGGCGGGGCTAATTCAGGCCAATGAAGGTCAAGGACTCCATACAGAATCTTATGACACCACCCAGGACTCTATGTCAAACCATTCCAAAGTTATAGCAGAAAATCGGGACAACCAATCAGAAGAAGGAGCGGGGCTAATTAAGCCCAACGAAGCTTAAGAACTCATTACAGAGTCCCATGATACCACCCATGACTTCCTATGTCAAACCATTCAAAAGTTATAGCAGAAAAAAGGGACAACCAATCAGAAGAAGGAGCGGGGCTAATTAAGCCCAATGAAGCTTAAGGACTCATTACAGAGTCCCATGACACCACCCACAACTCTCTATGTCAAACCATTCAAAAGTTATGGCAGAGAAAAGTATTCTAGGGGGCGCTGTTGAGCCGTTAGGCCACGCCCATTAATGCAAACCATGAAATATCAAATGTATCGCCAAGTCTGGCTTGCATGCAAAATTTGGTGACTTTTGGAGAACTATCAAAAATGGACCAATCACATGAAGGGGGGGGCGCGCCTTTTGACGTCTAGCGTCGCCACAGTAACACTTTTGAAAGAGAAAAGTAATGCGTGGTGTCGCAGGATGTAGACGCACATTTTGATGTATAACACACCTGGGGGCACGTTACGGTTCGGGCTGAATTAACTGCCGAAGGAATGGCATAAATTTCGCCAAAATGACACAATGTATTCAAAATGGCCGACATCCTGTTCGGTTTCGGCCATGGCTCCAAGAGACTTTTCTTTAAGTTGTGCCATGATACAGGTGTGTAGCGATTTTCGTGCATGTACGTCAAACCGTATTGTGGGGCTTGAGGCACAAAGTTTTCTAGGGGGCGCTGTTGAGCCATTTTGCCACGCCCATTAATGCAAACCATGAAATATCAAATTTATCGCCAGGCCTGGCTTGCATGCCAAATTTGGTGCCTTTTGGGGAACTATCAAATATAAGATTGGATGATGTCATCAGAGATCTGCAGGCGGTGAAATCCAGTCTGGAGTTTACCCAAGCAAGAGTGGATGAGATGTCCAAGGAGCATAAAGTAGCAGTAGCAGAAATTAAACAACTTGACATTTCCATCAAGAAAGCGGAGGGGGACCTGGCAAAGATTCCTTCACTGGACTGTATGGAGAAACTGGATTACATTGAGAATCAAAGCAGGAGAAATAATATTGTGGTGGATGGAATCCCAGATGAAAAGAGTGAAAACTGGGAAGAGTCAGAAAGGAAGGTCAGAGCTGTGCTTCAGAGGAACATGGAGCTGGATGCTAAACATATTGAAATTGAGCGTGCCCACAGAGTAGGTATGTTCAAAGAGGGTAAAAGGCCCAGACCAATCATTGTCAAACTTTTGAGGTTCAAAGACAAGCAGACCATTAAATCATGTGCAAACAAGCTTAAAGGCACAAACATCTATATAAACGAGGACTTTTCAGACGCTGTCCAGAAGAGGAGGAGAGATCTCCTCCCAGAGCTAAAGGCTGCCCGGGAGAGAGGGGACATAGCCACCCTAAGGTTTGACAAGCTGATCATAAAGCCGAAAGGTGGAAGTGCAAGCTCAACATCATGTTGATTTTGATTCATGTGTTTGTTTGTTTTTTTTTTGTTTTTTTTTGTAAACAAGTTTAAAGCCTCACTGCTTCTGATCTCAAAACAATGGATAATGCTGATTTAATCCTAGACCCTGAACCTATAGACTCCAATTTAGCTGACTACTACACTGCTTTAGAAGGTCAGACCTTCAAGCCCTTTGATGGTCCTACTTTTGATGCCTACAATGGTGATGTTGACCCAGATCAAAATTTCTTTTCCACATTTAACATTTCTAACCTTTGTAATTATTATGTCGAATCTCAATTCAATGAGTTATGTTCTTCTATGCAAGCAAACATGTTTTCTTCTTTTCATCTTAATATAAGAAGTCTATCATGCAACTATGATAACTTTATTCATTATTTATCTTTACTTGAGCATGACTTTTCAGCTATAGCCCTAACGGAAACATGGCTGTCAGAAGACTCTAAAGAAACATTTAAACTTCCCAATTATAATTCAGTCCATTATGTAAGAGAGAATAGAATTGGAGGTGGAGTTTCTCTGTTTATTCATTCTGACTTTGATTTCAAAATAAGAGATGATCTTTTTCTGGAAACAGACATGTCTGATGTTGAGTCTGTTTTTGTTGAGCTTCCTGTCACTAGTGGAAAGAGTATTATTGTTGGAGCTATATACCGCCCCCCAGATTCTGTCATCAAAGACTTTAATGAAGGTTTGTTTTGTTTACTTGACCGTGTTAACAGTGAGAACAAATATTGTTTTATTCTAGGTGACTTTAACTTAAATCTCCTGAAACATAAGTCAGATAATCTTGTTGAGGACTACCTTAATGTTCTGTACTCTAATTATTTTTTTCCTCTTATTCATAAAGCAACACGAGTTAAAGAGACATCAGCAACTCTTATTGACAACATCCTCTCAAACTCTCTGACTGATTGTATGAAATCTGGCGTATTGTACCTTGACCTGTCAGATCATCTCGCTATTTTTCAGTTTTCCAAAATCAAAACAAACAAAGCTGGAAATACTAATGGAAAAATATCTAAAAGAATAATGAATGAGAAAAATATTTCAAAGTTTAAAAACAGGCTTGAAACCATATCCTGGGATAACCTATTTGAGGAGAATGATGTTGAATTAGCATATCAAAAATTCATGGATGTATTTAGCTCTTGTTTTGAGGAATGTTTTCCTGTCACAAATCTTACAAAGAAACGTCATTCAGATTTTAATAAACCATGGTTTTCACCTGATTTGCTGAAAATGCTGAAGAAAAAGACCAAACTATATAAAAGATATGTCAACAATCCCACCCCTCTTAACCACAGTGCATATAAATCCAGCAGAAATACATACAATTATGCAATTAGATCCGCAAAACAAAAGTATTTTAGTGATGAATTTAGAAGGTGTTCAAACGATATTAAATCCACCTGGAAAGTCATTAATAAATTGTTACAAAGAGAGAAGGCTACCAATCAATTGCCTTCTGTTTTTCAAAATGGTGAAGCATCTCTAAACAACCCATTCGATATTGCCGAAAAGTTCAATGATTTCTTTGTAAACATTGGTCAGAAATTAGCGAATAATATCCCTCCCTGTGATGGAAACCCGCTGGATTCCATAAAAGGGACTTTTCCTTTTATTTCCAGCTTTGAACTTCCCGACACCCAGGAAATAAGTGACATAATTGACCAGCTGAAGTCGTCTGCAGCAGGCCATGACAATATTTCAGCATCTCTTGTCAAACAGGTGAAGCAATCAATTTTGCAACCTCTTCACTATATTTTTTCCCTGTCTCTAAAGACAGGAGTTGTTCCATATGACTTAAAAATCGCAAAAGTTATTCCTTTGTTTAAAGCAGACAATCCTTGCTGTTTCAACAACTATAGGCCAATTTCTATTTTGCCATGCTTTTCAAAGATTTTAGAAAAAATTGTTTACAAAAGGATTATTTTTCATTTAAATTCCAATGTAATTCTTTTTAAACATCAGTACGGCTTCCGAAAAAATCATTCCACTTCTATGGCTCTAATTCACCTGGTTGACAAGATTATATCAGCACTAGAAAAGGGTGAGTTTGCTTGTAGTGTCTTCCTAGACTTTTCAAAAGCCTTCGATACCATAAATTATGGTATCTTATTGGCCAAGCTACACAAATATGGCTTCCATAAAGATACTCATCAATGGTTGTCAAACTATGTTTCAAACAGAACACAGTTTGTCTCTGTAAATGGCTGCCATTCCAACAGATTACAACTTCATTGTGGAGTTCCTCAAGGATCCATCCTTGGTCCACTATTATTCCTCATTTATATAAATGATTTGTGTAACATCTCAAACGTTCTTTCCCCAATTATGTTTGCAGATGACACAACGCTGGTTCTCTCAAACTCAAACTTTAATTCTTTAATAAGTAATGTGAATGCTGGCTTAGATGCCTTTTTCACATGGTTTAAAATTAACAAGTTATCTCTGAATATAAAAAAATCTAATTTTATTATCTTTAGTGGCAAAAAATCATACAACAAGGATTTATCTAAAATTACAATTGAGTCTACAGAGATGCCCCAAGTATCATCTACAAGATTTCTAGGAATAATTATTGATGAGCGTTTGTGTTGGAGAGAACAGGTTTTTTGTGTGAGTAAGAAAATAAACAAATCTATTGGCATAATAAGGAAAGTTATACACTTTGTCTCTAAGCAGTGTCTACTTACTCTTTATTATAGTTTAATTTATCCTCACCTTTCATATTGCAATATTGTTTGGGGGAGTACATTTACAACTACTCTCCATAAAATCTTAATTCTCCAGAACCGTTTTGTAAGACTTGCATCTGGATCTGTCTGGGATGCTACTGCTGTTCCTTTATTTAAAAATCTACAGATTCTTACTATTTATGACATTAACAGTTACCAAATATGCATTTTTATTTACAAAATATTTTCCTCAGAAGGAAATGTTCCTGAGCACTTTAGTTCATACTTTGCCACTAACTCTCAAATTCATTCTTACTCAACTCGGCAGGCCCTAGCCCTACATCCGCCTAAATGTCTGGAATCAAGAAGCCAATTTTTGTTTAGATACAGAGGTGTCAAAGTCTGGAATAGTTGGTACCAGATTGCAGAAAATTGTAGGTCCCTATCCACTTTCAAAAGTCGCTCAAGAGAGCATTTAATTCAACAGTGTAGTCAAGAAAGCTCTTAATGTTCTTTTGCACTTTATATTCTGTGTTGCCATTTGTTCAGCTTAATACTCATATTTTCATGATCATGTGTTCAGTAATTTTCTTTTTTTATCTCTTTTTTTTAATTATTTTTTTATTTTATTTTCATTCATGTTTTACATGCAATTTTTTATGATTTATTTTTATTTTTATGATTTTGTATCCTTATAAGTATTTTGTTAAATGTTATTAGGTGGGGGCTCCTCATAAGCCTACTGGCTTGCTCGCTCCTCCCTGCACAGTTTCTTTTAACTGATCTTACTTGTGTTATGTTATTTTTTTTATGTTATGTGCTAAATAAACTAAACTAAATAAACTAAAATGGACCAATCAGATGAAGGGGGGGTGCGCTTGTTGGCGTCTAGCGTCGCCACGGTAACACTTTTGAAAGACAAAAGTAATGCGTGTAGTCGCAGGATGGAGACGCACATTTTGATGTATAACACATCTGGGTTCACGATACGGTTCGGGCTGAATTAACTCTCGAAGGAATGGCATATATTGCTCCAAAATTACGCAATTAATTCAGAATGTTCAAAATGGCCGACTTCCTGTTCGGTTTCGGCCATGGCGCCAAGAGACTTTTCTTTTAGTTGCGACATGATACAGGTGTGTACCGATTTTCGTTCATGTACGTCAAACCGTATAATGGGGCTTGAGGCACAAAGTTTTTTCTGTCGAACCAATCAGATGAAGGGTGGGCGCGCTTTTTGGCGTCTAGCGCCGCCACGGTAACGCTTTTGAAAGAGAAAAGTAATGCGTGTTGTCGCAGGATGGAGACGCACATTTTGATGTATAACACACTTGGGGGCACGTTACGGTTCGGGCTGAATTAACTTTCGAAGGAATGGCATAAATTTCGCCAAAATGACACGACTAATTCAAAATGGCCGACATCCTATTCGGTTTCGGGCATGACCCCAAGAGACTTTTGTTTAAGTTGTCCCATGATACAGGTGTGTACCGATTTTCGTGCATGTACGTCAAACCGTATCGTGGGGCTTGAAGCACAAAGTTTTCAAGGGGGCGCTGTTGAGCCATTTTGCCACGCCCATTAATGCAAACCTTTAAATATCAAATTTTTCGCCAGGCCTGACTAGGGTGCAAAATTTGGTGACTTTTTGGGCATGTTAAGGGGGGCAAAAAGGCCTTCACTTTGTCAGGAAAATAATAATAATAAAAATTCCTGCAAATACAATAGGGCCTTCGCTCTGAAGGTGCTCGGGCCCTAATTAAAGCTGCAAGCAGCGATGAACGGGCCCTCGCACTCACGGCTACCGCCCTCCATAAGCATATCAGAAATGACACCACCCACGAGTCTCTATGTCAAACCATTCAAAAGTTATAGCAGAAAATCGGGACAACTTATCAGAAGAAGGGGCGGGGCTAATTAAGGCCAAAGAAGCTCAAGGACTCAATACAGAGTCAGATGACACCACCCACTACTCTCTATGTCAAAACATTCAAAAGTTATAGCAGGAAATAGGTACAACCAATCAGAAGAAAGGACGGGGCTAATTTTCACCAATTATGGTCAAGGACTCAATACCGAGTCCCATGACACCACCCACGACTCTTTATGTCAAACCTTTCAAAAGTTATGGCAGAGAAAAGTGTTCTAGGGGGCGCTGTTGAGCGAGTAGGCCACGCCCATTAATGCAAACCATGAAATATCAAATTTATCGCCAGGCCTGGCTTGCATCAAATATGGAGAACTATCAAATATGGACCAATCAGATGAAGGGGGGGGCGCGCCTTTTGGCGTCTAGCGTCGCCACGGTAACACTTTTGAAAGAGAAAAGTAATGCGCATAGTCGCAGGATGGAGACGCACATTTTGATGTATAACACACCTGGGTGCACGTTACGGTTCGGGCCGTATTAACTGCTGAAGGAATGGCATAAATTGCGCCAAAATTATACAATTAATTCAAAATGGCCGACTTCCTGTTCGGTTTCGGGCATGACGCCAAGAGACTTTTCTTTAAGTTGCGCCATGATACAGGTGTGTGCCGATTTTCGTGCATGTACGTCAAACCGTATCGTGGGGCTTGAGGCACAAAGTTTTCTAGGGGGCGCTGCTGAGCCATTTTGCCACGCCCATTAATGCAAACCATGAAATATCAAATTTATCGCCAGGCCTGGCTTGCATGCCAAATTTGGTGCCTTTTGGGGAACTATCAAATATGTACCAATCAGATGAAGGGGGGGCACGCTTTTTGGCGTCTACCGTCGCCACGGTAACCCTTTTGAAAGAGAAAAGTAATGTGTGTAGTCGCAGGATGGAGACGCACATTTTGATGTATAACACATCTGGGTTCACGATACGGTTCGGGCCGTATTAATTCTCGAAGGAATGGCATATATTGCTCCAAAATTACGCGATTAATTCAGAATGTTCAAAATGGCCGACTTCCTGTTCGGTTTCGGCCATGGCGCCAAGAGACTTTTCTTTAAGTTGCGACATGATACAGGTTTGTACCGATTTTCGTTCATGTACGTCAAACCGTATTGTGGGGCTTGAGGCGCAACTTTTTTTTCGGTCTGAACCAATCAGATGAAGGGTGGGCACGCTTTTTGGCGTCTAGCGTCGCCACGGTAACACTTTTGAAAGAGAAAAGTAATGCGTGGTTTCAGAGGATGGAGACGCACATTTTGATGTATAACACACTTGGGTGCACGTTACGGTTCGGGCCGTATTAACTGCCAAAGGAATGGCATAAATTTCGCCAAAATGACACGATTAATTCAAAAATGCCGACATCCTGTTGGGTTTGGGCCATGGCGCCAAGAGACTTTTCTTTAAGTTGTGACATGATACAGGTGTGTACCGATTTTCGTGCATGTACGTCAAACCGTATCGTGGGGCTTGAGGCACAAACTTTTCCGGGGGGCGCTGTTGAGCCATTTTGCCACGCCCATTAATGCAAACCATTAAATATCAAATTTTTCGCCAGGCCTGTCTTGCGTGCAAAATTTGGTGACTTTTTGGGCACGTTTAGGGGGGCAAAAAGGCCTTCCTTTTGTCAGAAAAATAATAATAACGCGAAGAATTCCTACAGATACAATAGGGCATTCGCACTGTAAGTGCTCGGGCCCTAAAAATTCCTGCAAATACAATAGAAGGTGCTCGGGCCCTAATTACTGCAACCAAACAATTTCTGTGACTCCTGCACCTGTAAACCAATTTTCTGGCCCAACTCCTCTTCGTTTTTTGTGGAAAAACCCATCAAATGCTTTTTAATGTGTTCTTCTCAACTAGGTTAATAATTGGACTGAAACGGAGTGTAGCATCCCCGACTGATGACTGTTGACTCTCAAACTGATGGTTCACAAGGTTTTTATTCCTTCGATGTAAACACACTGCAAACACACCGTAAGAGCTATAAAGGAGTAAAATAAAACAAAGTTACTCTTACTACATACATACAAGTTTCATCCAACTCAAATATAGGCCGACACAGCAGCTTGCTGGGTCAGCAACAGCTACCGTTAACCACAATACATGCCGTTTCACTCGCGGGATACCAGATTCACGCATTCCCTGAAATCCATCCCCTCCTCCGTCACTTCTGGTGTGCCCCAGGACTCTGTCCTGGGGCCCCTACTCTTCTTCATCTACCTCCTTCCCCTCGGCAATATCTTCCTCAAATTCAACATCAACTTCCATTGTTATGCTGATGACACCCAGCTCTATCTCACCACCAAACCCTCGTCCTCTCTCCCACCCGCCTCCCTTACTGACTGCATTTCTGAAATAAAAACCTGGTTCACCCAAAAGTTCTTTTCAATCCCACATCAATAACATTACCCGATCTGCCTATTTCCATCTACGTAACATCAATAGCCTCCGCCCCTCCCTTATGAATGAACTGAGCGCGGCCAGAGAGGTATGATGTAAACCAGTCCAATGGAGTGTGGGTGATTCCGATGGAGGATAACCTGTTGAGGAGAGTGGTGTCACAGATGGCATCGAGGGCCGCACTCAGGTCAAGGAGGATGAGGATGGTGAGGAGTCCAGAATCAGCTGCCATGAGAAGGTCGTTGGTGATTTTGATGAGTGCTGTTTCGGTGCTATAAAGTGGGCAGAAGCCGGACTGGAACAGTTCATACAGGTTGTTATGGGATAGGTGAGAATGGAGTTGGGAAGCAACTGTTTTTTCAAGAATGTTGGAGATGAAGGGTAGATTGGATAGAGGGCGGAAGTTGTTGAAGTTGGAGGGGTCGGCACCTGGTTTTTTTCAAAATTGGAGTAATGGCAGCAGTTTTGAGGGATGCAGGGACAGTTCCAGTGGTGAGAGAGGAGTGGATGATGGCAGAGATGAGGGGGACCAGGGAGGGGGAGCAGGCTTTAACAAGCTGTGTGGGGAGGGGGTCCAGTTGGCAAGTGGATGGCTTGGATGTCTGGATGAGTTCTGTGATTTCTGAGAGAGTGGGGAGATGGAAGGAGGAGAATGGGTGTGTGGGCGGGTGAAAGTCGGCTGAGGAGCTAAGGTGAGAGATTGATCTGAAGTGCTTGTGGATGGTCTTGATTTTTTCATTGAAAAATGACATAATGGAGTTGCAGAAGGAGGTTGTGTAGACGTGAGAAGGGGGAGAGTCCTGGGGTTGGGTGATATTGTTGAGTAGGGAGAAGAGTGACTTGGAGTTTCCTTTATTGGCAGTGATTATGCCAGAGTAGTAGTGGGTTTTGGTGCTGACAATGGCGTCCTTATAACATAATATGTGATTATTGTACATTTCCTTATGAATAGTGAGACCAGTTTTTCTATGGAGGCGTTGTAGTTGCCGACCTGTAACTTTCATGAGATGAAGATCGGGGGTGAACCAAGGGGCGGAGACGGAAAAAGAAACTGATCTGGTTTTTAACGGAGCAAGGGAATTAAGAATATTATGGAGTCGAGAGTTGTAATGAGAGACCAGATCATCAGGGGTGGATAGACTGTGGATGTCAGGGAGGCAGGAGGAATGGATACATGAAGTGGTTAATATTTTTTAAATTCCAAAATTAAATGAGGCATGTTTTTTTAGAAATTGAGAGAGTGAGTTTCACTGTGAATGAAAGGAGAAAATGGTCAGTTATCGGAAGTTCATCAGCTGTAAGGTCGGAGGGAGTAACACCAGAGCAGCATATTAAATCAAGAATGTGTCCTTTCCAGTGCGTGGGAAAAGTAGTATGTTGCTGACATCCAAAACTGGAGGTGAAGTCTTTGGTGAAAGGCAGATTAATATTGTCCATGTGGATATTGAAATCACCCAGTATTATTATGTTTGGTGAGAGAGATGATAAATGGGTGAGGAAGGCAGCAAAGTCATTTAAAAATGTATTATTGGGTTTGGGGGGGCGTTAGACTGTGGCGATGATGGTTGGAGTGGGAACAGACAGCTCGCACACAGTAGACTAAGACGAGCTGCACACAGGCACAGACACTGGCGAGACTTTCCAGTTCTCGCGGTGAATTACCGCGGGACCTCCTCCCCGGCCGGAGCCACAGGGTCGACAGATGTAAACAAACCCACGAGGAGTGGATTCATTCAGCTGGGAGAAGTCCTTGGGCTGTTGCCATGTCTCAGTTAAACAAAGAAAGTCTAACTTTGGTGATGAGGTCCTGGATGAGATTTCCTCTGCTTGTCAGTGAACGGATGTTGAGTAGAGTGAAGTTGAGTGAGGTGTTGTCACAGCTGGTGGTAGTGTTAGCCGACCGAGCTAGGCGGGCTAACACACTGTGGTCGACAGCCCGACTGGTGGAACGTGGAGGGCGACGAGAGCTGGACCAGATGGACTTTATTGCTGCAGAGCTGTTATGGTGGAAATGCTGGCGGGACCCTCGGTGGATATATCTCCGGCGGGGCTGAAAGGCCAGGTGAAGGTGGAGAGCCTCCGGCGCAGGGCCAGGCAGGTGGTACCGCAGCCGGAGCAGGTCAGTGGCCAAGTATTGCAGCAGAACCGTCACTGGCAGGTGAACAGGCAGTAGAAAGAGCCAGGCACAGACAAGCAGGATGTATGTCCTACCGGCCCACATTGTGGATGCAGACTTGGAGACATCAAAAGCCGGGAAAAGCATCACCAGTTTGCGCCAGCGTTCACTCGTGTTCACAGCAGCGTTCCAGAAAGAAGAAGGCAGCTGAGGCTGCAGCACCAGCAGCAGCAGCAGAAGAAATTAAGGAATGACTCCAAAGCCCAGCGTGCTTTGCAGTTTATTGCCCTTTGAGGGTAGTGTAAAAATGACACGCGGACAGTGCATTGTTCAGTGACCCCGATTTACAGCAGGCCTCCCTGCCGATGTGAAGAGCGCTCTGCTGGTCATTAAATAGCTGCGGCGTCCCGAATCTCGTCCTCTTTTCCGCCAAGCTTCTTCCCTCTCCCATGGAGCTCTCTATGAGCTACGAATGTAATGGCACTTTTGCACTAGGACTTACTCGGGCCGACTCGGCTCGTCACGCCTTTACCCGTGTGTTTTTCCACAGCCAGGGGAGAAGTGGGCAGGTTGGGGTGAAGCTGCTGTGACGTACTTGATTGCGCAACCGCTTTGTTCATGTCGGCGCTGATGAGAAATCAGCTGGAGCCGCGAGCGGCTGAGATTAAAACAGCCCGTCTACATCCCTTTTTTAATTCTGTCGTCAGCCACCAGGTTTATGAACATCTGCACCTCAGAGTTGGATCACCAAACAGACGTTTTACGCTTTATAATAAAATCGTTGCGAGCCGCGGGTCGCTCTCGCTCTGACTCCCGCTTCCTGATTCAAACGTCTGACGGCCCCGCCCCCTGACCAATCAGTGGCGCGGAGGGTGGTGACGTCAGAAATAGTCCCGGCTCAGCCCGCAATAGAACCTCGCCAGAATCGTTACGGAAATACTATCGGCTTGGAGCGGCTCTATCCGTCTCAGCCCTAGTGCGAAAGCGCAAAATGGGGCCGTGGCGGGTAGAACCGAGGAGAAGTGAGACTAGTGCAAAAGCGCCATTAGATGCTCGTCCACACGGAGAAGAGGAGAGCCGGGAAAAGAGCCCCTCTTCACCAGGATCAACAGCGGAGCGTAACCATCCAGCAACCAAGGAATGCTGGTCTGCCACGGAGAGAACCTCAATCTCTTCAACCTGCTTCACTGCAAGAGAAACATCTTCTGTCCTCATGTTCTGTAAGGACTATACCTCATCTCCGATCAGCACGACTAGCATAGCTGAGGATTCATCCCACCAGCTGCGTTTGTGAAAGCCCACTGGTTACCAAGAATCAGTGAACGCATCTTTCGTACACCCGCGTTACAACGGAGTAACCTGCAGACCTTCCGACGCCTTGACAAGCAGAACGGGGACCTGTGCACAACAATACTAAGCAAATGGCTTCAAAAACCAGGAAAAGGGGGACGGTCCGGCTGCCAGCGACGCTACATTCTCCGTCTCTGAGAGATAGACAGGTAGAGATAGAGAAAGACAGGGCAAGGGAGTCACTCACAGCTGGATCACCAGCAGAACGTCAAGACCATCATGCTGTTGACCTGTGACCAAAATTCAAGAGTTCCATGACCACCAGGAGGCCACCGACTACCTTAAGAGCAACGAAAGTAAGAGGGTTATGTCGGGGAAGATTAGCGTTGGGTGCAATTGCTGCTGTTTTATGTTGTGTTTATTGTTGTTTAACGTGCCGACAGTCTCCCAAGTGGGCCGACGCCCTTTACTAGTGTGTTATTATACTGTTACGGGCCCGTATAGAATGTGTTTCCTCACCATCGAAATGGCTGTTTCCTAGTTGAAAGACTAGAACAAGTGTAGTGAAGATCTCTTCACACACCAGTTCCTGAGTGGGAAACAGTAGAACGTTAACAGTGCCAGTGTTGAGAAGTCACGCCAGTTTTCCTTTTTCTGCTTACTAACCCACACACACATACATTCTCTTCCTCTAATCCTGGCCTCTAATCCGAAACCTCATATACAAAGATTTGAATAATGCACGCGATTCAGTCACGACGTGACCTCGTCAACCATCTTGTTTGTTTACATCGCGTGGACTAGCAGCCACCTTGCTATATATATATATATATATATATATATATATACACATATATATATATATATATATATATATATACATATATACACACACACACACACACACACACACACACACACACGTATATGTACATATATATGTATAGACTTTTTTATGTTTAGTTAGTTAGTTGATTATGTGTAGTCTAGCTATCAGAATATTGTACTGTCCGGGTTCTTGCCATTCAGGTTTTTTGATTTATTTATTTTGATAATTTATTTACGTTATGTTACGTTATAAAAAATGAATCGAATTAATTACAGGCTTTGTAATTAATTAATCGCAATTTGATCGCATATCAATTTTAGACCTGAGAACAATGAGATTTCCTTTTTTTGTTTGTTTCAAATGGATTTTTGTATGCGAGTGAATGATTGACTAGTGAAAACATATGTTCGATTTATGAAACAGTCTATTTTTATCAAGGTGGTGCTTTTCCAAGAACAAATCAGTGCAATTAGTGCAGTATGCACATTGAATGAGACAGGTAGCCTATAGTCAAGGACCTTCTGTACACTTAAATATAACAAAATACTTTCAACTGTTTCAAGTTCATTCCAGAACATGGAAACACATTAGAAAACAGAGCACGCTTCCATCCATCCGCTTTTTAAAACTACATTTCCATCCACGGGACCAACGAGGCCCTTTTCGTCTGCGACTTCATTCATCTTTAACGTGTGTGGTAACAACTTAGCTTGTGTTATGACGACGGCCGCACTTCGCTGTAAAGCCTGATTTATGGTTCCGCGTTAAATAGGCGATTTATGGTTCCCCCCGGAACCATAAATCAGCCTTTATACTCAATGCACGTTGGTTGCAGAACCCTTGAGAGAAAGAGTTGTAAAACGCTTTGATCTCGCCGCCGAGCTTACAATGGGAGTCCACGTGAGTGTCATAACTCTCTTGGTGCGTCTGAAATGTCAAACTAAAAAGTATATACTAAAAGGTTCGGCACACTTTTGAATAAATATCAGTAGATATCAGTAAATATTATTAGGGTGGAAGTATGTGATTTCGGACGCAGCCTCTCTCTCAAGGGTCTGGTTGGTTGGTGCGCCGTCCGTGTGAAAGTCGTCCCGTGAGAAACGTTCCGAGGGGAAAAAACTAATGCGATTAAAATGAGCTATTTTTTCTAGCGCGCTATTTTTTCTGTAATTAATTAATAAAAATTAACGCACTAAAGTCCCAGCCTTAATATATATATATCCCCTCCTTGAACCGCCACCTTACTGTGGTGGAGGGGTTTGTGTGCCCGAGTGATCCTAGGAGCTATGTTGTCGGGGGCACTTATGCCCCTGGTAGGGTCTCCCATGGCAAACAGGTCCTGGGTGACGGGCCAGGCTAAGAGCGGTTCACAAAGCCTATCATGAAGAGGAGACATCAGAGGACCGCTACGTCGCCCGGATCGGCATTACCGGGGCCCCGCCCTGGAGCCAGGCCTGGGGTTGGGGCTCGCTGGCGAGCGCCTGGTGGCCGGGTCTTTGCCCGTGGGACCCGGCCGGGCTCAGCCCGAAACGGCGACGCGGGTCCGCCGTCCCGTAGGCCCACCACCCGCAGGAAGGACCATGGCAGGCCGGTGCCTTGTGATCTGGGTAGCAGTCGTGGCGGGGTGCCTCGACGACCCAATCCCTGGACTAAAACCCTCACAGTGGGGACATGGAATGTCACCTCGCTGGGGGGGAAGGAGCCGGAGCTTGTGCGTGAGGTTGATAGATACCGGCTGGAGATAGTCGGGCTCACCTCAACACATAGCTTGGGCTCTGGAACCCAGCTCCTTGAAAGGGGCTGGACCCTCCACTACTCTGGAGTTGCCCAGGGTGAGAGGCGGCGGGCTGGTGTGGGCTTGGTTATAGCCCCACAGCTCAGCCGCCATGTGTTGGAGTTCACCCCGGTGAACGAGAGGGTCGCTTCCCTGCGCCTTCGGGTCGGGGAAATCGCTCTCACTGTTGTTTGTGCCTACGGGCCGAACAGCAGTGCGGAGTACCCGGCCTTCTTGGGGTCCCTGGGAGGAGTACTTGATAGTGCTCCACCTGGGGACTCCATTGTTCTATTGGGGGACTTCAACGCTCACGTGGGCAATGACAGTGATACCTGGAGAGGCGTGATTGGGAGGAACGGCCTCCCCGATCTGAACCCGAGCGGTGTTTTGTTGTTGGACTTCTGTGCTAGTCACAGTTTGTCCATAACGAACACCATGTTCAGGCATAAGGGTGTCCATCAGTGCACGTGGCACCAGGACACCCTAGGCCGGAGGTCAATGATCGACTTTGTTGTCGTTTCATCTGACCTTCGGCCGCATGTCTTGGGCACTCGGGTGAAGAGAGGGGCTGAGCTGTCAACTGATCACCACCTGGTGGTGAGTTGGATGCACTGGCGGAGGAGGAGGTTGGACAGACCGGGCAGACCCAAACGGATTGTGAGGGTCTGTTGGGAACGTCTGGCCGAGCCCTCTGTCAGGGACGTCTTCAACTCCCACCTCCGGGAGAGCTTCTCTCAGATCCCGGGGGAGGCGGGGGACATTGAGTCCGAGTGGACCATGTTCTCTGCCTCCATTGTCGACGCGGCGGCTCGAAGTTGTGGTCGCAAGGTCTCCGGTGCCTGTCGTGGCGGCAATCCTAGAACCCTGTGGTGGACACCGGAAGTACAGGATGCCGTCAGACTGAAGAAGGAGTCCTACCGGGCCATGTTGGCCGGTGGGACTCCTGACGCAGTAGATGGGTACCGGCAGGCCAAGCGAGCCGCGGCTCGGGCGGTCATGGAGGCAAAAACCCGGGTCTGGGAGGAGTTCGGGGAGGCCATTGAGGAAGACTTTCGGTCGGCCTCGAGGAAATTCTGGAGGACCGTTCGGCGCCTCAGAAGGGGGAAGCAGTACTCTGCCGTCACCGTTTATGGTGTGGGTGGGGAGCTGTTGACTTCGACTGGGGACATCGTCGGACGGTGGAAGGAATACTTTGAGGATCTCCTCAATCCGACTGACATGCCTTCAACTGAGGAAGCAGAGAGTGTGGACTCTGGGGCGTGCTCATCCATCACCCGAGCCGAGGTCACCGAGGTAGTTCGTAAGCTCCTCAGTGGCACCGGGGGTGGATGAGATTCGCCCTGAGTACCTCAAGTCTCTGGATGTCGTAGGGCTGTCTTGTGGCTGACACGCCTCTGCGACATCGCATGGAGGAAGGGGACAGTACCGCTGGAGTGGCAAACTGGGGTGGTGGTCCCTCTCTTTAAAAAGGGGGACCGGAGAGTGTGTTCCAACTACAGGGGGATCACACTTCTCAGCCTCCTCGGGAAAGTCTACTCCAGCGTACTGGAGAGGACATTACGGCCGATAGTTGAACCTCGGATTCAGGAGGAACAATGCGGTTTTCGTCCCGGTCGCGGAACACTGGACCAGCTCTATACCCTCCGCAGGGTGCTCGAGGGTTCATGGGAATTTGCCCAACCAGTCTACATGTGCTTTGTGGATCTGGAGAAGGCATTTGAACGTGTCCCTCATGCCATCCTGTGGGGGGTGCTCAGTGAGTATGGAGTCCGGGGCCCTCTATTAAGGGCTGTCCAGTCTCTGTATGATCGGAGTAGGAGTCTGGTTCGCATTGCCGGCAGTAAGTCAGACTTGTTCCCGGTGCATGTTGGACTCCGGCAGGGCTGTCCTTTGTCACCGGTCCTGTTCATAATTTTTATGGACAGGATTTCTAGGCGCAGCCAGGGGCCGGAGGGGTTCCGGTTTGGGAACCTCAGGATTTCATCTCTGCCTTTTGCAGATGATGTTGTCCTGTTGGCTTCAACGGACCGGGACCTTCAGCATGCGCTGGGGCGGTTTGCAGCCGAGTGCGACGCGGCAGGGATGAGAATCAGCACCTCCAAGACCGAGGCCATGGTTCTCCACCGGGAAAGGGTGGCGTGCCTTCTCCAGGTGGGTGGGGATGTCCTGCCCCAGGTGGAGGAGTTCAAGTATCTTGATCTTGAACGGGATCTTGTTCACGAGTGAGGGAACGATGGAGCGGGAGATTGACAGACGGATCGGTGCAGCGTCCGCAGTTATGCGGTCGATGTACCGGACCGTCGTGGTGAAGAGGGAGCTGAGTCGAAAGGCGAAGCTCTCGATTTACCGGTCAATCTACGCACCTACCCTCACCTATGGTCATGAACTTTGGGTAGTGACCGAAAGGACAAGATCACGGCCGAGATGAGTTTCCTCCGCAGGGTGGCTGGACGCTCCCTTAGAGATAGGGTGAGGAGTTCGGTTACCCGGGAGGAGCTCGGAGTCGAGCCGCTGCTCCTTCACATTGAGAGGAGTCTGCTGAGGTGGCTTGGGCATCTGTACCGGATGCCTACTGGACGCCTCCCTAGGGAGATGTTCCAGGCATGTCCCACCGAGAGGAGACCCCGGGGCAGACCCAGGACACGCTGGAGAGACTATGTCTCTCGGCTGGCCTGGGAACGCCTCGGACTCCCCCCGGAGGAGCTGGAGGAAGTGTCTGGGGTGAGGGAAGTCTGGGCATCTCTGCTGAGGCTGCTGCCCCCGTGACCCGGGAATGGATAAAGCGGCGGACGATGGATGGATGGATGTATACACACACACACACACACACACACACACACACACACACACACACACACACACACACACACACACACACACACACACACACACACACACACACACACACACACACACACACACACACACACACACACACACACACACACACAGGACTGTCTCAGAAAAATAGAATATTGTGATTTTCTGTAATGCAATTACAAAAACAAGAATGTCATACATTCTGGATTCATTACAAATCAACTGAAATATTGCAAGCCTTTTATCATTTTCATATTGCTGATCATGGTTACAGCTTAAGAAAACTCAAATATCCTATCTCAAAAAATTAGAATATTCTGGGAATCTTAATCTTAAACTGTACACCATAATCAGCAATATTGAAATAAAACATTTATGACATTTTTGTTTTTTTAATTGCATTACATAAAATAAATAACTTTATCACAATATCCTAATCTTCTGAGACAGTCCTGTATATATATAATATGCATACATGCATCTTTGACTGCTCGTACATATTTAACCAGTTGTGCAGGTTGTCCCACTTAAAAAGATAAGACAGGCTTGTAATTTTCATCACAGGTATATCTCAACTATGAGAGACACAATGTGCGCCTGCCTGTTTCTAGCTGTGATGGGAGGGTGTTGTTTTATTGAATATATATTCTGGCATGTATTTGAGCCTCACCAAAATATGGGTTAGCACCACTGTAGTTGAACCAGAAAAACAAAATACTCGCCGCCACTGTGTAAAGTGCAAAATTATAGTGTTGGTCAATTATTAAAACATGACAACCCCCCCACCGGCCCCAGTTGATTATCACTGTATTTGGTGAGAATCAGAATGGCCAACAGAGCGATGGAACCTCAGAAGTAGGGTGCCTAGGACTTATGCAAATATTTATATTAGAACATTATTTAGATATATTTTGACTCTACTGAACCATTTAGATGCTTCCAGTTGCTTACCTGAGGATCTTGCTCTGCAGTTGATCCATTTGCAGTTGCTTGTCTTCAGCCTGAAGCTTCAAAGTCTCATGTTCATCCTCTGACTTCTGACTAAGACCATCCATCAGCCACTGTTCCCTCAGGTCTTTCTTCTGTTATTAAAAAAAACAAGATATTTGAAATGACAGCAATAGTGTTGTTGTCTGTTCATAATTAGAAAGTTAACGCCTGGTGATTTCCCTAAAACACTGCGTCTTTTTCTATCTGATTCTTCCTCTACACCTG
Source organism: Cololabis saira (assembly GCF_033807715.1). NCBI lineage: Eukaryota > Metazoa > Chordata > Actinopteri > Beloniformes > Belonidae > Cololabis > Cololabis saira. The sequence goes on along the minus strand of NC_084608.1, from coordinate 1,594,623 downwards.
AGGTTACAAACACTTTTGATACTTCACATTTGTCATAATGCCCAATAATAATACATGTTTAGTGCATCCGTTTTAATAAATTATACAACCACAGACATTTTGTGTATGCGCTTTTTCTCAAGTTGGTAAGATGCCTTTCAGGTAGAATTTAAAAACTCAATGGGAATCAAATAATAATTTGGGAATCAAATAATAATTAAAATTAAAGCTGCAAGCAGCGATGAACGGGCCCTCGCACTCAGGGCCACCGCCCCCCATTAGCATATCAGAAATGACACCACCCACGACTTCCTGTGTCAAACCATTCAAAAGTTATAGCAGAAAAAAGGGACAACCAATCAGAAGAAGGGGCGGGGCTAATTCAGGCCAATGAAGGTCAAGGACTCCATACAGAATCTGATGACACCACCCACGACTCTCTATGTCAAACCATTCCAAAGTTATAGCAGAAAATCGGGACAACCAATCAGAAGAAGGGGCGGGGCTAATTCAGGCCAATGAAGGTCAAGGACTCCATACAGAATCTGATGACACCACCCACGACTCTCTATGTCAAACCATTCCAAAGTTATAGCAGAAAATCGGGACAACCAATCAGAAGAAGGGGCGGGGCTAATTCAGGCCAATGAAGGTCAAGGACTCCATACAGAATCTGATGACACCACCCACGACTCTCTATGTCAAACCATTCCAAAGTTATAGCAGAAAATCGGGACAACCAATCAGAAGAAGGGGCGGGGCTAATTAAGGCCAACGAAGCTTAAGAACTCATTACAGAGTCCCATGACATCACCCACAACTTCCTATGTCAAACCATTCAAAAGTTATAGCAGAAAAAAGGGACAACCAATCAGAAGAAGGGGCGGGGCTAATTAAGGCCAACGAAGGTTAAGAACTCATTACAGAGTCCCATAATACCACCCACGACTTCCTATGTCAAACCATTCAAAAGTTATAGCAGAAAAAAGGGACAACCAATCAGAAGAAGGGGCGGGGCTAATTCAGCCCAATGAAGGTCAAGGACTCCATAAAGAATCTGATGACACCACCCACGACTCTCTATGTCAAACCATTCCAAAGTTATAGCAGAAAATCGGGACAACCAATCAGAAGAAGGGGCGGGGCTAATTAAGGCCAACGAAGCTTAAGAACTCATTACAGAGTCCCATGACACCACCCACGACTTCCTATGTCAAACCATTCAAAAGTTATAGCAGAAAAAAGGGACAACCAATCAGAAGAAGGGGCGGGGCTAATTCAGGCCAATGAAGGTCAAGGACTCCATAAAGAAATCTGATGACACCAGCCACGACTCTCTATGTCAAACCATTCCAAAGATATAGCAGAAAATCGGGACAACCAATCAGAAGAAGGGGCGGGGCTAATTAAGGCCAACGAAGCTTAAGAACTCATTACAGAGTCCCATGACACCACCCACGACTTCCTATGTCAAACCATTCAAAAGTTATAGCAGAAAAAAGGGACAACCAATCAGAAGAAGGGGCGGGGCTAATTCAGGCCAATGATGGTCAAGGACTCCATACAGAGTCCCATGACACCACCCACAACTCTCTATGTCAAACCATTCCAAAGATATGGCAGAGAAAAGTATTCTAGGGGGCGCTGTTGAGCCGTTAGGCCACGCCCATTAATGCAAACCATGAAATATCAAATTTATCGCAAAGTCTGTCTTGCATGCAAAATTTGGTGACTTTTGGAGAACTATCAAATGTGGACCAATCAGATTTCAAAATGGCCGACTTCCTGTTCGGTTTTGGCCATGGCTCCAAGAGACTTTTCTTTAAGCTGTGCCATGATACAGGTGTATAGCGATTTTGGTGCATGTACGTCAAACCGTATTGTGGGGCTTGAGGCACAAAGTTTTCCGGGGGGCGCTGTTGAGCCATTTTGCCACGCCCATTAATGCAAACCATGACATATCACATTTATCGCCAGTCCTGGCTTGCGTGCCAAATTTGGTGCCTTTTGGGGAACTATCAAATATGGACCAATCAGATGAAGGGGGGGTGCGCTTGTTGGCGTCTAGCGTCGCCACGGTAACACTTTTGAAAGAGAAAAGTAATGCGTGTAGTCGCAGGATGGAGACGCACATTTTGATGTATAACACATCTGGGTTCACGATACGGTTCGGGCCGTATTAATTCTCGAAGGAATGGCATATATTGCTCCAAAATTACGCGATTAATTCAGAATGTTCAAAATGGCCGACTTCCTGTTCGGTTTCGGCCGTGGCACCAAGAGACTTTTCTTTAAGTTGCGACATGATACAGGTGTGTAGCGATTATCGTTCATGTACGTCAAACCGTATTGAGGGGCTTGAGGCGCAAAGTTTTTTCTGTCTGAACCAATCAGATGAAGGGTGGGCGCGCTTTTCGGCGTCTAGCGTCGCCACGGTAACGCTTTTGAAAGAGAAAAGTAATGCGTGGTGTCGGAGGATAGAGACGCACATTTTGATGTATAACACACCTGGGTGCACGTTACGGTTCGGGCCGTATTAACTGCCGAAGGAAGGCATACATTTCGCCAAAATGACACGATTAATTCAAAATGGCCGACTTCCTGTTCGGTTTCTCGACATGATGCCCGGAGACTTTTCTTTAAGTTGGGCCATGATACAGGTGCGTACCGATTTTCGTGCATGTACGACAAACCGCATTGTAGGGCTTGAGGCACAAAGTTTTCCGGGGGGCGCTGTTGAGCCATTTTGCCACGCCCATTAATGTAAACCATTAAATATCAAATTTTTCGCCAGGCCTGACTTGCATGCAAAATTTGGTGACTTTTTGGGCACGTTTAGGGGGGCAAAAAGGCCTTCCTTTTGTCAGAACAAGAAGAAGAAGAAGAAGAAGAAGAAGAAGAAGAAGAATTCCTACAGATACAATAGGGCCTTCGCACTGCAAGTGCTCGGGCCCTAATTAAAGCTGCAAGCAGCGATGAACGGGCCCTCGCACTCACGGCCACCGCCCCCCATAAGCATATCAGAAATGACACCACCCACGACTTCCTACGTCAAACCATTCAAAAGTTATAGCAGAAAAAAGGGACAACCAATCAGAAGAAGGGGCGGGGCTAATTCAGGCCAATGAAGGTCAAGGAGACCATACAGAGTCTGATGACACCACCCACGACTCTCTATGTCAAACCATTCAAAAGTTATAGCAGAAAATCGGACAACCTATCAGAAGAAGGGGCGGGGCTAATTCAGGCCAATGAAGCTCAAGGACTCAATACAGAGTCAGATGACACCACCCACTACTCTCTATGTCAAAACATTCAAAAGTTATAGTGGGAAATAGGGACAACCAATCAGAAGATGGGGCGGGGCTAATTTTCACCAATTATGGTAAAGGACTCAATACCGAGTCCCATGACACCACCCACAACTCTTTATGTCAAACCATTCAAAAGTTATGGCAGAGAATAGTATTCTAGGGGGCGCTGTTGAGCCGTTAGGCCACGCCCATTAATGCAAACCATGAAATATCAAATGTATCGCCAGGCCTGGCTTGCCTGCAAAATTTGGTGACTATCAAATATGGACCAATCAGATGAAGGGGGGGCGCGCCTTTTGGCGTCTAGCGTCGCCACAGTAACACTTTTGAAAGAGAAAAGTAATGCGCGTAGTCGCAGGATGGAGATGCACATTTTGATGTATAACACACCTGGGTGCACATTACGGTTCGGGCCGTATTAATTGCCGAAGGAATGGCATAAATTGCGCCAAAATGACACAATTAATTCAAAATGGCCGACTTCCTGTTCGGTTTCGGCCATGGCTCCAAGAGACTTTTCTTTAAGTTGTGCCATGATACAGGTGTGTAGCGATTTTCGTGCATGTAGGTCAAACAGTATTGTGGGGCTTGAGGCACAAAGTTTTCCGGGGGGCGCTGTTGAGCCATTTTGCCACGCCCATTAATGCAAACCATGAAGTATCAAATTTATCGCCAGGCCTGGCTTGCATGCCAAATTTGGTGCCTTTTGGGGAACTATAAAATATGGACCAATCAGATGAAGGGGGGGGTGCGCTTGTTGGCGTCTAGCGTCAACACGGTAACACTTTTGAAAGAGAAAAGTAATGCGCGTAGTCGCAGGATGGAGACGCACATTTTGATGTATGACACATCTGGGTGCACGTTACGGTTCGGGCCGTATTAATTCTCGAAGGAATGGCTCATATTGCTCCAAAATTATGCGATTAATTCAGAATGTTCAAAATGGCCGACTTCCTGTTCGGTTTCGGCCATGGCGCCAAGAAACTTTTCTTTAAGTTGCGACATGATACAGGTGTGTACCGATTTTCGTTCATGTAAGTCAAACCGTATTATGGGGCTTGAGGCGCAAAGTTTTTTCTGTCTGAACCAACCAGATGAAGGGTGGGCGCGCTTTTTGGCGTCTAGCGTCGCCACGGTAACGCTTTTGAAAGAGAAAAGTAATGCGTGTTGTCGCAGGATGGAGACGCACGTTTTGATGTATAACACACTTGGGGGCACGTTACGGTTCGGACCGTATTAACTGCCGAAGGAATGGCATAAATTGCGCCAAAGTGACACGATTAATTCAAAATGGCTGACTTCCTGTTCGGTTTCGGCCATGTCGCCAAGAGACTGTTCTTTAAGTTGTGTACTGATACAGGTGTGTAGCGATTTTCGTGCATGTATGTCAAACCGTATTGTGGGGCTTGAGGCACAAAGTTTTCCGGGGGGTGCTGTTGAGCCATTTTGCCACGCCCATTAATGTAAACCATTAAATATCACATTTTTCGCCAGGCCTGACTTGCATGCAAAATTTGGTGACTTTTTGGGCACGTTTAGGGGGGCAAAAAGGCCCTCCTTTCGTCAGAAGAAAGAAAGAAAAAATAATTAAAGCTGCAAGCAGCAATGAACGGGCCCTCGCACTCACGGCCACCGCCCCCCATCAGTATCAGAAATGACACCACCCACGACTTCCTACGTCAAACCATTGAAAAGTTATAGCAGAAAAAAGGGACAACCAATCAGAAGAAGGAGCGGGGCTAATTAAGGCCAACGAAGCTTAAGGACTCATTACAGAGTCCCATGACACCACCCACGACTTCCTATGTCAAACCATTCAAAAGATATAGCAGAAAAAAGGGACAACCAATCAGAAGAAGGGGCGGGGCTAATTTTTAGCCAATGAAGGTCAAGGGCTCCATAAAGAATCCCATGACACCACCCACGACTCTCTATGTCAAACCATTCCAAAGTTATAGTAGAAAATCGGGACAACCAATCAGAAGAAGGGGCGGGGCTAATTAAGGCCAACGAAGCTTGAGGACTCATTACAGAGTCCCATGACACCACCCACGACTTCCTATGTCAAACAATTAAAATGTTCTATAAAAGGGACAACCAATGACAAGAAGGGGCGGGGCTAATTCAGGCCAATGAAGGTCAAGGACTCCATACAGAATCTTATGACACCACCCAGGACTCTCTATGTCAAACCATTCCAAAGTTATAGCAGAAAATCGGGACAGCCAATCAGAAGAAGGGGCGGGGCTAATTAAAGCCAACGAAGCTTAAGAACTCATTACAGAGTCCCATGATACCACCCATGACTTCCTATGTCAAACCATTCGAAAGTTATAGCAGAAAAAAGGGACAACCAATCAGAAGAAGGGGCGGGGCTAATTAAGGCCAACGAAGCCTAAGGACTCATTACAGAGTCCCATGACACCACCCACAACTCTCTATGTCAAACCATTCAAAAGTTATGGGAGAGAAAAGTATTCAAGGTGGCGCTGTTGAGCCGTTAGGCCACGCCCATTAATGCAAACCATGAAATATAAAATTTATCACCAGGCCTGGCTTGCATGCAAAATTTGGTGACTTTTGGAGAACTATCAAATATGGACCAATCACATGAAGGGGGGGCGCGCCTTTTGGCGTCTAGCGTCGCCACGGTAACACTTTTGAAAGAGAAAAGTAATGCGTGGTGTCGCAGGATGTAGACGCACATTTTGATGTATAACACACCTGGGTGCACGATACGGTTCGGGCTGAATTAACTCTCGAAGGAATGGCATAAATTTCGCCAAAATGACACAATTTATTCAAAATGGCCGACATCCTGTTCGGTTTTGGCCATGGCTCCAAGAGACTTTTCTTTAAGTTGTGCCATGATACAGGTGTGTACCGATTTTCGTTCATGTACGTCAAACCGTATTATGGGGCTTGAGGCACAAAGTTTTTTCTGTCGAACCAATCAGATGAAGGGTGGGCGCGCTTTTTGGCGTCTAGCGTCGCCACGGTAACGCTTTTGAAAGAGAAAAGTAATGCGTGTTGTCGCAGGATGGAGACGCACATTTTGATGTATAACACACTTGGGGGCACGTTACGGTTCGGGCTGAATTAACTTTCGAAGGAATGGCATAAATTTCGCCAAAATGACACGACTAATTCAAAATGGCCGACTTCCTGTTCGGTTTCTCGACATGACGCCCAGAGACTTTTGTTTAAGTTGTCCCATGATACAGGTGTGTACCGATTTTCGTGCATGTACGTCAAACCGTATCATGGGGCTTGAGGCACAAAGTTTTCAAGGGGGCGCTGCTGAGCCATTTTGCCACGCCCATTAATGCAAACCTTTAAATATCAAATTTTTCGCCAGGCCTGACTAGGATGCAAAATTTGGTGACTTTTTGGGCATGTTAAGGGGGGCAAAAAGGCCTTCACTTTGTCAGGAAAATAATAATAATAATTAAAGCTGCAAGCAGCGATGAACGGGCCCTCGCACTCACGGCCACCGCCCCCCATAAACATATCAGAAACGATACCACCCACGACTCTCTATGTCAAACCATTCAAAAGTTATAGCAGAAAAAAGGGACAACCAATCAGAAGAAGGGGCGGGGCTAGTTCAGGCCAATGAAGCTTAAGGACTCATTACAGAGTCCCATGACACCACCCACGACTCTCTATGTTAAACCATTCAAAAGTTATGACAGAGAAAAGTATTCTAGGGGGCGCTGTTGAGCCGTTAGGCCACGCCCATTAATTCAAACTATGAAATATCAAATTTATCACCAAGTCTGGCTTGCATGTAAAATTTGGTGACTTTTGGAGAACTATCAAATATGGACCAATCAGATGAAGGGGACGCGCGCTTTTTCGCGTCTAGCGTCGCCACGGTAACACTTTTGAAAGAGAAAAGTAATGCGCGTAGTCGCAAGATGAAGACGCACATTTTGAGGTATAACACACCTGGGTGCACGTTACGGTTCGGGCCGTATTAATTGCCGAAGGAATGGCATAAATTGCGCCAAAATTACACAATAAATTACAAATGGCTGACTTCTTGTTCGGTTTCGGCCATGGCTCCAAGAGACTTTTCTTTAAGTTGCAACATGATACAGGTGTGTACCGATTTTCGTGCATGTACGTCAAACCGTATTGTGGGGCTTGAGGCACAAAGTTTTCCGGGGGGCGCTGTTGAGCCATTTTGCCACGCCCATTAATGCAAACCCTAAAATATCAAATTTATTGCCAGGCCTGCCTTGCATGCCAAATTTGGTGACTTTTGGGGAACTATCAAATATGGACCAATCAGATGAGAGGGGGCGCGCTTTTTGCCGTCTAGCGTCGCCACGTTAACACTTTTGAAAGAGAAAAGTAATGCGCGTAGTCGCAGGATGGAGACGCACATTTTGATGTATAACACACCTGGGTGCACATTACGGTTCGGGCCGTATTAATTCTCGAAGGAATGGCTCATATTACTTCAAAATTACGCGATTAATTCAGAATGTTCAAAATGGCCGACTTCCTGTTCTGTTTCGGCCATGGCGCCAAGAGACTTTTCTTTAAGTTGCGACATGATACAGGTGTGTAGCGATTTTCGTTCATGTACGTCACACTGTATTCTGGGGCTTGAGGCGCAAAGTTTTTTCGGTCTGAACCAACCAGATGAAGGGTGGGCGCCCTTTGTGGCGTCTAGCGTCGCCACGGTAACGCTTTTGAAAGAGAAAAGTAATGCGTGTTGTCGCAGGATGGAGACGCACATTTTGATGTATAACACACCTGGGTGCATGTTACGGTTCGGGCCGTATTAACTGCCGAAGGAATGGCATAAATTGCGGCAAAGTGACACGATTAATTCAAAATGGCTGACTTCCTGTTCGGTTTTGGCCATGTCGCCAAGAGACTTTTCTTTAAGTTGTGTACTGATACAGGTGTGTAGCGATTTTTGTGCATGTACGTCAAACCGTATTGTGGGGCTTGAGTCACAAAGTTTTCAAGGGGGCGCTGTTGAGCCATTTTGCCACGCCCATTAATGCAAACCATTAAATATAAAATTTTTCGCCAAGCCTGACTTGCATGCAAAATTTGGTGACTTTTTGGGCACGTTTAGGGGGGCAAAAAGGCCCTCCTTTCGTCAGAAGAAAAAGAAAAAGAAAAAGAAAAAGAAAAAAAATTCCTACAGATACAATAGGGCCTTCGCACTGAAGGTGCTCGGGCCCTAATAATAAAAATTCCTACAGATACAATAGGGCCTTCGCACTGAAGGTGCTCGGGCCCTAATAATAATAAAAATTCCTGCAAATACAATAGGGCCTTCGCACTGCAAGTGCTCGGGCCCTAATAATAATAATAAAAATTCCTGCAAATACAATAGGGCCTTCGCACTGCAAGTGCTCGGGCCCTAATTAAAGCTGCAAGCAGCGATGAACGGGCCCTCGCACTCACGGCCACCGCCCCCCATAAGCATATCAGAAAAGACACCATCCACGACTTCCTATGTCAAACCATTCAAACGTTATAGCAGAAAATCGGGACAACCAATCAGAAGAAGGGGCGGGGCTAATTCAGGCCAATGAAGGTCAAGGACTCCATACAGAATCCGATGACACCATCCACGACTCTTTATGTCAAACCATTCCAAAGTTATAGGAGAAAATCGGGACAACCAATCAGAAGAAGGGGCGTGGCTAATTAAGGCCAACGACACTTAAGAACTCATTACAGAGTCCCATGACACCACCCACAACTTCCTATGTCAAACCATTCAAAAGTTATGGCAGAGAAAAGTATTCTAGGGGGCGCTGTTGAGCCGTTAGGCCACGCCCATTAATGCAAACCATGAAATATCAAATTTATCGCCAGGCCTGGCTTGCATGCAAAATTTGGTGACTTTTGGAGAACTATCAAATATGGACCAATCACATGAAGGGGAGGCGCGCCTTTTGGCATCTAGCGTCGCCACGGTAACACTTTTGAAAGAGAAAAGTAATGCGTGGTGTCGCAGGATGTAGGAGGACATTTTGATGTATAACACACCTGGGTGCACGTTACGGTTCGGGCTGAATTAACTGCCGAAGGAATGGCATAAATTTCGCCAAAATGACACAATTTATTCAAAATGGCTGACTTCCTGTTCGGTTTCGGCCATGGCTCCAAGAGACTTTTCTTTAAGTTGTGCCATGATACAGGTGTGTAGCGATTTTCGTGCATGTACGTCAAACCGTATTGTGGGGCTTGAGGCACAAAGTTTTCCGGGGGGGCGCTGTTGAGCCATTTTGCCACGCCCATTAATGCAAACCATGAAATATCAAATTGATCGCCAGGCCTGGCTTGCATGCCAAATTTGGTGCCTTTTGGGGAACTATCAAATATGGACCAATCAGATGAACGGGGGGTGCGCTTGTTGGCGTGTAGCGTCGCCACGGTAACACTTTTGAAAGAGAAAAGTAATGCGTGTAGTTGCAGGATGGAGACGCACATTTTGATGTATAACACATCTGGGTTTACGAAACGGTTCGGGCTCTCGAAGGAATGGCATATATTGCTCCAAAATTACGCAATTAATTCAGAATGTTCAAAATGGCCGACTTCCTGTTCGGTTTCGGCCATGGCGCCAAGAGACTTTTCTTTAAGTTGCGTCATGATACAGGTGTGTACCGATTTTCGTTCATGTACGTCAAACCGTATTATGGGGCTTGAGGCGCAAAGTTTTTTCTGTCTGAACCAATCAGATGAAGGGTGGGCGCGCTTTTTGGCGTCTAGCGTCGCCACGGTAACGCTTTTGAAAGAGAAAAGTAATGCGTGGTGTCGGAGGATGGAGACGCACATTTTTATGTATAACACACTTGGGTGCACATTACGGTTCGGGCTGAATTAACTGCCGAAGGAATGGCATAAATTTCGCCAAAATGACACGATTAATTCAAAATGGCCGACATCCGGTTCGGTTTCGGGCATGACGCCAAGAGACTTTTCTTTAAGTTGCGACATGATACAGGTGTGTACCGATTTTCGTGCATGTACGTCAAACCGTATCGTGGGGCTTGAGGCACAAAGTTTTTTCTGTCTGAACCAATCAGATGAAGGGTGGGCGCGCTTTTTGGCGTCTAGCGTCGCCACGGTAACGCTTTTGAAAGAGAAAAGTAATGCGTGGTGTCGGAGGATGGAGACGCACATTTTGATGTATAACACACTTGGGGGCACGTTACGGTTCGGGCCGTATTAACTGCTGAAGGAATGGCATAAATTTAGCCAAAATGACACGATTAATTCAAAATGGCCGACATCCTGTTCGGTTTCGGGCATGACGCCAAGAGACTTTTCTTTAAGGTGCGCCATGATACACGTGTGTACCGATTTTCGTGCATGTACGTCAAAGCGTATCGTGTGCTATTATGACAGTTGGTTCGCGCATGGCATTTGTTAACAGCTTTGAACCGCTACAGACGGTTGCCTTGTGAACACAAACGCCACAAACGAAAAACAAAACAACTATCAATTTAGCCCCTGAATCGAAACAAAACAAACGGGCCACAGGTCTGAAAGCAGCCTATGTCATACATAATGTTAGACAAGCAGGGCACTGACATCACTTTCAGTCAATATGACTGTAAGCCACTTAATTTCCTTCAATCGGTGTAATAAGGAAGAAAAATTGGTGATAATACAACTAGTCCCTGAGACCAAATTTAAACATCAACCTAGTTTTTCTGTTAAGGTTGGGGAATCGTACAACTTTAGAGTTTGAAGCAGTTGATATGATCGCAAAAAACTAGGGATTAAGGATTTCCTATTAACTGTATTGGCCTGTTATTCCACAATGGGTGCGTTTACATGGGAAGTTTAATTCCTCTTTAATTCAGAATTAAATTTAAATCAAATTTAAAATGAGTAAAAATTACCATGTAAACACCTAATTCCGAATGAAAATGGCCATTCCGAATTCAACTTAATTACAAAGTAAGTGGCTGGTTTGTTCCGATTTTAAATCCGAGTAGAATAATTCCGCGGTCATGTATACACTGGGTACGTCCGAAATGCCATACTAAAAAGTATATACTAAAAAGTATACTTAAATTTGGCACACTTTTGAGTAAATATCAGTAGTGTGCATTAATTCAGACGTACTATTAAGAGCGCACACGGCACTTCCTGCCGTAGGAAGGGGGTTGTTACCATGGTAACGTGTCACAGCAGCGGTAGCAGCGCCACTCCGCTCTTTCCCGTTTATTCTGGCCCAAACAAGATGACATTATATAATATTATTAAATACGAATATTATAATATTAATATCATATAATAATATTATTATACTTAATATTATACTTATGACATATACGTATCACTTAGCAACCAAATGTCGCTGCATTGCATTGTGGGAAGTTTCTGCTCGTCTAGTGTCCATCAATCCATACTAATAAATTTCTCCGGAATGAGTATGGATAGTACATACTATTGAGTACGTTCTAATGTTTTGGATGCACTAAAAAATCTTGCACACTCATTTTGCATACTCATTAGGGTGGAAGTATGCAATTTCGGACACAGCGACTCATTCCTCTTTAAATTCATTCCGGTCTTTCTTTCTGCTCGTTCCCTCGTCCGTCTGTCTCCATGACGCTTATATTCCGCTGGGCTGGTTTTCCAAACAAAGTTTCAAGATGGCAGCACGCAGTAAACGCTGGTCACGAGCAGAGACCATTTATTTAAGAAATAGCTTGGAGGACCTGGAAATAATTAAAAGAATAGATGGAAACAGGAAACATCAAAATTGTGAGCTTTTCAAAGTTGTAGCGGTTAAGTTTGTTTAACTTCCGGTAGTTTAACTTTCGGTCCGCCCCCCTATCCAATCAGAACCTTCCCAACCCCCAAACCTGTAGAGGAATTGGATAAAGCCGATCAAACGTGTTTTCCATGTAAACCTTAATTCGGAATTACTATTTCCAAAAAAAAAAAAGTATGTAAACTCGAAGGAAAATAGTTTAATTCGGAATTATTTAATTCGGAATAATTAATTCCGAATTAAAAAAACGTCATGTAACTGTGGCCACTGTAGCACCATAACCACTCAAGTTTTTAACCAAACATCAACTTCCAATACTAAAGGATTTGTTTATGGGATTTTGACTGTTTATAAGTAATTTCATAATAGCATAGTCACATTTTATCTAATTAACTAATTACTTATTAATTTATAAGAAACAAATTCACAATCACCAGCTAGAAAACTATTTGTTATACCAGTGTAACCTCAATGTATGCAGATTAGGATAAAGGGAACAGACTTATCATATCATAACCATTGTTAATTACCATTGGGAGACCAACTGGTGGAATCAGTTCATATCAGTTGTAGCGGTGGAAAACTTTAATTGCTTGTATTTTATTCCGTCATAGTTGTTCTTGTACAGGAAGACACTACAGCTTAAAATGAAAAGGGTAAACAGCTGAATGTTTCCTTTGAAAGCAGAATCAAACTATGACTTAAAAATAAAACATAGTGTTACCTTTATGTACTGGAGTTTTAGTTTCTCCTCTTCAATTTGTCTCTTTTTCTCGGCGATGTCTTCCTGGATTCTCCTTTTGTCCTGTGGGAGCAGATCACACATTTGCACTGGATGCACATTCTGCAAACTAGAAACTATTACACCTGTTGTCTTAATTTGTTGTCAACCTTGAGCTGACAGATGGGTGCCAAAATCTATAAATAATTACAAGGGAATACAGTCATGATGACTAGACTATGTGCTGATTGTATATTTTGGGTTGGTGTGCATGTCTGTGTCTGTGTGTCCATGTGTTCAAGAACCTCTTGGAGATTTATATTTCATAAAAAATGTACTACTCTACAGGTACAGCAAAGTAATTTAATAATCAACACAGTTCCCTGTTAAACTTAAACAATTAAAATAAGAAGTTAAGGTTCTCAGAATCAAAGCAAATGCTCTGTTTTCCAGGACATTGCATTGAGACGGTTGCTATTGGCTAATGTTTGACAGTATTTTTAATTAATTCTTCTGATTGAGTCAGGAGAGAAAGTTGGCTAAAACATCTGCGTTGATACATTGATATGTTTATGCGTTACTTATTTTTATTTGTAGGTGTTTCATGATGCTGCTGTTGTCACCCATTGGTGCACTACTATGCTTTGGCATATACTGTATTGTCATCACGATGTGACAGTCCCACATTATGGTGTGTTGCAAATAAAGGACATTAAATGTGCCTTTATGAAAAATGAAATCTACCAAGATAAAAAATATCACTTAGAGATGGGAAAAAAGTGTAGATGGGATTTAGTACAGCTGGGTAGGAAATTGAGCAATTACCAGGAAATTAATTTAAAGGCTAACATGGCAAATGGAGAGGCCTCTTAGCGTTGGAATTGGAAAGCGTGAGGGCCAGTGGTGCGCGTCAGGGAGAGCAGATCACTTGCATCCGCTGGTTTCACTGTTTTCTCCGAGCCCATCTAAAGGAAAAGGTTGGATTAACGGATATTGTTCTTTGGAGGACACGAGTGGCAGCTGAATTAATTTTCCTTGGAGATGGCTCAGGTTGATCAACCTGTGGAGCATCTCGCAGCGGAAAAAGACAGCGATGCACATTCGAGGAACGCTGGGGGCAACTTCAAAATTATCGCAAGATCGTTCGATTTTTGTAAAGACTGTTTTTTTTCTGGCGCAGGAGCCCTGGCGCATGATTTTCAATTATTTGGGGACTATTATAACACTGACTGGGAACAAGGTCTATTTGGACTGGAGAAAGGAATTGTTTGCTTTTTGTTTTTTTGTTGTTTTTCTTTTATGTGGCACTTTCATATAGTCAACCCAGGGAAACTGGACCTCCTTGGTAATGTGACTAGCCTTGGGATGAGGCATATTATTGTTATAACAGTAGTAACACAAATAGATGCCAGTACCAAAACTTTGCTATAGCCTACTCTGTACCCATTGCAAATGTTCTTTGTTGAGACCTTTATGTTTTCCTCTAATTGCTGAAAATTTTGAAAAAGAAAATGTAGAATTTGAATTCAAGAGCTCTGGAAATTTGAAGAATCTTAACATTAAGCAGAATTCACCAGCATGTCTTTGCAGGAGTAGTTGAATAGCTGAAATGCATAAGTTGAAGCAATGTCTTCTCTGTAACAGTCTGAACTCAGATTTCTTTTCTGCTCATTATTCTGCAACTATTTCCCTACATTTTTTTTTTTTTTTATTTCAGACTGTTCTTGATACAAAATCTGACTTCAGTGGTATATCTTAATATCCAGCTCAGACTAATTTATAAGGTAACATCAAATAGTAGTTCCACCGTATAAGAGATAAGGGCCGACCAACCGCAGCCATAAGAATCAAATAACTTTTTTAATCAACAAAGTAGCCCTTGCATATTAAACAGAGTACATGGGTCCTTACTCATGCTTACAAGCAAATGACGGATATTTACCGTTATTGCCTGTAGTCTTTTCTTCAATAGGTAAGCCTCTTCCATGTTAGCCTATATGACAAACAAGACAATGTAGACAAGAAATAAGCACTTTTGTAATGACATCCAACTATAACTTCGAAAAGAGAGCATATGAAAATCATTGTCAAGACTGTTACTATAACTGGAAAAATAACATGAATTGGTAGTTGTCGCAGCATTATTAATGTAGCACCCTTACATAAATCTTAAGCAGAAAAATGCTGACATGTATAGGTGTGGAAATAATACTAATATACAGTCAGTCCGAATTTTCTCAGAATTCTATACAAAACACCCCATAATGACAACATGAAAGAAGTTTTGATGCGACTTTTGTAAATTTATTAAAAATAAAAATAACAAGAAATCATATGAGCATAAGTATTCATAACGTTTGCTTAATACTTTGTAGAAGCTCCTCTGGCAGCAATTACAGCCTCAAGTCTTTTTGAATAGGTTGCTACAAGTTTGGCACACCTATTCTTGGGCAGTTTTGCCCATTCTTCCTTACAGACCCTCTCAAGCTCCATCAGGTTGGATGGGGAGCGTCGGTGTACAGCCATTTTCAGATCTCTCCAGAGATGTTCGATGGGATTCAGGTC
This sequence comes from Cololabis saira, assembly GCF_033807715.1. NCBI lineage: Eukaryota > Metazoa > Chordata > Actinopteri > Beloniformes > Belonidae > Cololabis > Cololabis saira. The sequence goes on along the minus strand of NC_084608.1, from coordinate 1,579,274 downwards.
GGGGCTCTGGATGGGCCACACAAGGACATTGGCATGGTTGTTCTGAAGCCACTCCTTTGATATTTTGGCTTTGTGCTTTGGGTCGTTGTCCTGCTGAAAGATGAAGCTTCGTCCTAGTCTGAGGTCAACAGCACTCTGGATCAGGTTTTCATCCAAGATGTCTCTGTACATGGCTGGATTCATCTTTCCCTCAATCCTGACTAGTCGCCCAGGTCCTGCTGATGAAAAACACCCCCACAGCATGATGCTGCCACCACCATGCTTCACTGTAGGGATGGTGTTCTCCAGGTGATGAGCAGTGCCTGGTCTCCTCCAAACACGACGTGTGGAATTCATGCCACATAGTTCAATCTTCGTCTCATCAGACCAGAGGATTTTTTTTCTCATGGTCTGAGAGTCCTCCAGCTGCCTTTTGTCAAACTCCAGTCGGGCTGCCATGTGCTTTTTAGTAAGGAGGGGCTTGCCACTCTACCATACAAGCCTGATTGGTGGATTGCTGCAGAGATGGTTGTCCTTCTTGAAGTTTCTCCTCTCTCCACAGAGGAACGCTGGAGTTCTGACAGAGTGACCGTCAGGTCCTTGGTCACCTCTCTGACTAAGGCCCTTCTCCCCCGATTGCTCAGCTTAGGCGGGCGGCCAGCTCTAGGGAGATTCCTGGTGGTTCCAAACTTCTTCCATTTAAGGATGATGCAGGTCACAGTGCTCACTGGGACCTTCAAAGCAGTAGAAATTTTTCTGTACCCTTCCCCATATTTTTGCCTCGAAACAATCCTGTTTCGGAGGTCTGAAGACAATTCTTTTGTCTTCATGTTTGGTTTGTGTTGGAACATGCACTGCCAACTGTGAGAGCTTATATAGACAGGTGTGTGTCTTTCCAAATCAAGTCCAATCAACTGAATTCACCACAGGTGGACTCCGATTAAGCTGTAGAAACAACTTGAGAGAGATCAGTGGAAACAGAATTAACCAGAGCTCAATTTTGAGCTTCATGGCAAACGTTCTGAATACTTATGCACAGGTGATATTTATAGTTTTTTATTTTTTATAAATTTACAAAAATCATAACAAAACTTCTTTCATGTTGTCATTATGGGGTATTTTGTGTAGAATTCTGAGAAAAAAAATTAATTTGTTCTTATTATCAATAGGGCTGTAACATAAAAGAATGTGGGAAAAGTGAAGCGTTCTGAATACTTTCCGGACTGACTGTATATATATTTATACATAATAGGGGTGTAACAGTACACTCGTTCGCACTTAACCATTTCGGTACAAGGCCATCGGTACGGTGCAAACGTGTACCTATCGGAATACGTTAAAACATTTAACAGTAGCTAGTTAACAGGCTTGTTTTGCGCGCATAGCATACTTCAAAGCTGAGTTCTGATCTCTGTCTGATCTCTACAACCGCTCTGTGGTCAAGAATGCCACTCTGATCACAGAAGACCCCTCTCATCCCCTTCACCACTCATTTCAACTACTGCCGTCAGCCAGAAGGTATAAAATTCCACTGGCCCGGAAAAACATTTACAAAAAAATCATTCATTCCATCTGCCACAATAATTCTGAACAATATTAAATAGATCTTTGCACTTTTAACAGGCACTAGTCATGTCTGTTCTAACTTATTTACAGTTTTTTAACGTATTTATTCATTTTCTATTGCGTTTTCTATTGTACTCATGGGAATGTGTGAATGTGGTTGTGAGCCCTGTCAAAGAGGAATTTCTGTCACCATTGGGGCAGACAATAAAGTATTCTATTCTATTCCCACATGGACATCTTAAATTAGGGACTGAAAGTTTGTAGTCAGCAAAAGTTTTTTTTTTATCCGCTAGCAGCCAACATGGTTGATGCAAACAAGAAGCCGGAGCTTGAAGACCCTCCGTTATCTATAAGGGCTTTTGTTTCGGAACACTTTGGTTTCCCGGTGAAAAGCAACAACGGGGAAAAGACAAGTAGATAAGACGAGAGCAGTGTACCGACGTTGTTCAACAGCAATCGGGCATGTTTCTGGCAACAAGCCACACCTCATGACGCATTTGAAACGGCACCACGCGAATGTGAATATCGCTGCTGCGCAAGGCCGAGGGAATATGGTTTTGGTTGGGGGTGCTGAAGAGAGGTTTCCAAGTTCAATTCAATTCAATTTTATTTATATAGCGTCTATTACGACAGAAGTTGTCTCTAGGCTTTCCAGAGACCCAGAACATGAACCCCCGAGCAATTATTACATAAACATAACATTGTGGGAATTGCAGAAAAACGCGGAGACAATTTCCCATTCAAAAAACGTGTGTTGTTTATTAGAAAACCTCAGAACACTGAAACACAAAATGGAGCTGTCCAGCAGCTAGAACCGCATGGAGCTCAACGTCATGACCACATTTAAAGGGGCCTCATCCCTGAACCATAGCCTACTAGTTGCATGAAGGACAATATACTGCATTTAATAATGAACAGTGTGTGGGACCACACTTGATGAATAAGGTGAATTATGTCCGTAACATTCACTACAACATAAACAATGGCAGGTAAAAACTCCCCTAGTGGGGGAAAAACCTTAAGCCAAAGAGTGGCAAGAAAAACTCCCCTTTAGGAGGGAAGAAACCTGGACCAGGACCTGGATCATAAGGGGGTAGAAACCTGGACCAGGACCTGGATCATAAGGGGGGTAGAAACCTGGACCAGGACCATAAGGGGGTAGAAACCTGGACCAGGACCTGGATCATAAGGGGGTAGAAACCTGGACCAGGACCTGGATCATAAGGGGCTAGAAACCTGGACCAGGACCTCGATCATAAGGGGCTAGAAACCTGGACCAGGACCTGGATCATAAGGGGGGACCCTCCTGCTGGAGGCCAGCTGGACAGAGCAGGAAAAGAGAAAACAGACAGAGAGAATGAAGAACAGAGAAAGGAGAGACACAGACACAATAGCCAGCTAGTGCACCACAGGTATGACTATACAAGCAGATGTAGACAGCAGACAATGAGTTGGTCAGAGGGAGGGAACTGCAAGTCAGGATGTAAGCAGGCATCTAGGGCATCCACACAGACGGGTGGAAGCAAGCAAGGCAAAGCCAAGTTTATTTGTATAGCACAATTCAACACAAGGTAATTCAAAGTGTTTTACGTCAACATTAAAAGCAGCAAGACACAATTAAACATTAAATAACAAATAAATGATAAGAAAAGAGGTAAAATAATAAAAAGCACAAGGTGTTAAAAAGTAAGGGCAGTGGAGTACAGCAGGTAAGTATTTAATTTAAGAGTACGCTACAGTAAACAGTAATGTTTTTAGGCCTGATTTAAAGGATCTACAGTTGGAGCAGACCTCAGGTCTACAGGAAGTTTGTTCCACCGGTGAGGAGCAGAATACTGAACGCTGCTGAACCTTGCTTGGTTCTGGTTCTTGGGACAAACAACAAACCAGATCCAGATGAACCTCAGGGGTCTGGGAGCTTCATAGGAACTAACAGATCCAGATGAACCTCAGGGGTCTGGGAGCTTTATAGGAACTAACAGATCCAGCATGTATTTTGGTCCAAGACTATTCAGGTCTTTGTAGACCAGCAGTAGGATTTTAAACTCTATCCTTTGACTAACTGGAAGCCAGTGTAGTGATTTCATGACCGGTGTAATATGGTCGAGTTTCCTGGTGTTTGTAAGGACTCTGGCAGCAGCGTTCTGGATCAGCTGCAGCTGCCTGATTGATTTCTTGTTAAGGCCTGTAAAGATGCCATTGCAATAATCCAACCTACTGAAAATTAATGCATGAATAAGTTTTTCCATGTCTCGCTTAGACAGAAGCCCCTTAATTCTAGCAATGTTTTTTAGGTGGTAGTAGGCAGATTTAGTGATAAACTTTAGATGGCTGTTGAAGTTCAGGTCTGAGTCATAATTACAACCAGATTTCTGGCTTGATTTGTAGTGTCAATAACATGGGGCCAAGGTGAGCGCTGATCTTTTCCCTTTCATTTTTAGGGCCAAAAATGATCACCTCTGTCTTTTCTGCATTTAGCTGGAGAAAATTCTGGCACATCCACTCATGGATGGTCTCCCCTGGGGCTGAGAACACCTAGGCACCCTTGAGCCAGGCGTGTTCCCCAGAAGGGGGACTCCTCTTCCCTTACCTCCTGCCAACCAGGAATTGAGAGTTTTGCCTCCCGGTAGATATATTTCCAAAAGGCAAAATTTTCTCCTGCTGGGTCCATGCAGGCTGGTCCGTTCTGTCAGGCAGGTTGTAGTAGGACCTAGATGCAGGGGGCAGGAGTTCTCAAAAACTGTGATTTATTCACTCAAACAAACAAAAAGGCTGAAACAGTACGGACCAGTCGGGAGCAAGGGAAAGACAAGACTGGATATCCACAAGGGTTAACGAGACACAGGTGCAGACGATCAGGGCAGATGGAGAACAGGAAGGTCAAACCAGAATTAAACAAAGACATGGGCTTCAAAATAAAGCAGGAAATGTCAAACCCCGGACAGGGGTTAAATAAAGGATTTTGGCATGGTGTTAGCTGGATTCCAATATTCACTGTCAGTGAATTCAAGAAGTGGGGAAGTCCTGACTGTCTGGAGAGAGTTGAAAGCTGGGTGGGCTCTGGGGGGGTGAGGGGTTGGGTGTCTCCTGTTGGGGCCTGGTGAGACTCCCCCTGTTGAGGTGAGGATGATGACCCTGCAGTTTCTCTCTGACCCTGCCGTCGTCCGTGGTCATTCCTTATTTCAGCGTCCTCAACAGAGCGCTTTCTTATCGGTTGTCTTGGAACATCCTGCCTCTTGTGCTTGACGCTTTTTGTGGCGCAAATGATAAAAAATGTTGCTGCTTAGCAACTGTCCTCCTGGCTTCTTCAGATGAGAAACCACGTGCCTTAAAGAGATGTCTGCGACCCCAAAAGATGTTGAAATTGTGAATAAAATTAATTGATTGAGTGACACATGTATCTTTGAGCCATCTGTTTACCATCATCAGCCTGCTGATTCTCTCATCTCCTTGCTGAACCGTCGGTACAGGTCACTGAAAAACACCTCAGTATTTAAGCATCTAGCTTTGTTCATCAGATCAGTGAAGTCAGTGAAGTCTTGCTTTAATACCTCCGATTGTTGCTTCACAACATCATGGGCTCCTCCTGTATGATGAGAGCTTTAGCTGTCGGATAATCAGCAGCAATGTTCCGGACCTTCTTTGAGAAATCAGACACCATGTCGTTGGTAAAACAGATTGCTTTTGTGTTTTTGCTGCAGAAGCATTTTATCTCGTTCACAGCTCCATCGCCCACTATCAGCATAGGAGGCCCAGTGGTTAGCTCTGTCTGTAGCCCTTTAGCAAATGATTTAGCCTCATACCTGTCTCTGAGCTGGAAGATGAGCCTTCTCTCAGAGAGTTGGGATTTTGAGATAGTGGAGTAAATCTGCTTTCCAGTAGAATCCCTGTGTTTTGGGGCAATTTGCTCTTAGCTTTTGTTGTAGTCTTCCTTCTCTTACTGGGTACTGGGGTTGAAGAGTCATTCCTGTGCGATGGTAGTGCAGGCCACTGGGTGTCATCCAAAGTCAGCGGGTGCTGGGTTCTGCCTGATAACCGTCTTCTCAAATCTGAGGGAGGTGATTTGTAGTCCTTTGGCTTTGCACTAAGAGAGTTCCAGGGAGGAATTGTTGATTTATTGCCATTTATACCCACCCCCTGTTGCGTCTTGGTGGTGTTAGTTATCTTTCTTTTAGCCGGCACCCTTTCACTGTTTTGGGAAATCGACAGAGTAGATTCATTCCCATATTGTCCATTTATCTCCCCATTCACTTCGAGCCTGTGAATTTTTGTTTACAGTACTATCTTCTGGAGCAGTTTGTGATAATCATCCATGGAAATTGAAAAGGGAGGCATCTTGCTGCTAATTAGCTTCTGATAGCTGCTGATAGCTGAGTTCCTCAATCCCAGTGTCGATAGTGCAGGCTTGTGCTGCTGATAAGCTACACTCAGAGTAGTAAAAGTTTAAAATAATACTTATAGTCTTCGGCAACTATCATAAATTAAGCTCCCATGGGTAAGGTATCCAGGTCCTGCTTTCCAGAAATTGTTTCGCAGTTATGGCCTTTACGACTGATGAGGCCCCCTGCAGACCCCCTGCGGGGACACGACGCCGCCCTGCGGACGGCTCCTGAACTCCCCCTCAGCTCATTGACATGCAATTCCAGTTGCCAAGGACCCCTGCCCCTGCAGACCCCCTGCGGGGACACGACGCCGCCCTGCGGACGGCTCCTGAACTCCCCCTCAGCTCATTGACATGCAATTCCAGTTGCTAAGGACCCCTGCCGGTACGACACCTTGCCGGCAACGCATTGTCTCCCTGCTGGGACAGGCACCAGCTTCCAGCCCCCCGCAAGGCCACGCCTCTAACACTGACTTGTTTAATTCTGTTGTTTGTTCTTGTATAAAAAAGCTTGTTACGAACCATTTCGATGTCAGCCACCGAACCAGACACTGTCTGTATCTGTCTGCTGAACGCCGGCTAGAATAAAATCTCTCATCACACAGCGGACTCTTGAACTGGACTTTGTAATATTCTTCAACAATTGGTGCCGTTGACCCGGATGACAATAGACCTTCGATGGAAACTCCTGTTCCGGAACAACGGCGCAATCAGCGACTCTATCTAAAATTTTAGAGGTTAAGGGATCCACTTACAAAATCCCAAATTATTGTTGCTGAGTTGTTGTCGAAAGTCTGTGAATTGGAGTGCCGGAGAATGGTTGACGTCATCCTGAGATTTTAGGTAAGTCCGCTGTGTGGTTGTGAAGGTTATATTTAGGGCCCGAGCACCTTCAGTGCGAAGGCCCTATTGTATCTGTAGGAATTTTTTTTCTTTTTTCTTCTGACGAAAGGAGGGCCTTTTTGCCCCCCTAAACGTGCCCAAAAAGTCACCAAATTTTGCATGCAAGTCAGGCCTGGCGAAAAATTTGATATTTAATGGTTTGCATTAATGGGCGTGGCAAAATGGCTCAACAGCGCCCCCTAGAAAACTTTGTGCCTCAAGCCCCACGATACGATTTGACGTACATGCACGAAAATCTGTACACATCTGTATCATGGCGCAACTTAAAGAAAAGTCTCTTGGCGTCATGCCCGAAACCGAACAGGATGTCGGCCATTTTGAATTAGTCTTGTCATTTTGGCGAAATTTATGCCATTCCTTCGGCAGTTAATACGGCCCGAACCGTAACGTGCCCCCAGGTGTGTTATACATCAAAATGTGCGTCTCCATCCTCCGACACCACGCATTACTTTTCTCTTTCAAAAGCGTTACCGTGGCGACGCTAGACGCCAAAAAGCCCGCCCACCCTTCATCTGATTGGTTCAGACAGAAAAAACTTTGCGCCTCAAGCCCCGCAATACGGTTTGACGTACATGAACGAAAATCGGTACACACCTGTATCATGTCGCAACTTAAAGAAAAGTCTCTTGGCGCCATGGCCGAAACCGAACAGGAAGTCGGCCATTTTGAACATTCCTAATTAATCGCGTAATTTTGGAGCAATATATGCCATTCCTTCGAGAATTAATACGGCCCGAACCGTAACGTGCACCCAGGAGTGTTATACATCAAAATGTGCGTCTCTATCCTGCGACTACGTGCATTACTTTTCTCTTTCAAAAGTCTTACCGTGGCGACGCTAGACGCCAAAAAGCGCGCCCCCCTTCATTTGATTGGTCCATATTTGATAGTTCCCCAAAAGTCACCAAATTTTGCACCCCAGGCCTGGCGATAAATTTGATATTTCATGGTTTGCATTAATGGGCGTGGCTTAATGGCTCAACAGCGCCCCCTAGAATACTTTTCTCTGCCATAACTTTTGAAAGGTTTGACATAAAGAGTCGTGGGTGGTGTCATGGGACTCGGTATTGAGTCCTTGACCATAATTGGTGAAAATTGGCCCCGCCCCTTCTTCTGATCGGTTGTCCCTTTTCTCTGCCATAACTTTTGAATGGTTTGACATAGAGATTTGTGGGTGGTGTCATTGGACGCTGTATTGAGTCTTTGACCTTCATTGGCCTGAATTAGCCCCGCCCCTTCTTCTGATTGGTTGTCCCTATTTTCTGCTATAACTTTTGAATGGTTTCACATAGAGCGTTGTGGATGGTGTCATGGGACTCTGTAATGAGTCCTTGAGCTTATTTGGCCTGAATTAGCCCTGCCCCTTCTTCTGATTGGTTGTCCCGATTTTCTGCTATGACTTTTGAATGGTTTGACATAGAGAGTCGTGGGTGGTGTCATTTCTGATATGCTTATGGGGGGCGGTGGCCATGAGTGCGAGGGCCCGTTCATCGCTGCTTGCAGCTTTAATTTTTATTATTATTTTGTGTTATTGGGAAGGTTATTGTAGAGATGTTTTAGGAATGCTGACAATCTCATAACACTTGAATTTGATTGTGTTGTGAGAATGTTCTGCTTCTCCTGCCTTAAGAATCTGACTCGCTCTTCTAAAAAAAAAAGGTTTAATATCTCGGATAACATTAAAGAGAGAAATGGCGCCATGGTTGGTCTGAGTACCAATAAAAAGATAGTCCAGGGGGACTATTCTTATGCATGCAGGACGTGGGGTCCGTAAGTGTTGGAACACTGATATATTTGTGAGAAATAGACATACTATATGTAGAGAAACTGTTTTATTTTATAAGTCGGGATGACACGCTCTCCCAAAATGAGGTATATTTCATTTCTGCAAGAATCGACTTGCTCTTCTTGCACCAACAGGAATGATTTGTATGCTCTGTCAAGTGAAGTTTTTCAGTTCTTTAAATACATGTATGGTAATCACGGTACCGATAGTTTTATTTGTTAGTTTTGTTTGTTACTTAGTTAGTATTAAATTGTTAAAATAACTAAAAAGCACTTTAAACTCCCTCAGATTTTTGGAGGGATGAAAGTAGACGCCGTAATGCAGAATCCCAAATAGCTTCGCTTACTGATCAAAATAAAAAGCTGATGGCTAGAAGGATTTAAAAACACAACGCAGACGAAAAAGAAATTAGAGAACCAGTTAAATGATAAAATCAAAACCTTTATCCGGTGAAACTGATTAAAGAATCAAATGACGATGACACTTCTGATTACGACTGGATTTTACAAAAATCCAAGATCTGTTGCCTACAAAATTTGGAGCCAAATAATGGTAAGAGATTTTAAATTAATAAACAAAATGGCTAGAGGAAACAGCGGTTAAACTAACTTTGCCACATGATTTGAAAAGTAAAGTACTTGATGCGCAAAGTACTTGATGCTTGTAGAATTCCCTTTTAATCCCACAGCTGTTGCCAAAATCACACCAGAGCAAGCTCAGACTTTTTTCACAGTATTTATTGCCTTAACAGTTCAAAGGGAAAATTGATAATCCCAGGGAACTTTATGCTAAAACAATTTTGACAGCAAAAGAGAATTGTGGTCTGTCACGAGATCAGATTGATGGATTCCCTCCAGGGTACATGCAAAATTTGCTAATTGCCCTCCACAAAGGGTAGGCCTGGATGACGCAAAAAAAAAAGAATCTGAAATGTATGAAAATACTAATGTCTTTTTCAAAAGTGTTTCCTACACAGGTTGAGCGCTGAGAGGAGGCGCAGAGGAAACAGCCAATGATCGGCTCCCATTGGGGTGAGCCAAATCAGAACATCCCAATTTACATAATCTTATCCTGCCTATGGTAAAATTCATCATGTAAGTGCATGGAAATCTGTCTGTGGCCTACTATAACGTCTCTGAATGCATGTATAACTAATCTCTAACTAGAGGTGTCAAGTAACGAAGTACAAATACCTCATTACCTTACTTAAGTAGAACTTTTGGTTGTGTATGCTTCACTGGAGTAATTATTTTTCAGACGGTTTTTACTTTTACTCCTTACATTTTCACGCAATTATCTTTACTTTTTACTCCTTACGTTTTAAAAACAGCCTTACTCTATTTAATTTCGGTTTTTAAAAAAAAAAAAAAAAAAAACTATCCAGTTAAATTGTGCCATCCGGATAGAGTGGATTTGGTTGTGGTTGGATGAGAAGTATAAACATATTTGGTTTGTACGTGTCTGGTCTCTGAAACACATGTTAATGCTCAATAATGCACATATATGGTTCTTTAATATATTTGCATTATACTAAGATGCATTCATTTTCAATGGCTTTTAGCCTTAATGGTTTTTCCCCGCTTATATTACTTTTACTTTTATACTTTAAGTACTTTTGAAACCAGTACTTTATACTTTTACTTGAGAAAAAATAATTAAATAAAAATAAAAATAAATAAATTTTGAGTTGATACTTCAACTTCTACAGGAGTATTTTTGAACTCTAATATCTATACTTCTACCTGAGTAATGAATGTGAATACTTTTGACACCTCTGTCTTTAACACTCGTCCTGACCTTTCCTGTTTTCCTCACTGACGGCTCTGCTTATAAAAATGGAATACCATACGCAGGTTATACAATTTGTGATAATTCTTAATTGTTGAAAGCGCCCTCCTCCTCCAGCTCCACCCAAGTAGATGAAACTATATACTGATCAAAAGGTAAAACTGTTACAATCTATACAGATTCCAGAGATGCTTTTGGTTGTGTATATTGTATTTTATAGATTTTATATATTGTGGGCGAACCGAGCATTTATCTCATCCTCGGAGATAAATGTGGTTAATTGATTGGTGAACTGTTACAAGCCTGTCAACTACCTTCATCTATTGCTTTGTTAAATGTGAAGCCCACACCCAGTCCAACCCTGTTTTCACTAGGCAATGCTTCAGCTGACCATGCAGCAAAAGAAACTGCCAAATTTGGCTTACCTGTCTATGTAAAACTTTGCCCTTCTATACCCGCTAACGACCTGGTTTCTCCTAATGATGTAGCTCTCCTACAAGAAGACTACTGAGGTGAAAAGAAAAAAAAAAAAAAAAACGGATTGTAGCATTCCCATGGTTGTAAAAATGTAAATAATTTGTGGGTCAGCAACGACGGCCGCGTTGTGAAACCCACATCCTTGTACCCGTAAATAGCTGATCACAGTTAGCAATCACAGATGAGAAAAAAGGGGGAATGTGTCAGATAGTGTTGAAAGACTGATAAGCTCCAAGATTTGCATCCTATAAAAATATTGCAAACATTATCAACACTTCCCCCCACCGTGATTTTTTTTTTTTGAAGCTCTGCAAATAGACATTATGTGAGGGATATGAAATTATTCTTGTATGAAAATGTTCATGTATGAAAATGTTTTTGTATGTGCAGAGAATTTTAAACTGGACTTAAATGGACAATGTTGACACCTGTTAACACCCATTAGGAAGCACAAAACTCACGCTTCATGAAAGGATTATGGGTAGACCTATGACCATACAAAGCAATTCAGTTCTGTATATATGAAGAAGATGGACTTCCATGCCATGGATGAATCCATGATATCATTCTGTTGTACTCTAAACTTCTGCTGTTCAGTCAATCCACAGAAAAGTAAAAGCTGTCCAGAGTGGCAAACCATGCCACAACCCGGAGACTGGGTTTGTGTCGGAGAGGGCCTCGGTGGTCCAGGGCTCAGCACGTCCTGCACCACCGACACTCAAGGGTGGGGGGCGCTGGCCTGGTTCCACGCGTCCCACTGCGGGAGCACAGCTCCTCGACCATGCACCGGAGACCGGCCGATTCCTTCTTCTTTCTGTGGTAAAGGGAAAGCCCAGCTCCAACACCCAGGACCTCCACGACTGGTGGAGGAGCGGAGGAGCGGAGGAGCAGAGGAGCAGCACAGGCCCCGCAGACCCCCACAAGCGAGACAATTATGGTGTAGCATCGAGATGTGACTCCACATACTCTCCTTCTGAAGAACCGCTTGTTAAGCCTAAAACAAGCCAAAAAACCACTGCCCGATTCCATTGAGGATTCGGCAAGGACCGCAACAGGGGGCATGCCGATGCTCTCACGGGAGATGTCTGCTCTAGGGATGATGGCCTTGCGGAATCGTGCTACATTGGACTACTTACTAGCTTCTCAAGGGGAACTTGTACTGTCATTAAAACTGAATGCTGTACCTTTATACCTAACCACAATGCCACCATCCAAGAAATAACAGATCACTTGAAAAACATTGCTAACACATTACATACACCTGTCACGACTAGTTTGTTTGGTTGGTTTAGAGAACAGTTAGGACACGTTGGTTACTTGATATTTGAATTTGCTTTATTGGGGCTTGTACTCCTAATTGTTATTTGGCTTCTGATTACATGTCTAAGGTTCACTTGCAAAATATGTATGGCTCAAACTACTACTAAAATCATGTACTCCACTGTAATTCCACCTCTACCGCCAGTGGAGGAGGAAAATTCAGACTTTCTGTTCAAAATTGAGATTGACTGTACTTAAAAAAAAAAAAAAAAATTGTGAATTGATGAGGCCCCCTGCAGACCCCCTGCGGGGACACGACGCCGCCCTGCGGACGGCTCCTGAACTCCCCCTCAGCTCATTGACATGCAATTCCAGTTGCCAAGGACCCCTGCCCCTGCAGACCCCCTGCGGGGACACGACGCCGCCCTGCGGACGGCTCCTGAACTCCCCCTCAGCTCATTGACATGCAATTCCAGTTGCTAAGGACCCCTGCCGGTACGACACCTTGCCGGCAACGCATTGTCTCCCTGCTGGGACAGGCACCAGCTTCCAGCCCCCCGCAAGGCCACGCCTCTAACACTGACTTGTTTAATTCTGTTGTTTGTTCTTGTATAAAAAAGCTTGTTACGAACCATTTCGATGTCAGCCACCGAACCAGACACTGTCTGTATCTGTCTGCTGAACGCCGGCTAGAATAAAATCTCTCATCACACAGCGGACTCTTGAACTGGACTTTGTAATATTCTTCAACACGACTAATGAACAACACAATTAGGCTGAGTATAAAAACAGGCTATACCTTTGTTGTTTTCATGGCTTACAAAACAAGATGCACAAATGTCTAATATTTCCATAATAGTTAGAAGGGTCATTCCTAGCATTCGGTGCCATTTGAGTCCCCATGACATAATGTGGTATATTTTGTGTAAAAATGGGCAAATACTTATTTTTAAAAGCTTCTCTTACATGGTTAACCCCATAAGTAAACTAAACTGCCTTGTCCCGAATCACGTTTGCTCAACTACAACCGGAAATATAAGTAATAGAAATCAAATACATTCTACAATTTTCATTATTGTTGCTTTATTCATAATATTCCTCACCAAATGTTATTTTTTGTAATTAATAGATTTTTAATGCTTAGAATTCTTAAAATATGTTGTGTCTCTTAGCCAACTGTCACCCTGTTACTCTGATGTAAATACCCCTGAACACGCCCTCTACTATTACCCTTATTACATGACTCGGCAGGAATTGTGCATTTGTGGTGGGAAAATCATCTGCAAGAAGTACAGTAAGTATAACTCTTTTAATCAACCCTTTTTTCAGTGTTTTAGAATGCTTGATTTATGTGGTAAAGCATAACATGTCCCCCCTGTTATGCTTATTTATAGTGGAAACCAATATTTTTTTGTGATTTTGAAAATATGGTTGGTTAATATGTTAAAAATCGTCCTCGGTTGTCACCAAGTGCTAGCTTGTTTTTCATCACATGAGTAGTAATGGCCAACTTTAGCATAAAATGTCCCCCCTGTTACCGTCCACCCTGTTACTGATTTGCACAGTAACAGGGTGGACACACAGTAACAAGGGGGATATCAGAGAGTTAGGGTTAGAGTTTCCAGTATGTGGCATTTATTTGTTATATACTTTTCAAAGATTTGTTAAAGGTGGTAGGGCCCACCTTGACTTACATATGGTGAAGGAAAGATACCCTCTGGTCAATCACGTCCATGTCTTCAGCGATGGGCCAGCTACCCAATACAAACAGAAGGGCAACTTTTACCTTCTCTCAAAAGAGCCATTCAAGAAGAGCTTCAAAGACATCAGCTGGAACTTCTTTTTGGCCAGCCATGGCAAGGGGGCTCCAGATGGTGTTGGGGCTACCCTTAAGAGATCAGCTGACAAAACTGTCCGCCATGGAGGAGATATCCCCAATGCAGAGGCCATGTTAGACCAGTTGAAGAATTTGGGCACTTCTGTTGTACTTTTTCTTGTGGGAGAAGGAGATGTTGAGAGGACATGCAAGAAATGATGGATGTGCCCTAACTAGTTCCTGTCAAAGGAACAATGAAAATACACCAGGTGATCTCTATGTCTCCAGGTACAATTAAATACCAGGACATAACTTGCCTTTGCCAGGCAGACCAAGGCATACTGGACTGTGCCTGCTATGGGCTGAAGGAGGTGAGCCTGGGAGAAGAGGCAGACATTGCACCACATTTCACCGAAGAACCATCCCGGCCTGAGGTCATCATCAAAGGAAACATTGGGCAGTCGTGCATTGTAAACTATGATGTTGAACCCTACCCAGGAATCATCCTGGATGTTGAAGATGATGTCAAAGTAAAGTGCATGCACAAGAATGGGACCAACAAGTTCTTCTGGCCAAGTCCACGGGAGGATGTTAGTTGGTACAGGGATGACCAGATTGTGTGCCTGATGAGTGAGCCACAGCCATTAAATAAGAGGTCTGTCCAGCTGGAGAAGACGGTGTGGAATTTTGCATGTTTGTCACGCTTAAATGTTTCAGAACATCAAACTAATTTAAATATTTGACAAAGATAACACAAGTAAACACAAAATTACGTTTCGAAATTAAGGCTTTTATTATTAAGGGGGAAAAAAATCCAAACCTACATGGCCCTGTGGGAAAAAGTGATTGCCCCCCCCGTTAAGACATGAATTAACCAAGGTTTATCACATCTTTGGAAAGCTGAGTTCAATTTCTCTAGCCACACCCCGGCCTGATTCCTGCCACAAAGCACTTAAATAGGACCTGCCTGATAAAGTGAAGTAGACCTGAAGTAGCTAGACATCATGCTGCGATCCAAAGTCATTCAGGAACAAATGAGAAACAAAGTAATTCAGATCTACCAGTCTGGAAAAGGTTCCAAAGCCATTTCTAAAGCTTTGGGACTTCAGCGAACCACAGGGAGAGCCTTTATCCACAAATGGAGAAAACATGGAACAGTGGTGAACCTTCCCAGGAGGCCGGCCGACCAAAATTACTCCAAGAGCAGCGACTTCTCATCCAAAAGTCACAAAAGACCCCAGAACAACATCCAAAGAACTGCAGGCCTCACTTGCCTCAATTAAGGCCTTGATTCATGACTCCACCATAAGAGAGACTGGGTAAACATGGCCTGAATGGCTGAGTTCCAAGACAAAAACCACTGCTGAGCAAAAAGAACATAAAGGCTCCTCTCAGTTTTGCCAGAAAACATTCTGATGATCCCCAAGACTTTTGGGGAAATACTCTGTGGACTGACAAGACAAAAGGTGAACTTTTTGGAAGGCGTATGTCCTATTACATCTGGTATAAAAGTAACACGGCATTTCCGAAAAGGAACATCATAGCAACAGTAAAACATGGTGGTGGTAGTGTGATGGTCTGGGGCTGTTTTGCTTCTTCAGGACCTGGAAGACTTGCTGGTAAATGGAACCATGAATTCTGCTGTCTACCAAAACATCCTGAAGGAGAATGTCCGGCCATCTGTTGGTGACCTCAAGCTGAAGCCACTCGGGTTCTGCAGCAGGACAATGATCCAAAACACACCAGCAGGTCCACCACTGAATGGCTTAAGAAAACAAATATGAAGACTTTGGAGTGGCCTAGTCAAAGAAAATCAAATTGTCTGATTTTTAAAGAATGTATTTGCAAATTAGAGTGCAAAATAAGTATTTGGTCAATAACAAAAGTTCATCTCAATACTTTGTTATATACCCTTTGTTGGCAGTCAAACGTTTTCTGTAAGTCTTCACAAGGTTTTCTACACTGTTGCTGGTATTTTGGTCCGTTCCTCCTTAAAGATCTCCTCTAGATCAGTGATGTTTCGGGGCTGTCGTTGGGAAACACGGACTTTCAACTCCCTCCAAAGATTTACTATGTGGTTGAGATCTGGAGACTGGCTAGGCCACTCCTGGGGCCTCATTTATCAAGTGTGCGTACGAACAGATGTGTGTGTAATGTGTGCATAAGAACATTCCCAAGCAAAGTATGGAATTTATCAACTTGTACTTGTCGGTAGGAACGTGTGGAAATTTAAGCACAACTCTGACCATGTGTACACACAAAATCTAGTGGTAGGACAGTTAAAATACAAATAGAACCCATTAAAAGAGTCACAGTGTTAAAGAGCATATGGCAGGTTAGGGTTTTTTCCAAAATTATACCTGACCTTATGTGAAAATGACTATGTGAGAAGTTAATGTAGGATTTAATATGTTTTACAAGACATAAGGGCACGTATTCAGAGGAAAAAGTGGCTGATTTTAGCAAAGCTCCTAAAAACGCTTTTTTTTCAAACACCGCGTCATATGACGTAGCAGCAGGGAGACGTCTCCACAGCTCTGCCCCATCTTACTGCGCAGACCCCGTACACAAGTAGCCAGGTATCTGCTAAACCGAAGATATTTTCCTATGTTTGGACCTGTCATCCACATGAAAACGCAAATAAACTAATGTTTAAAAAAACTCTGGGCAAAATGAAGATTTTTGAAAACTCTGTTTATGTAGATGCGTGTAGACCTGGTGTAGACAGAGACAACCAGAGTTTTGCGTTTTCGAACATCACATTATGCTCCAAAACAACCACAAATCTGCTCTGAGTCTCACGTCTAACGTGCGACCTTTGTTTACTACAGAACTACAGATGATCCACCATCTGTTCTCCAAGCTTTTTATTAAATAAATGGTCTCTGCTCTTGACGACCGTTTACTGCGTTACACCAACGCAGAGCCTACACTGTAGGGTACGCGGCGACGCGCAGCCCTACGGCGTACCCTACGGCGTAGGGCTGCGTCGATTTAACACGGCAGCTCCGTGGTGGGACACAAATACACGGCTATTTCCGATGCATTTAATCAGAAAAAAGAGAAGATAATAAGCTTGTTTTCTGTTTAGAAAGTACAAACGTAGACAGATTACAAGTACTCACCCATCTTTTAGGAGTTATTTTCTGAGTTTCTTTCAGGAGCGCACAGGCGGGTGCTGCGGTGAATAAAGGCTGATTTATGGTTCCGCGTAAAATCGACGGCGTAACCTACGGCGTAGGGTCTGCGTTGGTGTAACACGGACCCATAAATCAGCCTTTTAAAAAGCGAGTTTCAGCTGTCAATCAAAAGAACGTGGGGGCCCTAACGGGTTCGTAATTATAAGGCTGTTGAAGTTTAGGTTGAAGTTTAGGGTCTATAGAACAATTTGAGTCTGAGTGTCAAACACACAGATAAAAAATGGCCTCTAGGGGGCACCTCAAAATATGTAAACTGCTACAACTTTTGATTAACCAAATTTAATATATGAAGTATGTATGGATTCAGAATTAAAAGGAGAAACTGGTATACTAAGCATTTGGCGACCAGATTAAAAATAAATACATTTTAGCCCAAAATATTAAATGGACACAAGCGAAATTATGATTTTTTAAAGATAAAGTCTGAAAATATTGTCCCAGTTGCTAAGGAATTTTACTTTTTTTTTTTGTGGTAAAGATGTTTATTTTCAAGCCAAGTATATACCAAGTAAGTACCTTCTATGACATTTGTATGTCATCTAACTGTAATATGTTTACCATTTACAGCTTTACTTTGAGAGTTACTCAATTTTGAAATACACAAGAACTTTGCTGTACTGTTTGTATGGCTACCTTAAACTTGCATCCATTCAATTCGTTTTTGGTATGATATTAAATATCACATATCCGTAAGTGATATGATATCAGCATGTGGTCAGTCATTGGTTAAGTTGCTTATTTTCCACCTTTTCTTTTAATTCTCCACATATCCTGATTGACTATGGCCACTGAGTTTGGTGTCATCAGTCCAGAATATGTCCTACTTTTCCTTTCCTTTAACATATAACCGCCACCTTCTCGTCATTCTCCTCCTCTTGTAAGCCTTTCCCTCTGAGCTTTACATTTCTGAAGGCATGAGCCACACAGACTGCTCTCATGGACCACGTACACATGTCCTTTTTGCAGTGACACTTTCTTCTTCATCACTTCACCACAGCTACTTGGTAGCTTGGTGAAGTGGTTATCAAACAGGCCTAACTCCTGGAGGCTGTCTAAGCGCTCCAGGGTGGCAGGCAGGGCGTCCAGCCCGTTCATTCCCAGATTGAGACTCTTCAGGTTGGTGAGGGAACCAAGTGAGGAGGGTAAACCGGCCGAAGTTAGGTTGTTGTTATTAGCAAGGTTGAGGTGAGTCAGTCCCACCAGGTTGCCTATGGACTCTGGCACAGATTCCAGCTTGTTACCGTGAAGTTCCAGCCAGCTGAGTGACGTCAGGTTCCCGAGGTTATCTGGGAGTGTCTGTAGGAAGTTGCGGCTGAGGTCCAACTCATCTACATTAGTGAGCTTGAAGAGACAATTTGGGAAGTCTCTTATTCCCATGTTGTTGAGGACGAGCCGGCGTTTTCCCTCTGGGGTGATCCGTATGGCCTTTTTGGCAATTTTGAGTGTCACGTTTGTTCCTTTGCCTCCCTTTTTTTGGGCGGTACATATTTTATCCATGTTTTTTCCCCATAGACCAGTGTTGATCAAATTGTGTGGTCTTCAGTTTGGAAACACGCCTACGGCTGTTAATTCTTGTGTACAGATGACGCCGAGAAGTTTAAGGACCGATACTGCAGCAGCTGCAGACTCGCAAACCTTGTTATCTAAAGTAACCAGGTCTTTACTGCTCTCCCGAAAGGGATTCCCATTGCTGTGCAACAGCTCCATCAGGTCTTTGGTGTGACATTGAAAACGCTGCTGTGATGCTGATCCTTCCTCATGATGAGGACGCCATTCGGAGTCATCACTGTCATTTACAGTGGTAAACTCCTCCAGGACACGGCTGATTTCCGGGCCAGTCACAATCCAGCGATCCAACATGTCCGGGTTCTCTGTGAGGCTAATTATGCCACCCACTCCTTTCACCCTTTTGTTGGCTTGCTCGTGTGCTTGGTCAATCGGCATAGCTGAAAAACGCTGATTGCTGCGAGTTTTCAAACTCTGCCTGGATACTATCTGGGAGACTGTCCATGTCCTTTATAAAGACTGGAAGCCACCGGGCATAGTTATGATGGTTGAGCGCAAAGAACAGAGGAACAAGCTTCTGCAGGGTGGTGACCATGAGTTCGATCTTCCGTTCGCGATGTGCTTGTATGAACATGAAGATACTCTGTTGGTTCTTGTACACAAGCAGCCAGAAGGAGAATGTTGGGCTCTCATGGGCAACTCTCTCAACCCAGTCTTCAAGGACCATCCCAGATCCACTGTCCTCATAGACTCGCTTTAGAAGGCTGTGGAGTACCACAACAGTAACTTGATGGGCATATCTTGTTCTCATCACATTGGATGCCTTCAGAAATTATGTGGCTGCTGCCACTGAATTCACTAGCCCGGCTTCTTTCAGGGCTTCAGGCCATCCAGATCCAAGCAGAAGATCTCCCATGGTACTCCACAAAGCCATTTCAATGTGGAGCCCACCTAACATCACCACAAACTTGTCTTCTCCAAAGATGTCAGGGAAGGTCAACTGCATTTTTTTGCAAGGTCATAGAGGGGTTGGTCCACTACCATCACAGGGACTTGTTGTGGGTTGAGATGCTCAGTGTTTTTTTCACCAGGTTCATTCCATGGTGAATCATTTCTGGGGTTGCTGCTGTCATGAAAAAGTGGCAGGAGGGCCTCAATGCTTTTTTTCCGGCTGTCCAACAACATCAGATCGAGCAGCAGGAATGAAGACCACATTGTTGGAGTGCCACTTTCTAAATCAGAATCGACATAGAGGGTGTCATTTACTGCATTCATCCATGCCTCTTCATGCTGTCTCTCTGCATCAAATGAACCTCTTACCACTGGCTGCACAACTTTAACTGGAGGTTGGGTAACAAGATTTCGGCCCACAGGTGGTACAGATGTATACGAATGAGAATACACAATTTTTCTTGTGTCCATTTAATATATTGGGCTAAAAGTGTATTTATTTTTAACCTGGTCACCAAATGCTTGGTATACCTGTTTCTCCTTTTAATTCTGAATCCATACATACCTCGTATGTTACAATTGGATAATCTAATCAAAAGTTGTAGCAGTTTACATATTTTACAGCGCCCCCTGGAGGCCAACTTTTATCTATGTGTTTGACACTCGGACTCAAATTGTTCTATAGACCCTAAACTTCAACTTGGAAGTGAAAACCAAACTTTAACACCAATTTGAAATGACTGAGCCTTAAACGACCCCACTAAAAGGATTTAATTCAATCAATGCACAAATAATCTGCGACGCAACTTTGTCTCTGTTGCCCGGTGGCCTGGAGGAACGCACGACTCATTAATTCTGCAGAACAGCTCTGTTGGTGTGCACCTCCAAGCAAGAGCTGTTGTTGCTACCACATATGGTCAATTGGAGGCGTTTTTGAATGCAAATGAGCCTAACCATGCACGAGCATGGCAGTTAAGAACAGGTGTGATTTATCATCACTGACTACTTACTAGTGTGCGTACGACCGGTGTCCGCACGTTTGATAATAACAGATTTTTTTGTACTTACACACATTCTAAATTTCATTCCTACGACATAATTTAGAACCTTTTCTACGCACGGTTGATAAATGAGGCCCCAGGACCTTGAAATGTTTCTTACGGAGCCACTCCTTCATTGCCTGGGCGATGTGTTTGGATCATTGTCCTGCGGAAAGACCCAGCCACGTTTCCTCTTCAATGCCCTGCTGATGAGTGGAGGTTTCAACTCAAAATCTCACGATACATGGCCTCATTCATTCTTTCCCTTACACAGATCAGTCGTCCTGGTCCCTTTGCAGAAAAACATCCCCAAAGCATGATGTTTCCATCCCCATGCTTCATAGTAGGTTTGGTGTTCTTTGGATGCAACTCAACTTTCTTTCTCCTTCAAACATGACAAGTTGTGTTTCTACCAAAAAGTTCTATTTTGTTTTCATCTGACCATCTAACATTCTCCCAATCATCTTCTGCAGCATCCAAATGCTCTCTAGCAAACTTCAGACGGGCCTGGACATGTACTGTCTTCAGCAGGGGGAACGTCTGGCCCTGCAGGATCTGAGTCCCTGGTGGCATAGCGTGTTACTGATGGTTCCTTTGTTACTCTGGTCCCAGCTCTATGCAGGTCCTTCACTAGGTCCCCCGTGTGGTTCTGGGATCTTTACTCACCGTTCTGGTGATCATTTTTACCCCACGGGGGGAGATCTTGGTGGAGCCCAAGATGGAGAGAGATTATCAGTGTCTTGTATGTCTTCCATTTTTATAATAATTGCTCCCACAGTTGATTTCTTCATACCAAGCTGCTACCTATTGCAGATTCAGTCTTCCCAGCTGGTGCAGATCTACAATTTTGTTTCTCACGTCCTTTGACAGCTCTTTGGTCTTGGCCATAGTGGAGTTTAAGAGAGGAGCCTCTTAAAGAAGAAGTTACAGGTCTGTGAAAGACAGAAATCTTGCTTGTTTGTATGTGACCAAATACTTGTTTTACAGAGGAATTTACCAATTAATTCAGTAAAAATCCCACAATGTGATTTCTTGGATTCTTTCCCCCCATTTTCTGTCTCTCATAATTGAAGTGAACCTATGAGGAAAATTACAGGCCTCTCTCACCTTTTTAAGTGGGAGAACTTGCACAAAAGTGGCTGAATACTTTTTTGCCCCACTGTATATGTGTGTGTGTATACAGTGGGTATATATATATATATATATATATATATATATATATATATATATATATATATATATATATATATATATATATATATATATATATATATATATATATATATATATATAATATATATATATATATATATATATATATATATATATATATATACGCACGCGCGCACACACACACACACACACACACACACACACACACACACACACAGTGTCCTCCATAATTATTGGCACCCCTAGTTAAGATGTGTTCTTTTTAGTTTCTAATAAATTCAGTTTTCTTATTAATAAAATAGGACCACAATGAAAAAAAAAAGAGTAAAATCCAAGCTTTAATTCAAGTGCATTTATTCAGTAGGAAAAAAATCCCACATTAAGCAATAATTGTTTTACATCAAATCATGTGTGCCACAATTATTAGCACCCCTGATGTTAATACTTTGTACAACCCCCTTTTGCCAACAAAACAGCATCTAATCTTCTCCTATACTGTTTCACAAGATGGGAGAATACAGAAAGAGGGATCTTCGACCATTCCTCTTTGCACAGTCTCTCTATATCATCCAGTGACCTGGGTCCTCTTTCTGACCAACAGGACTCAGAGGGTTCGTGTCAACAACTCTCTCTCTGACCTCTGCTCCACTTCCACCGGCTCCCCCCAGGGCTGTGTGCTCTCCCCCCCTGCTCTTCATCCTCTACACCGATGACTGCAGAGCCACACAGCCCAACCGCCATCTGGTCAAGTACGCTGACGACACAGTTCTCCTGTCGCTGCTGTCAGGCCCCTCACAACACCACGGACCCGTTCTGCAGGAGTTCGTGGAGTGGTGTGACAGCTCCAAACTGGAACTAAACCCCAGCAAGACCAAAGAGATGGTGGTGACCTTCTCCAGCAGAGAGGGATCTGGCTGCTGCAGTCACCACCACCATCCACGGTAAGCCAGTGGAGTCAGTCGTGGAGTACAAGTACCTGGGCACCATCTTTGACAACCTCCTGAAATTCTCTGCCAACACAGAGGAGATTCTAAGGAAGTGTCACCAACGGCTGTACCTCCTCAGGAAACTAAACTCCTTTGGAGTCAGCACTCACATCATGATGACTTTTCTACTACGCCTTCCTGGAAAGCATCATGACCTTCTTAATGACCTGCTGGTTCCACTCCCTCAGCATCCAGAATAAGAACAGACTGCAGAGAAGTTAACTGTACAGGTAGATGGAATTTCCTGCTAGGCATTGCTGCCTGTCGCACCTCCTCCGGTGCCCATGGGTCAGCTGCAGGGTCATCAGCCAGGAACCACCTTTCTTCAACGTTTCGCCCCTTTAATCCTGGAACGTCTCCTGGTGGCGGGGCAGTGACAGGGACGTCTCCCTGCCACCCCCTGCAGCTGATAGGTGTTCCCCCCTGCGGCTGTTGTTGGTGTTAGTGGACCTTTCCCCAGCTCTTGTCCTTCCTCCTCAGCCAGAGCCAAAAGCTTCCTTTTTCAGCCTCCTCCGCCAGCTCTTTCATCGCCTTCTTTAGCTTCCCCCGGTCACTCCTGCATGCCTCAAGAGGCGTGTGGTTGACAGCCCCACAAAGCCTCGGCATCCGATCTCCACTGGGTAGATGGTGGTCTTCCAGCCTGCCTCCCGGCACTCAGCAGCTAGGTCGGAGTACTTGGCCTTCTTGCGTTCAAAGGCAGCCTCAATCCCCTCCTCCAGTGGTACCGTCAGCTCGATGAGGTGCACCGAATCTGCCTTGGTGGACCACACAACGATGTCAGGACGGAGAGATGTGGTGGTTATCTCAGTGGGGAACCGAAGCTGCCTGTCAAGATCAACCCTCATATCCCTCTCTTGGTCGGGTGAAAAGGTTCTTGTTGTCTGTGGTTTTCAACCAGCAGGCCCTCAGTCAGGCAGCTAAAATCATGAAGGACCCCTCCCACATACTCCATCCCGCATTCCAGTGGCTCCCCTCCAGGAGGCTCCTCCGCTGTGTCGCCTGCAGGACTGAGAGGAGGAGAGCTACTTTTCTTCCTTGATACCTCCCCAAAGCTACCCTGCTTTTTAATTCCAGCTGCTAAACACCATCCCCCACATCCACCGACCCCCCCCCCGGACTACTCCATACTCCTGTTACATTGTTTACTTCCACTGTCGACACTTTACTTTACTTTACACTGTATATTTTATTTATACCACAGTCACTCTAATGTACATTTTTTCTGACATTCTCATAGTTATATATTTTTGGTACTTTTTTTGCACATTTCTTGTACATATGAGACACTCCCCACTTATCTGTTTATTTTATTTTATTATCCTATTTTATACTTCAACGTCTTGCTGCTCAGTTGCCTTGAAATTGCCCCTCGGGGATAAATAAAGTTTTCTGAATCTGAACTCTCCTCTTCAGCTCACCCCATAGGTTTTCAACGGGGTTGAGGTCTGGGGACTGAGATGGCCATGGGAGGAGCTTGATTCTGTGTCTGGTGAGCCATTTCTGTGTAGATTTGGCCATATGTTTATGGTCATTATCTTGTTGAAAGACCCAGTGACGACCCATCTTCAGCTTTCGGGCAGAGCCCACCAGATTTTGATTTAAAATGTCCTGGTATTTCAAAGCGTTCATGATGCCATGCACTCTAACAAGGTTCCCAGGCCCTTTAGAAGAGAAACAGGCCCACAGCATCACCGATCCTCCTCCATACTTCACAGTGGGTATGCAGTGCTTTTCTGCATACTCCTCTTTTGTGTTATGCCAGACCCACTTAGGGACTGATTTACTAAAGGTTTGCGTGCGTAAAAACCTGTGCAAACTTGACAGCACCCGCAAACCAATGTGCGAGCTGATCTACTAACAGCGTGCAAAGACGACTGCGTCTCTGAAATCCGCAGAATAGCGCACGCAATCCATTTAGTACTTTTGCCCTGATGAATAATCAATATGGGGCGTAACCGCCAGAGAGCGCTAAATACTGGGAGGGGAAGATGCAAATAGGTTAATTTACCACGCTCAATGAGATTTACCAAGCCTGAAAGTAATTGCGTGTATTGTGATTGCGTCTGTATTTAATACGTTCGAAAGGAAGGTGCTAATCTGCTGCTGCTGTTATTGTGGCAAGGAGGTAGGGCTGCACGATTAATCGTTAAAAAAAAAAATCGCGATCTCGATTCATGCTTGAACGCGATCTCATTTCCAAATGACGACGATTTAAATTTTTTTTTTTTTTTTTTTTTTTTTAAAGATGGCTGCATAAAAAAGACTAGGCCTATGTTCTAGGTTGTTGTAGTCCTGTCATGGTCAACTATCATGTTGTCATGTTTGTTATATTTTGTTAATGATTGTGGATTACATTTGGAGAAACATCTACCTTTCTCATCACCTGACACATATTGCACATAAATATTGTTAAAATTGTTATTGTTAAAATTATTTAAAGACAAGAGAGATGTTTATTGTTTTTATGTTCAATGTCAGCTGTTACAGCAAAAAGCAGCCAGAGGAATAATGTGTTGCCTCAGAACTACAGGATCTGTTACAAGTCCCCTTTCTGAAAGGGTGTTCAACTCAGGGAGGAACAAATATTGTTAAATTGTTATTATTGTTTAAATTATTTAAAGACAAGAGAGATGTTTATTGTTTTTATGTTCAATGTCAGCTGTTACAAAGTTGATGCCAGTCTTTTATCAGGCACCCTCATATTTTTTGTAACGTTTACCTTTTGTATCGGCAGCTTCTTAATAGCAGCAAAAGGGGGTTCATCCCAGCCAGAGGAATAATTTGTTGCCTCAGAACTACAGGATCTGTTACAAGTCCCCTTTCTGAAAGGATGTTCAACTCAGGGAGGAACAAATATTGTTCAAAATTGTTATTATTGTTTAAATTATTCAAAGGTTTGTGTAAAGAAGACAAGAGATGTTTATTGTTATTATATTTTTGTTCAGCTGTTGCAAAGTTAAAGTAATAAGTGCAATAAATTTTATATTGGAAAAAAATCGTGAGAGAATCGTGATCTCAATTCTAAGCAAAAAAATCGTGATTCTCATTTTGTCCAGAATCGTGCAGCCCTACAAGGAGGCGACATCCAAAATCAAAGAATACACAGAGAGAGAGTCTTTATTCTGCTGCATGCTATTTTAAAAATGGTTGCAGAAGTTTTATTAAAAGGCCACTTTTTCTTTAGTTCTTCGCCTTATATCTTGCCACCTTCTCTTATTGTGCCCCCCTCCACTCGCCCACAAGCAGGCCAAGCCTTTGTGCCAAAACTTTGTATTTTATTGATTATTTATCTTATTGAACGTGAAATCATCCTTCGTAAATTACATTTAATTAAAACCCGTGCTTATTAATCACAAAACACAGGTTAAACATCATGACCAAATCCGCTCCGACCCGGTGTGTCTGTGATCAGCGCAGACAGACTGCAGCTTCGCCTGAATTATGGTTCTGCATTAAACCGACGGCGTAGGGTCGCGGTGCGGTGTGCGTCGCCGCATAGCCTACGCCGTCGGTTCTGCGTTAGTGTAACGCGGAACCATAAATCAGCCTTTAGTGTGCGCTCTGTGCGCTGTTCTGAACACTTCTCTTCTCTTCTTTCGGCCATATGCTGGTCCCGTCTGTCACACATTTACTGTCAGTGTTTGCTATATAATATATAATATTTGCAATATACTGTGGACATCTGAATAAAAACTTAACTCATAGATTGAATCAAAGCGCTCTCCAGCTCTGTGTCTGA
This sequence comes from Cololabis saira, assembly GCF_033807715.1. Lineage (NCBI taxonomy): Eukaryota > Metazoa > Chordata > Actinopteri > Beloniformes > Belonidae > Cololabis > Cololabis saira. The sequence continues at coordinate 1,552,723 of NC_084608.1, read as the reverse complement.
TTGTCTTTTTCTCCTCAGATCATGCCGAGCACCGCGGGGTCACGTAAACCCGACCAATTAAATATTAAAATCAAATTCAGTCCTGTGGCCCGTTTTTCGATTTCGTATTTTTGATCTGTGCCTAAAATTGAAATATGAAAAACCAGCCGTTTTTCCGTTTTTTGTGTTATAATAAAAAACTAATAACAAAATAACCAGTCACTTTTTCATGTTTTGGTTTTTGATTGGCAATTGAAAATGGAAAGAACGAATGATACACGGATTCATCCAGACTCTCCATGGCGCAAAGTTTGCGCTCGCAAACCGTAAGACGCAACACCTCATTTAAATACTGCAGTTTGCACCTGTTATCAATTGCGCACGCAATCTTAGTTGATCACCCGCAAACCACGCAACAACAGCACGCGCAAACTTTTTCAGTGCACACGCAATTCTCTCTTTATTTAGGATCTTAGTAAATCGGGCCCTTAGAGCGTTTGTTGCCAAAAAGCTCTATCTTTGTCTCATCTGACCAAAGCACACGGTCCCAGTTGTAGTCCAAGTGCTGCTTACCAAACTCCAGGCGTTTGCTTTTATGATTGTGAGTGAGAAAAGGTTTTTTCCGTGCATGCCTCCCAAACAGCCTGCTGGCATGTAGATAGCACCTGATGGTTGTTTCGGAGACTTTGTGACCCCAAGATGCTACCATTTGTTGCAATTCTTTCTCTCACTGTGCGTGGTGGCAAAGTAAACTTGGGTCCTCGTCCAGGCTGGCTTACCACTGTTCCAGTTGTTTTAAACTTCTTAATAATTCCTCTGACGGTAGATATGGGCAGGTGCAGGCGAGTGGCACACACACACACACACACACACACACACACACACACACACACACACACACACACACACACACACACACACACACACACACACACACACACACACACACACACACACACACACACACACACACACACACACACACACACACACACACACACACACACACACACACAAAGAGGCAACTGAAGGTCATGTTGTTGATCAGTTTGTCCACCTGTTAACACCATGGAGATCTGATCCCTGAATACTGAGAATAGAGTTGGGGCTTAGGTTACAGATAGAGCACCGTGACATAGACACACATCCATTATCTAAATTCACTGATTCCTATTTAAAATCACAGAGATCTGTTGGAGCATAAGTTTGCTGGACAGGTCACCTGTCCATCGCAGGACCATAACATACAAGTATTTATATAAAGTATCCTTTATATATAAGTGTTTGAAAGGTACTCATTTCAATAATAAAAAACAAAATTAATGTCAGTTCATTAGGTAACTTTAGTGTGTAATCTTTAACCAACAGTGCTCTAACTAAGATTTACTGTCCCACCAGGTCCTGACAGGTCAGTTGCGACTTGCATTGTTCATTGAACATCAGCTGATAAATGACAAGTCACACACCATCATGTGACACTCTGATCAAGGCGGACGTGTTCCGCTGAAACATACAAACAACGATAACCTAAAATCCTTGTCTGAGATTATCTGTAACAGCAAAGTTTAATTGTAAGGCAACACAAAATTAACTTTATTGGATTAGTTGCACCCGCCACAACAAACTGGTTGACACAGCCGTCAACAACACCTGCCAAATCATCACAGGATGCCTAAAGACAACGCCAGTCCTGTGCCTCTATGCCTTAGATGGCACTGACACGATCCATCCTCGCGCAAGCCGAGCTAAGAGCACAGGGGTTCGATACCTGGCACCCCCTGCATGGACACATATGGCACTTTTCCACTAGTACCTACTCAGCGCGACTCGCCACGCCCCCGTTTTGCGCTTTTCCACTAGGGGTCGAGGCGGGTGGAGGCGTGCAGAGTAGATGCTTTTTCTGTATCTATTCTGCCGAGGTTCTAAGCTGCTGAGTTGGTCTGCATCTGACGTCATCACACTACAGGCCACCGATTGGTCGGGGGGCTGGGCCGGCAGACGTTTGAAACAGGAAGCGGGAATCATCGCAAGAGCGGCTCGCGGCCTCTTCATTTTATTCAACAGACAATGGCAGTTTTGTGATCCAACCAAATAAACCTGGTGCTGAGGAGAGAATTAAAAAGGGATCTAGATGGGCGATAAGGAACGACCAGATCCACCAAGAGCTCTGTCTCTTCATAGCTGCTCACGGCTCCAGCTGACTTTTCAGCAGCGCCGAAACAAACTAAATTTAAAAAAAAGGGTCGCCGCTTGAATCTTCTCTCACTCTCATTTTTTAACTTGATATGGAACACAAGCCACAGACCCAGCAGCACATCTATCATCTCCTCCATGTTCTACATCTTTAGTGTTGTTGTCTTCTCCGTTTAGATCCCACAATCAAATACGTCACAGCAGCTGCACTCCAACCCGCCCACTTCTCATCTGGGTGTTTAAAAACAAACGAGGGCAAGTCGAGTGGAGGTGAGACGAGTCGAGTCGCCCTGAGTAGGTACTAGTATAAAAGCGCCAATAGCACCCCCACCCTGACTGAAATCCAGAGCCAGTTTCCTACAGACGGTCCCACCTCTCCAAAGAAACAGCAAGGACCAACATCTGGAAAGATGAATGGAACCAGCTCAACACACAAGCCCATGACTGGATGGAGAGAGGAATCACCCCGAGTGAACGCCTCGCCAGCGGGCACGACCTCCCATGGCCGACCTGGAGACCCTCAACAGACTATGAGTGGAACAGTGGAAATGCAAAGCACCCATGGAGCTACCAGATAGAAGACACATACAGTTTTGGAGCAATACAGACCGCCAGGTCCTGGTCCAGGTTTCTTCCCTCCTAAAGGGGAGTTTTTCTTGCCACTGTTAGCTCTCTGTTGGCTTAAGGTTTTTCTCCCACTAGGGGAGTTTTTACCTGCCTTTGTTTATGTAATAATTGCTCGGGGGTTTATGTTCATGTTCTGGGTCTCTGGAAAGATCCTAGAGACAACTTCTGTTGTAATAGACGCTATATAAATAAAATTGAATTGAACTGAATTTAATTGAATTAAAAACGGGGAGGGGGAGGTAAGGGTATCACGTTTGACAGTGCCCCCTCCCGCCAAACCCTGAGTGTCCTTGTTAAGTGTATATCTGTTGAATGTAAGGTGTCTAAGATGTTATTAAAACTGAGGAGCAGGCAGCCCCGGGGCACGTGGGACAGTGTCCCCTACGCCCCGGACCCCCCCGACCCCTCGGACCTAAGTGAGTGTGTGCATGAGTCATGTAGGGGGGGCAGGAGGAGGAGAGGAACACAAAGCCAGGGCCAGATAGGCACCCACGTTCCCCACGTTCCACCCGCCAGGCCCGGCCAGGGCCCCGCGGCACCCCCAGGGGCAGGCCCCCCCAGGGGCGGGCCCCCCCAGGGGCGGGCCCCCGACGCCCCCAGTTTAGAGCTTAGATGTTTCTAACCAATCCTAAACCTCTGATTTCAACAAAGTACAAAACATTTAGAAAGAAATATAAATAATTTAATTTGGATAGTTAAAGAAATATACTTCAGTAATACATTTAAAGAGCATTCCTCTGATATAAAGTCTACTTGGATTGTTTTCAATCAACTTATGAACAAACAAAAGTCCTCTGTTCCTGTTCCTACAGAGAGGGTGAGGGTGGTGTAACATTTAGTGATCCAAAAGTAATTTCTTGCTAATTTAATAATTATTCTGCTCTTCTTTGTCAAAGAATTTGAAACCTACAGAAACCCATTGGATTACATAAAGAGTACCCCCCATCTCTTACAGCTTGTAGAAAAAATCTACACAGCTATAAATAACAATACATATGCTTTGGGCATTTTTTTTTAGATTTATCGAAAGCCTTTGATTCTGTTGACCACACTATTTTACTCTCCAAGTTACATCGTTATGGTTTTCAGGATTTTTCATATCGTTGGCTTGTCAATTATGTTTCAAATCGAGAACAATTTGTTCATGTTAATAATCTGCAAGAGTCCAGCTAACATATGGTGTCCCTCAGGGTTCCATACTTGGTTTACATTAATGATCTTGCAATTGTTTCTTCCACTGTGCTCCCAATACTTTTTGCTGATAATACTAATACAGAATGCTTTAAATATACTGTATTATAGTTTGATTTATCCACATCTCAGTTTTTGTAATATTGTCTGTTTGTTCATCCCCCCAAGTTCTATGCTTAACCCATTTTTGTATTTGCTAATTATCCCTCTAATTTAAAGAAATTATTAATCATACAAAATAGACTAGGCACCTTCTCAAATTATTTGTCTCCATCTACCCCTCTGTTTAAGAAACTTCATACTGTATATTATCAATCTACGATATTAATATACTCCAATAATGCATATTTATTTATAAATATACCCATCTTTCCAACTTCCTTCCCAAATCGTTTCATGATTAATTTACTGTTAACTTCATGGTCCATTCTTATAAACACACTGACTAACTTCATCTTCCTTTTTGCCGTACTACACATACTCAGTTTTCTTTTGCGTACAGATGCTGCAATTCTCAGCTATATGTAGTTAAATTATCTTCATCTATCAATACTTTTAAGTTAGGACTGATAGCTCAACTGTCAAATCAATACTCCTAATAGTTTCTTTTACAGTATAGTTGTCATTAGATTATTATCTCTAATACATGCTCTCATATACAATTATTTTACGTTTATACATAACCTTTTTTTTATTTTAGACTTTTTGTTTGTGTGCACTTTAAAATAACACTTGTAGTGCTTTCTTTTTTGTTGTTGTTTGCTGTTGCTTTCTCTCATTGTTCATCTATTTTTGGGGGAGGTGCTTTTTATAATAATATATTTTACAATTAGGTGTTTCCCCCTCTCCTGCACTTATTATTCTTGTTTTATTTCAGTTTTTTGAAAATGTCTTTTCTTATGTGCAAATAAAAAAATAAAATAAAATAAATAAAAATAAAACTGTGGTTCCAAATTCCATGACAGAGATGTAACCCACAGAAAGGATGTGTTACTTTTAAATTCTATGGCTTCATTCACACTGCTACTATGCAGCTGGCAACTGTATTTTTTTTGTAGAAGTCCGTAAGAGTTTGTTCTCAGCACTTCATCCATGTTCATGCCAGACTCCAGTCCCACAGACATGACCCTATACCTTCAAGTCTGTCTGGCTATTCAGCCAATGTCTTACTGACATCTAATCCTTGCTCCTCCTCACTTAATCTGATGTTTATTGGATTAACAGTTTGGAGAGAACAACATAAATCTTTGCTAGTCCACACTGTAGGCTGCTGAACAACAATTTAACAGGGTGTTATAGCCCTGTCAGTATCACTCATAAGTGTTAAAATGTGTGTTAGGTGGAGGGGATGCAGGTTGTTTTAATGTATCTTCTTACAATAAACTCAATCGTTAAGTAACCATAACAACACTTGGAACAATGCAAGATTTGTTTCAACATTAACACTTGTGTATTGATATAAATGTAGAGAACAAGTAAACATGACCTTCCATAGAGATAGACACTTGCTGATGCACTCCGTCCCTACTACTTAATTTGAGTAGCAGTTCATCCTGCCTCACTCCCAAACAGTGCAGCGTCTTTACGCAGACTTTGTCAGCAAATTGAAATTTAAGATTAAACAAACTAATTGAACTAACGTTACATTTCTTCACTTTGATCCGGAACAAATGCAGGATATTGTACAACTCAGCTCCTTCATCCGCATTGATGGCTCATGTTTCGTGTCAGATGCTGCAAGGGCGTAGAATTAGCATGGAAAATGGGGATATGTCCCTATCAATATCCAATATCCATTTTTATTTTTCTTAAATATTTTTATCCCGATTTTTTTCCCCATTATACTCCCATTATATGGCCATCCTCTACCAACCCCGGCACTGAGCTGAGGAGTAATCTTAACCTGAGGAGTGAGCAGCTTCTTTTCACCAGACAGGGTGGGGTTTCTCCGGCCGGACGTAGCGCGTGGAAGGATCACGTTATTCCGGCCAGATCCTCCCCACCCCATCTGGCGCCCCGGTTGGCCAGAGGGGGCAGTAGAGCCCAGGACTGTTACATGTTTTTGTGAGGGTAGCTCACATTAGCTACCCAAGGGAACACGGGGAGAACATGCAAACTCCACACAGAAAAGCCCTTCCACCAACCCCACCCAGGGTGTGGGCGCCAAAGTCATGGGGGAACTAACACGCACTTCAGCGCCCACAGCGTCCCTGGCGGGAATTGAACCCAGGACCTTCTTGCTGTGAGACGGCTGCACGGCGTGCCCCCCCAATATCCATTATTAAATCGTCCCTCTCAATGGTCTTGACTCCCCCCTTTACAGACACAAACAAACACCAACGACGAAAGCAAATATACGCCCTTGAAATGCTGTATCATCACTGTGATGCTCCCGCACCGTGTCAAATAATTTTTGCAAAGCTTGCATGTTTCCGTTTTGTGAATTGTGAAAAAAAGAATTACTGTAGAAGCCAAGTTGTTGCATTTTAACATAAAAGGTGTCCTTTTACTATGTAAGATTAAACTATCATAACAGCATGGGCCTTTTCAACAAACCAAAACATTATTTAGAACAGTGTTTCCCAACCCTGGTCCTCAAGGCCCACTGTCCTGCATGTTTTAGATGTTTCCCTTCATCATCACACCTGATTCTAATTAATGTTCCTAATTAGCTTGTCATCAAGGCCTGCACAATTCTGTTGATGACACAGCCACTTGTATCACGGTGTGCTGAAGCAGGGTAACATCTAAAACTAGCAGGACAGTGGGCCTAGAGGACCAGGGTTGGGAAACACTGATTTAGAAGAATGCACTGATGGAAAATATACCATCTACCTCTCTCTCTCTTCTTTCAAACCATACAAGGTTTAAACCCAGACGTGTGCTAAAAAATTGGTTTCAACTAGCCAATTGCAATTTGCTTTGTACCACATTAGTCCAAACATCAGCAAAAAACTAAAATAGTAACTCTAGAAAAATAATGGACCTTAAAGGGGACCTATTATGAAAAACACATTTTTTCTTGTTTTAACATCCTATATAAAGTGGTCTCCCCTCACCCTGCCAACACAGAGAAGGAGGAAAGCAGCCAAATTCTGCAGTGTTTGTTCACCCCGCCAGCTGAGCCATCCAGTGTCATGTGACTTTTACGAGCCGTTCAGATTCAGATTTCCATAGGTTGGCCTCCGCTGCTGAAACCACGCCCACAACTAACTCCGCCGGCCAGAGCGTCCGCCATTGTTCAGAAGCGGTGGCTGTTTGAACAATGAGGGACAGTAAAAATTAGGTTTTGCATTAACACTTCCCCTCATAAAAGGATCAGTACCAACAGCACGGACCCGGCAACTGCACACGAGTGAGCGGTATGTGACGTTATTTTTTTATGTTATTTATATTTGTCTACAAGTATGATCTTTGCATGGGCTAAGTATTTAGCTTAGCTCCGGAGCACCGGGGCCCGGGGCTTCTCACCGGACCGGACCGGTGAGCAGCTCCGGCAGCTCCAGTGTTCCCTAACGAAGCCACTCACTCGTTAGGTAACACCGGAGCTCTATTAGTAATAATTTTTCTTCTGTTTATGGCTTTAGATCTTCCAAGCAATGCACCTGAAGCTGTTCAACGACACCGTCAGAAGACGCACGGTCCTTCCTTGAGCCAGCAATAGTGCATACAACTGTTATATACAACTTATGTTTTTTTTTTTTTTTTTAACAATAAAGTTGCCCTTTGTGAACATTCAGTGTTGTGATTTATTTACAGTTAACATGATTCATTTGTCTCATAACATAAGAAATGAAATGATGAGCAATCGGAGTAAAGAACTGGTGTACCTGTTTAGAATTAAATTAAATAGTCCTGTGTGAATTAGTGTGAAGACGAGGTGACCCGTTCCCTCTTCAGGGAACTAAAGGCTGATTTATTGTTCCGCGTTACACCAACGCAGAGCCTACGGCGTAGGGTACGCGTCGTTTTAACGCAGAACCGTAAATCAGGCTTTAAGATCCGTTTAAACCGTGTAACTGCATGCGAGCGTCCGACTGTCGCGTCGAGCTGCGTGACATCGGACGCTCGCTGTCCACACTGAAACCGTTAAACTCGCGGCCAGTTAGGAAAGTCCAATAGAAAATGGGAATTGCAATGGAATTGATTTTGTCGCCGAAGCTCGCTCGCATGGGACACGCTTTGTGTACGCAGCCGGCTCTTCAGCCTGGAGAGGCCTTGTTCCCTCCCCTGCTACACGTCATCCAGGCAGCCAATCAGCGCAGAGCCTCATTATCATAGCCCCGCCCCTCAGAATCCCTCATAGAGAAGGAGGTTAGAAGCGGTAAAAATGAAGACATGGCCCAGAGGCTGAATTTCTGATTTATGTAGAAAAAACAAGCTTTTGATTGTTTTTAAGACATTCAAGGCCTGTTTAAAATATACATTAAATGCCATAATAAGTCCCCTTTAAGAGAGACATAAAAGAAATACTCCACAAAATGTGCCATGTGTGTGACATGAATGGGGATGGTGTACCTTATTTCAAGAGAATCTCAGCACAACGATTTCTCTGGGATGCAAACAGGTTGATCACCATTTCGTTAAAGTCAGGTGATTTCTGAATGAAGTCCCACTCAATAGAAAGCATGGCCAGTGCATTCAGTTTTTCCTGTCCCATACCACTTCTCAGAAAAGACTTGATCCTCTTCATGGTACTGAAACAACTCTCTGATTCTGCTGATCTGATCGGGGTTGTCATGGCTATTTGCGCCAGTTTTTGTGTTTCAGAAGAAGGTTTTTTGAAGATCATTCTCTGTCAACATCTTCAAAAGTGTCACTGCAGATGTCAATCCCAAAAACTCCGCACTGCTGTACATCACCACCAGTTCACTCTTTAGTTTCTATTGGCAGATCATTGGGAAATGTGCACATGCACCATCCAGCTGTTTTTGGTGGAAACTGGCCTTGAACTGTGAAAAAGGCTCAGGATCAATCAGTTCAAAAGACAGTAAGTGTTTGGCTTTCTGAAAGCAAACTTTTGACTGCTCAAATATTATTTCACAGCACTGAACGGTCACCAACACCAACAGTCAGACCTGCTGCGGCAGACACGTTTTTTTCTGGATGCTGATGGGTGTCCAGTTATATTTTAGCGTTATTTCCACGTAGATAAGAGTGAGTTTGATGCTCCTTAACATGTTTGGTCCGTGGATCAACATCAACCGCGAGCGAGCCCTTGCTTCCGGTGAACCATAAATCTGCCTAGGCTGATTTATGGTTCTGCGTCACACCAACGCAGAACCGACGCCGTAGGGTACGCGGCGACGCACACCGTACTGCGACCCTACGCCGTCAGCTACGCCATCGATTTCACGCGGAACCATAATTCAGGCGAAGCTTCAGTCTGTCTGCGCTGATCACTGACACATCGGGTCGGAGCGGATTTGGTCATGATGTTTAACCTGTGTTATGTGATTAATAAGCACGGTTTTTTATTATTTTTTGTTGGATCAATGTAGCAAATAAAATCGTTGGGACCATACAGCTCCTCAACCATCAGACAGAGCCGGATTAACGCAAAGGCAAACTAGGCATGTGCCAAGGGCCCGATTGACAGGGGAGGGGCCCAGACAGAGGGACAAAAAAACACATATTAATGGTTGATACCATGCCGGTAAAAACCTAAGGCATAAATATATATGCATTATTACTATATTTAGTATACATACATATATATACGCATACATACGCACAGGGCCGCCGCAAGGGGTGTGCGAACCGTGGGACCGCACGGGTCCTCGCGCCCCAAGGGGCCTCTAATACCTTAACAATGATACTCGCAATCGATAAGATAAGGATAATTTAATAGAGCGGTGTAATAACGTATAAATAATAAAAATAAGAAAATAGTCTGATAGACTGTTTAATATACAACACATGACTTATTTTGGAATACAAAGAACCAACTTGACTATGACTATGCTATGTAAATTCACTTTTATTAGTAACTTTGGTAAGTTTAAGATTTCAATTCATAAATAACATCGATGGAGGGGGGCCCAAAAATCACAGTCTGCCTAGTGTAGTCCATTTATTTAATCCGGCTCTGCCATCAGATACGTGTTTCACGTGATCAGTTCAGGTAAAAACGGCAGTCAAATCAGCAAAAATGTCAGTTTGCTGGATGAAATATATTAATTCCTGATAAAATAAGTTTGTTAGTGCACAGCTCTGCTCCTGTACGCATGTGAATGAGTGTACGTTTGCGTACATGAAAGTACAATATGCATTGAGGCTTCTCGCTTCGGGAATCCCGGTCTGTGATTGGACGCTGCCTCGGCGTCGCCGCTGCTCATTTTCATAAAGTTCAAATTTTTCAACTTCAAATTGACGTGCTGCTCCCGCCGCCCCCGCCGTTCCCGCCGCCCCCGCCGCCCCCGCCGTTCCCGCCGCTTCTTGACGCTCGTTTTCATAGACAATGAATGGCAGCCAGACGCCTATGACGCCCGTGACACTTTCAGTGTGAACGCAGGGTAAGCTGTGTCTCCTCCAAAAAGAAGGAACATGAAACAGAAAAGTGACTTTTTAGCTAGGATAGCTGTTAGCTAGTGTTTTCTTTCAAACTAAGTTACACAAAAGCTGTGATTTTGGCACTTTTCTTTCTGTGTAATTTGGATACCCTTTGGATGATGTGCCCCAACTTTTTTCACTTCGACTTTTTCTTGTAACGACATTGAAGAAAACGGATTAGAAAGTAATAATCCACTTCGTTCACGCTGATACCTGCCATTGCCAAAGTTTCGCCCTACACACACATGCGCATTCACAACTCCCATCAAGTAAACTTGTCTGTCATTGGCCCAAATCTTCTGGCTTTGGGCTGTACAGATTTAGCCTAGATAAGCCGCACATGGAGGAGGCGTTACATGCAACCTGTCACTCAAATGTCGAACCAAAGTCAAGTGTAACTGTAACATCTTTATTGAATAATGTAGGGAAGCCTAAGCACAATATTACCAGCCATCCCTGGTAATAATCATTTTGATCTGCTAAATGTTGCACAAACATGATTCTTTTGGATCATGAGCATGGGGATTATATAAACACTAGCACATTAGCAACAAGAAAGGCTAGCTTTGCTCTGTAGAAGTTGGGGTTTTTTGTAGTTACAGCCCTGGTCACATTAAAATCCATTCACTTTTTAAAGGAGCATGAGGCTCCTTTTAAGAAATTAGACTGGTTAGCGCCAACTTCGCCACGACGGCCGTCGGGGGTACTGCAGCCAACAGCGAAGCCGGCACGGGACAACGGGGAGAACGCATATGCAGCGTCATTTGACGTGACATCCGCAGGGCAGCGCGGGAAATTCAGGTCCAGAATTGCAGCACATTTTGCAGCACACAGCCTGTTCAAGGCAACGGAGAGATACGCTAGAGGGCTCATTCTTTTTGTTTTGGAACACTTCATCTGACATTATTACTAGAAAACTTAAAACCTATACAAATTTTTTTCATAAATCCTGCATCATGCTCCTTTAAGTTAACTGGTTCAATATGTTTTAATTTTCATTCAAAGCCAAACAATCATATATTTTTCTTAACAAATACACATTAACTTTATACATGAGCACACTTCTCAATATTGTAGGATATTCCTTTACAGAAAAGAAAAATCTGAATTATTCTGCTCAATATCCAATACTAATAATCTCTTATGAATGAAAGAGTAAGTCACTAAAAACCATTTGCCAAATCAAAATCAAATCAACCTTTATTCATATTGCACTTTTCGTACAATAAAATACAGCACATAGAGCTTAACAGCAAAAACCAAGATGATACCACCCCCTTCTCTGCCAATCCTTACCCCGAGCAATGATAAACATGATCAAAGATTTTTTTTTTTTAAATGATAACATGGATAACATTGTTGGGAACAGGAGAACGAGTGAAGGAACATTATCACACTATCACAATGTGATTGTGCTATGTGTACTCCCATAGGATTATAAAAGTATGATTTTAAATTCTACTAAATATGTGAAAATTAGTCATTTTACTATTATCTCTAGACTCCCCTATCAAATGTGTTGAAATACGTTTTGAACTGTGAAGGGTGAAAATGAAAGATTATTGATGTTGAGTAGGTTCTTGAAACCCAGCCATGAATAGTACAGTCTATGTGGGATTGCATATTTACTTCTTTTTAATCATACCCACATTTATACGGTAATGATTTTTATTTTCTTTTATTAAATATATTAATTTATTTGGGCATCAAATATAATTTCTGACTGACAATTTGCCATAAATTCATAGGCTGTATCAATGAGTCAATAATAAAAATACTTGTTAGTTAAAACCGGCCCCCTGCTGGCATGTTTCAAACCTACCGCTTAAAGGAAATTAAAAGATTATGTAAACAAGATACTCTCGCTCTGCAATTTAACAACCATTGATGCCTGGTTCACTACGTAAAAAGTAAATAACCGTATTTTTGTATGAACGCATACAAAAATGTATACAAATGCAAAATAGCAGTAGGAACGCAAAGCTTTACTCACCGTGTGTTCCTGCGTAGCAGTGTCTTTAAGAGGTAGATGTCTCTCAGCGTCTCCCGACAGAAGAGGCTGCGTAGGCTGAGAGAGAGAGAGAGAGAGAGAGAGAGAGAGAGAGAGAGAGAGAGAGAGAGAGAGAGAGAGAGAGAGAGAGAGAGAGAGAGAGCTGCCTGCTCCCTCCCCTAACCTCTCATTATAATCTCATATAATATGTGATATTTTGGGATATCAATTATACACTGCAAATTTAACATCAGTTGAGTTCAGAATGCAACTCCTTATGCTCACAGAAAATGATGTGATAGATCCTTTTATTCACTGTTAAGAAAAATAGAGGACAATCTTACCCGATGGAACTCATGGGGAGAATGGCTGTCGCGGCTGACAGCGACTGAACTATGATTTTAACTGTTTTTTTTTTAAACATTCTGAACAGTGAACTGTGTGTGGGAGAGAGCATTGAACCGGGACTCGGCTGTGAATCACGCAGGTGAGGCGAGTCCTGTAATCAAGGCTCTCAGCTGGAGAGACAGCGGTGGTAAAAGGGGGAAACCAGAGAGAGAGAGAACCCCCGCTCAGAGGAACGGTCTACCCTACAACATATGAACGAGCAGTGTTGGTCAAGTTACTTGGAAAAAGTAATTAGTTACAGATTACTGAACCAAAAAACTTATCCTGTTACTTTACTGATTACTTATTTTCAAAAGTAATTAGTTACATTACTAGTTACTTTACTTAGTTACTTTTCAAAAACATGATTCACAACCTGAATACACTTTACTGGAACAATATAAAACATTAGACCTTTCAGTTTAATTCTATTCTTTGTGCATATTCCACCATATAAAATTAAATGACAATAAGTAAATGAAACAGTCTATTTTTAAACTTGTTTTTATTATTTTCAGTCTTAAATTTATGCACATTGCGTCAGGCAAAATATAGCTTTCTCTGACTTTAACTAAATTGTTGAACACTTTCTACCATATTATAATAAAACAAAGCAAATATTCATTTTAACGTAGACCTCTGCAAATTCAAACATATAAAAATAAATAAAGCAAGTCTTTATTTCAACTTATATTTCTGCATATTCCAACATATAAAAATAAAATAAAACATACCTTTCTTATGTTAACTTATGTTTCTGCATATTTCTACACAAAATAAAACAAGTCTTCTTTTTGTTTGAAATTAAATAGGAAAGCATCTCCTGAATTAGTGCAATGTGTAGTGTAATCTTTCAACTTAATGAACATTCCATCAAATGAAGAGTAAAAAAAAAAAAAAGAAGGCAAGTACTTCCTACAAATAGATTAAATAAAATACAGCAATAAAATGAAATTATGCATATGCATTTTTCTCTGTTTCATCCAAACTGCACTGAGAAAAGCAGTCTCTCTTGACATCTAAAATTTGGTAAGTGCAGAGGAGTAATAATTACTTTATCAAAACAGAAAATGCTGTTGCAGGCTGTTGGTCTTGTTGTATGGCTGCCCTGACAAGGCCCTAAGTTTTTATGTTTTCTTTTGGAGTGAAACAGTGGTTTTATCGCATCAGCAGAAGTTTCAAATCTCCCATCAGACAGTCTGTTCCTTTTTGCGGTGAGCATCAATCCACCTAAACTGAACAGCCGTTCCACTGGTGCACTGGATGGAGTTGGTGTGTTGTATTTCATGTACATCTTTTTAAATCTGGGGAACTGATTCAGAATCTCAAGCTCATGCCCTGATCTTAAATACTCAGTTACTTCCTTTTCTGCAGAGAAGCTTTCTGTGGGCTGGTTCTCAAAGTCAAAAAAGTCTGTTTCAGCTGGGCTGACTGATGGTTGGGGCACATGAACATTGTCCAGTGCAGGAGCAGCTTTACGACACGCTCCTGTCAGGAGTTGCTTCACATTTATCTCTCCTGCCCTCGTCTCCTGCCCTCGTCTCCTCGCCTCGTCTCCTGCCCTCGCCTCGTCTCCTTGTCTCCTTGCCTCGTCTCCTCGCCTCGTCTCCTCGCCTCGTCTCCTGCCCTCGTCTCCTGCCCTCGTCTCCTGCCCTCGTCTCCCGCCCTCGTCTCCCGCCCTCGTCTCCTGCCCTCGACTCCTGCCCTTATCTCCTTGCCACATCTCCTGCCCTCGTCTCCTGCCCTCGTCTCCTCGCCTCGTCTGGAGACGAGGGTGAAACAGTGGTTTTATCGCATCAGCAGAAGTTTCTCAAATCTCCCATCAGACAGTCTGTTCCTTTTTGGGGTGAGCACCAATCCACCTAAACTGAACAGCCGTTCCACTGGTGCACTGGATGGAGTTGGTGTGTTGTATTTCATGTACATCTTTTTAAGTCTGGGGAACTGATTCAGAATCTCAAGCTCATACCCTGATCTTAAATAGTCACTTACTTCTTACTTCTTTTTCTGCTGAGAAGCTTCGTCCCCTGCCCTCTTCTCCCTCATCTCCTCGCCTCATCTCGTGCCCTTGTCTCCTCGCCTCGTCTCCTGCCGTCGTCTCTTGCCTCGTCTCCTGCCCTTGTCTCCTCGCCTCGTCTCCTGCCCTTGTTTCCTCGCCTCGTCTCCTGCCCTCGTCTCCTCGCCTCGTCTCCTGCCCTCGTCTCCTCCCCTCGTCTCCTGCCCTCATCTCCTCGCCTCATCTCCTGCCCTCGTCTCCTGCCGTCGTCTCCTGCCCTCGTCTCCTCGCCTCGTCTGGAGACAAGGGTGAAACAGTGGTTTTATCGCATCAGCAGAAGTTTCTCAAATCTCCAATCAGACAGTCTGTTCCTTTTTGGGGTGAGCATCAATCCACCTAAACTGAACAGCCGTTCCACTGGTCCACTGGATCACCTCGTCTCCTGCCCTCGTCTCCCGCCCTCGTCTCCCACCCTCGTCTCCTGCCCTCTTCTCCCTCATCTCCTCGCCTCATCTCCTGCCCTCGTCTCCTCGCCTCGTCTCCTGCCCTCGTCTCCTCGCCTCGTCTCCTGCCCTCGTCTCCTGCCCTCGTCTCCTCGCCTCATCTCCTACCCTCGTCTCCTGCCCTCATCTCCTGTCCTCGTCTCCTGCCCTCGTCTCCTCGCCTCGTCTGGAGACGAGGGTGAAACAGTGGTTTTATCGCATCAGCAGAAGTTTCTCAAATCTCCCATCAGACAGTCTGTTCCTTTTTGGGGTGAGCACCAATCCACCTAAACTGAACAGCCATTCCACTGGTGCACTGGATGGAGTTGGTGTGTTGTATTTCATGTACATATTTTTAAGTCTGGGGAACTGATTCAGAATCTCAAGCTCATAACCTGATCTTAAATAGTCAGTTACTGGTGATGGTTGGGGCACATGAACATTGTCCAGTGCAGGAGCAGCTTTACGACACGCTCCTGTCAGGAGTTGCTTCACATTTATCTCTCCTGCCCTCGTCTCCTGCCCTCGTCTCCTGCCCTCGTCTCGTCGCCTCATCTCCCGCCCTCGTCTCCCGGCCTCGTCTCCCGGCCTCGTCTCCCGGCCTCGTCTCCCGGCCTCGTCGCCTCGTCTCCTCGCCTCGTCTCCTGCCCTCGTCTCCTCGCCTCGTCTCCTGCCTTCGTCTCCTGCCTTCGTCTCCTGCCTTCGTCTCCTCCCTTCGTCTCCTGCCCTCGTCCCCTGCCCTCGTCCCCTGCCCTCTTCTCCCTCATCTCCTCGCCTCATCTCGTGCCCTTGTCTCCTCGCCTCGTCTCCTGCCGTCGTCTCTTGCCTCGTCTCCTGCCCTTGTCTCCTCGCCTCGTCTCCTGCCCTTGTTTCCTCGCCTCGTCTCCTGCCCTCGTCTCCTCGCCTCGTCTCCTGCCCTCGTCTCCTCCCCTCGTCTCCTGCCCTCATCTCCTCGCCTCATCTCCTGCCCTCGTCTCCTGCCGTCGTCTCCTGCCCTCGTCTCCTCGCCTCGTCTGGAGACAAGGGTGAAACAGTGGTTTTATCGCATCAGCAGAAGTTTCTCAAATCTCCAATCAGACAGTCTGTTCCTTTTTGGGGTGAGCATCAATCCACCTAAACTGAACAGCCGTTCCACTGGTGCACTGGATGGAGTTGGTGTGTTGTATTTCATGTACATATTTTTAAGTCTGGGGAACTGATTCAGAATCTCAAGCTCATACCCTGATCTTAAATAGTCAGTTACTTCTTTTTCTGCTGAGAAGCTTTCTGTGGGTTGGTTCTCAAAGTCAAAAAAGTCTGTTTCAGCTGGGCTGACTAATGGTTGGGGCACATGAACATTGTCCAGTGCAGGAGCAGCTTTACGACACGCTCCTGTCAGGAGTTGCTTCACATTTATCTCTCCTGCCCTCGTCTCCTGCCCTCGTCTCCTGCCCTCGTCTGCTGCCCTCGTCTCCTGCCCTCGTCTCCTCGCCTCGTCTCCTGCCCTCGTCGCCTCGTCTCCTGCCCTCGTCGCCTCGTCTCCTGCCCTTGTCGCCTCGTCTCCTGCCCTCGTCTCCTCGCCTCGTCTCCTGCCCTCGTCGCCTCGTCTCCTCGCCTCGTCTCCTGCCCTCGTTGCCTCGTCTCCTCGCCTCGTCTCCTGCCCTCGTCTCCTTGCCTCGTCTCCTGCCCTCGTCTCCTGCCCTCATCTCCTCGCCTCATCTCCTGCCCTCGTCTCCTGCCCTCGTCTCCTGCCTTCGTCTCCTCGCTTGGTCTCCCGCCCTCGTCTCCTGCCCTCGTCTCCCGCCCTCGTCTCCTGCCCTCTTATCCCTCATCTCCTGCCCTCGTCTCCTGCCCTCGTCTCCTCGCCTCGTCTCCTCCCCTCGTCTCCTGCCCTCGTCTCCTCGCCTCATCTACTGCCCTCGTCTCCTCGCCTCGTCTCCTGCCCTCGTCTCCTGCCCTCGTCTCCTCGCCTCATGTCCTGCCCTCATCTCCTGCCCTTGTCTCCTCGACTCGTCTCCTGCCCTCGTTTCCTGCCCTCGTCTCCTGCCCTCGTCTCCTCGCCTCGTCTCCCGCCCTCGTCTCCCGCCCTCGTCTTCTGCCCTCGTCTCCTGCCCTCGTCTCCTGCCCTCGTCTCCTCACCTCGTCTCCTGCCCTCGTCTCCCGCCCTCGTCTCCCACCCTCGTCTCCTGCCCTCTTCTCCCTCATCTCCTCGCCTCATCTCCTGCCCTCGTCTCCTCGCCTCGTTTCCTGCCCTCGTCTCCTCGCCTCGTCTCCTGCCCTCGTCTCCTGCCCTCGTCTCCTCGCCTCATCTCCTACCCTCGTCTCCTGCCCTCATCTCCTGTCCTCGTCTCCTGCCCTCGTCTCCTCGCCTCGTCTGGAGACGAGGGTGAAACAGTGGTTTTATCGCATCAGCAGAAGTTTCTCAAATCTCCCATCAGACAGTCTGTTCCTTTTTGGGGTGAGCACCAATCCACCTAAACTGAACAGCCGTTCCACTGGTGCACTGGATGGAGTTGGTGTGTTGTATTTCATGTACATATTTTTAAGTCTGGGGAACTGATTCAGAATCTCAAGCTCATAACCTGATCTTAAATAGTCAGTTACTTCTTTTTCTGCTGAGAAGCTTTATGTGGGTTGGTTCTCAAAGTCAAAAAAGTCTGTTTCAGCTGGGCTGACTGATGGTTGGGGCACATGAACATTGTCCAGTGCAGGAGCAGCTTTACGACACGCTCCTGTCAGGAGTTGCTTCACATTTATCTCTCCTGCCCTCGTCTCCTGCCCTCGTCTCCTGCCCTCGTCTCGTCGCCTCATCTCCCGCCCTCGTCTCCCGGCCTCGTCTCCCGGCCTCGTCTCCCGGCCTCGTCTCCCGGCCTCGTCTCCCGGCCTCGTCGCCTCGTCTCCTCGCCTCGTCTCCTGCCCTCGTCTCCTCGCCTCGTCTCCTGCCTTCGTCTCCTGCCTTCGTCTCCTGCCTTCGTCTCCTCCCTTCGTCTCCTGCCCTCGTCCCCTGCCCTCGTCCCCTGCCCTCTTCTCCCTCATCTCCTCGCCTCATCTCGTGCCCTTGTCTCCTCGCCTCGTCTCCTGCCGTCGTCTCTTGCCTCGTCTCCTGCCCTTGTCTCCTCGCCTCGTCTCCTGCCCTTGTTTCCTCGCCTCGTCTCCTGCCCTCGTCTCCTCGCCTCGTCTCCTGCCCTCGTCTCCTCCCCTCGTCTCCTGCCCTCATCTCCTCGCCTCATCTCCTGCCCTCGTCTCCTGCCGTCGTCTCCTGCCCTCGTCTCCTCGCCTCGTCTGGAGACAAGGGTGAAACAGTGGTTTTATCGCATCAGCAGAAGTTTCTCAAATCTCCAATCAGACAGTCTGTTCCTTTTTGGGGTGAGCATCAATCCACCTAAACTGAACAGCCGTTCCACTGGTGCACTGGATGGAGTTGGTGTGTTGTATTTCATGTACATATTTTTAAGTCTGGGGAACTGATTCAGAATCTCAAGCTCATAACCTGATCTTAAATACTCAGTTACTTCTTTTTCTGCTGAGAAGCTTTATGTGGGCTGGTTCTCAAAGTCAAAAAAGTCTGTTTCAGCTGGGCTGACTGATGGTTGGGGCACATGAACATTGTCCAGTGCAGGAGCAGCTTTACGACACGCTCCTGTCAGGAGTTGCTTCACATTTATCTCTCCTGCCCTCGTCTCCTGCCCTCGTCTCCTGCCCTCGTCTCCTGCCCTTGTCTCCTCTCCTCGTCTCCTCTCCTCGTCTCCTGCCCTTGTCTCCTCTCCTCGTCTCCTCTCCTCGTCTCCTGCCCTCGTCCCCTGCCCTCGTCTCCTCGCCTCGTCGTCTCCTCGTCTCCTCGCCTCGTCCCCTGCCCTCTTCTCCTCGCCTCGTCTCCTGCCCTCGTGTCCTCGCCTCGTCGTCTCCCGCCCTCGTCTCCCGCCCTCATGTCCTCGCCTCGTCGTCTCCCGCCCTCGTCTCCCGCCCTCGTCTCCCGCCCTTGTCTCCCCGCCTCGTCGTCTCCCGCCCTTGTCGTCTCCCGCCCTCGTCGTCTCCCGCCCTCGTCTCGCGCCCTCGTCTCCCGCCCTCGTCTCCCCGCCTCGTCGTCTCCCGCCCTCGTCGTCTCCCGCCCTCGTCGTCTCCCGCCCTCGTCGTCTCCCGCCCTCGTCTCGCGCCCTCGTCTCCCGCCCTCGTCTCCCGCCCTCATCTCCTCGCCTCGTCGTCTCCCGCCTTCGTCTCCCGCCCTCGTCTCCCCGCCTCGTCTCCCGGCCTCGTCTCCCCGCCTCGTCTCACGGCCTCGTCTCCCGCCCTCGTCTCCCGGCCTCGTCTCCCGGCCTCGTCTCCCGGCCTCGTCTCCCGGCCTCGTCTCCCGGCCTCGTCTCCCGGCCTCGTCTCCCGGCCTCGTCTCCCGCCCTCGTCTCCCGCCCTCGTCTCCCGCCCTCGTCTCCCGCCCTCGTCTCCTCGCCTCGTCCCCTGCCCTCGTCTCCCGGCCTCGTCCCCTGCCCTCGTCTCCTCGCCTCGTCTCCTGCCCTCATCTCCTCGCCTCGTCTCCTGCCCTCGTCTCCTCGCCTCGTCTCCTGCCCTCGTCTCCTCGCCTCGTCTCCTGCCCTCGTCTCCTGCCCTCGTCTCCCGCCCTCGTCTCCCGCCCTCGTCTCCCGCCCTCGTCTCCTCGCCTCGTCTCCTCGCCTCGTCCCCTGCCCTCGTCTCCTCGCCTCGTCTCCTGCCCTCGTCTCCTCGCCTCGTCTCCTGCCCTCGTCTCCTCGCCTTGTCTCCTGCCCTCGTCTCCTCGCCTCGTCTCCTGCCCTCGTCTCCCGCCCTCGTCTCCCGCCCTCGTCTCCCGCCCTCGTCTCCCGCCCTCGTCTCCTCGCCTCGTCCCCTGCCCTCGTCTCCCGGCCTCGTCCCCTGCCCTCGTCTCCTCGCCTCGTCTCCTGCCCTCATCTCCTCGCCTCGTCTCCTGCCCTCGTCTCCTCGCCTCGTCTCCTGCCCTCGTCTCCTCGCCTCGTCTCCTGCCCTCGTCTCCTGCCCTCGTCTCCCGCCCTCGTCTCCCGCCCTCGTCTCCCGCCCTCGTCTCCTCGCCTCGTCTCCTCGCCTCGTCCCCTGCCCTCGTCTCCTCGCCTCGTCTCCTGCCCTCGTCTCCTCGCCTCGTCTCCTGCCCTCGTCTCCTCGCCTTGTCTCCTGCCCTCGTCTCCTCGCCTCGTCTCCTGCCCTCGTCTCCTTGCCTCGTCTCCTGCCCTCGTCTCCTGCCCTCGTCTCCTGCCCTCGTCTCCTGCCCTCGTCTCCTCGGCTCGTCTCCTGCCTTCGTCTCCTGCCCTCGTCTCCTGCCCTCGTCTCCTGCCCTCGTCTCCTCGGCTCGTCTCCTGCCCTCGTCTCCTGCCCTCGTCTCCTGCCCTCGTCTCCCGCCCTCGTCTCCCGCCCTCGTCTCCCGCCCTCGTCTCCCGCCCTCGTTTCCCGCCCTCGTCTCCCGCCCTCCTCCCCTGCCCTCGTCTCCCGGCCTCGTCCCCTGCCCTCGTCTCCTCGCCTCGTCTCCTGCCCTCGTCTCCTGCTCAGCTTAAACCTGGGACAGGCATCAAAACGGATCTTGATGGCCTGAAAAACACAATTTGACATAACTATTAATATATTTAGTTTACTATATTAATGAAATAAATATAATATTAAATATTATTTAATTTGTTAATTATTTTTGTGGTATTTTGCTGACCTAAACAATCTCATGTGGGATCAATACTGTATCAGATTTACAGTTTTTCACAATTGTTTAAACACATTTCCTGATAGACTACCTCACTTTCTCAAAACTCTAAACACAAATTACAAAACTCACACACAAAATGCAAAATCCTACACATCCTCTTGCAAAAGCACACTCTACCCTCATATACATCATTTGAGTAGACATTTCTAAGCACCCACTGAACACTGATGTGCAGAATGGAAGACACTATAGTATGAATGGAAGACACTATATGAATGTCTCAGTAGAATCATGCATTTGTATGTTCAGTGTTACACCTTCAGCTGTTGGATGTAATATATCACCATATAGTATCCATATGTATAGGCTACTCAAATAAAAAACAACACACAATTTTTTAGTGTAACAACAAATACGTAATATTTTACAGTATGAGTAGGAATGCTAGAAGAAGTGCAGTGTTGTAGGGGCCAAGGGTGGCATGGTGATGGAGGACGCCGTGGTGATTGAGTCCAGTTTGCCAGCTTGAGCAACATGTATGCATGTGTGTGTGTGTGTGTGTGTGTGTGTGTGTGTGTGTGTGTGTGTGTGTGTGTGTGTGTGTGTGTGTGTGTGTGTGTGTGTGTGTGTGTGTGTGTATGTATATATATATATATATATATATATATATATATATATATATATATATATATATATATATATATATATATCCAATTGATGGCAGCACACATTGTTATGTTCCCTCCACATTGGCCAGAGACCTCTGTGATGGCACGCTGGCCGATGATATTCCTCCCTCTGCACCTTCTTTTTACAAGGTTGAACCCCGCTTCATCAATGAATATGAATTCAATGGCAGATTAGTTGGGTCATCCATAGCAGTTCCGTGACCGTGGAGAGCGAAGGTTGGTTTCTCACTGGATTTGTCATCTATAAAGGTTAAATAAGAAATTGAGCCGGGGTGCCCCTCGCAAAAATGTGGGGAAAATTTGTGAGAGCCCTAAATCCAAAATGGCTACCGACAGCCGAGTTGGAAATGAGCTTTTTAATGGTTTGGCATAATACATGGTTTCTGAGACTATTTGGGTCAACAAATTCATAAATGATGTAAATGTATTGATTTGACCTATTTTTGACCTTCAAATTCAAGATGGCCGCCAATTTTTGGCTCTTAAAATGTCAATTTTTCAAAATCGTCATAGAGCCTTAATATTAGGCTCAAATTAAAGCTCTGCTCATACTGAGTTCAGTTATGGATAGTAAAATTACAACTTTCACAGAGGTCATCAGATGTCTGGGGTCGAACCAATGAAAGAAGGGAGACAGAAGATTCTGTAGTTTGGAGTTATTTTTTATTAACAGACATTGTTTTGAACATTAACTCTCAATCTGAATCTGTTGAGTCTCCACACTGACTCCTCTCATCATCACTGCTACTCTCATCTGAACAGTAATGAGGTATGAACTGCTGGGGCAAGGGGGGGAGGGTGTGACGCACTGGTCGACACTTTCCATTTATTAGTTCCCAGCTGTGACCAATGGGAGAAGGATGCTCTTGCAGGTTGTAATGAAGCTGGCAATATGTAATGTAGTTTGTCCTTTCCACATGAAGATTCAAAGAGTCATCATCAGGTGGGAGACGGATTGTACACTTATTTTTTAGTTTGTTCCATTTGGAAGCCCTGGCCTGCCCGCAGCTCACATCTGCACTCTCAGCATAAACAATGGAGAGGACAAATGACTTCATATCCGCTCTGACTTCATCTTTTAATTCCAGACTCTCACCCACTCGTCCCAGGAGCTCTCTTGCCTCAGAATTGATCTTCACCTTCTCCAACACCTTCTTCTTCCCATGCCCATAGAACCCTGAGGTGTGGTCACTGCCAGTGATCACATGTAGAGGTATGATGATGTCTGCAACCTCTTCCGAGAGCATGGCACGGCAGTTGATTAACGCATGCTTGCGTTTAATCAGCAGATCACCGCTGACTTGCTGCGAGACGTAAGCTACTTGAACATACACATCTGTGTCCTCACAGTCTAGCACAAAAGGTCCAGTATACTTAATGGCTCTCACCTTTGCATAGGCAGAGAGCAGCATTGTATCTGCTTCTGGATGTTTGAAGAAATAGTCCCCATTAGCTACGCCAGTGCTCAGATGGTTGATGTTTCTCCCTCGCAGTATATGATGTCACCCTGCATCTGACCAACTTGTCTTTTCAGCTGTTCTTTTACAAGTTTCTGTAGTCTGACCTTGTTTCCAGAATTAACCATGAGTTTGTTGAACTCAGCGGCACATGGGAAACTCTCTTCGGGCTTGGGGAAAACATTTGCGACATATGGATGTTTTGCTGCCCGACGATCGTGCACATCATCCTTGATGCTGAAGGGAAGGTCATACTTGTCATTAACGAGGATGATGAGGTATGCATTGGCGTGGCGTGAGAAGATCATAGCACAGATTTTATCCAAGTAGTCACCCCAGTGGTACTCTGAACCGTCCCGCTTCCGAGACTCACGGTCTTCAGGTGTGGGGGTGGCAAGCCGCCAAATCAGCCCCATGTTCACAAGGCTAACGTGGTCTCTTGGTTTTTCACTAACTGGGTTTAGCTTGAAGAGCTCTAACAACTTGCTCTTCACAGTCTTGCGCATTGACCCATCTACATTGTAGAGTGAAAGGCACTCTTCAGTCACTCTCCTCTCAAGGGCTGACTCAAGTTGGATCATTCCTGATCCCTCTGCAAGGTCCACTAGGGCTGCTAGCCCCGATCTCTCCATATGGGCAACCTTCATATGAGCACCAGATGGTGTACAGATCATTTCTCCAGCGAAATTTCGCCTCTTATTCCTGTGGATGGTTGCAGTGAGAGGCTTGATCTTTGTGAACACTCGCTCTTGCAGGAAGGTTTCAACCTGAGCTTGGCTATCTGGAAGTGCAGTCTTTACGTCATGCACTAACTCTGGTGAGGCGACCAGGCCAGACGGTAGCGACCTCAGTGTTGGTGAAGAGATGTCAAAGGGCTCAGCTTCAAAATCGCTCATGCATCCCTGCAGGTCCTGAACTGCCTGCTCATCCTTCTTCATCCTTGCTGGCTGGCATTCAACATGCCTCCTATGGCGGCGCTGGCACTTGAGGCTACGCTTCACAGCAGACTTCACCCAGCAACGTTGTTTGCGTTTCTTGTTGTTGAGAACAGTTGCTTCTCATTCTGCAGAAGCTGAATCCATCCTTGCTTTAGCTTCGAGTTCAGATTCATAGTTGTTTCTATCCAAAGGTCGAGTGGTTGACAGGAGTAAGGTAGCCCTGTCATTGACTGGGTGAAGTGACTGTTGAAGAATGCCATTTTTTCATCTGACAGCGAAGACAGCATTGCCCAATAATCTGGCAACCACCTTCCATAATCATGGTTGTCGTATGCCATCAGTCCAGGCAGCATGTTGTATGTTGACAGTAGGTACTCTGTACCATTTCTTGCATGACATGCATCAAGACATTGTACGAGTGGGTCGGTCATCTCCAGGAACGAGACCCAAAAGTCCCCCATGTCTGTGCCAGGTTTCTCATAAACTCTGTTGATCATCTGCTTTACATCACCATCCTCCTCAAGATCCTTGTGAGCTTTCTGTAGAGCCTGCTGAGTTTCAATGAGTGCATTGCGCAGGGTCTTGAGATTCTCATTGATGTCCGCTGATAGCTCTTCATGCTTAAGAATCTTTTCTAGTCGTTTATGGATTAGAGCCTCTCTCCAGAGCAAGATGCAGCGCACGCCCCGCCTGTAGTGCTTCCCTCGTAGTGCTTGGTCTACAGACCCCTCCACTACTACCCCTGCTGTAACAAAAGTGTCTGCCATTCCAGAGCCCTTGAATCTCTTGTAGATAGCATAGATGTAGGACATCTGTTGGTGGAAAGCGCCGAGGATTGGAACAATGTCCTTGAACATTTGTGTATTCTCTGCCTTGAGCTGAATGATCATCTTGTAGGTGGGCAGGTCACCAACAAGAAAGGAGAATGGAATATTCTTCTTGGGCATGGCGTTCACTAGTTTCATCATAATGTCATGCACCACTGACTTGCTTGGAGGTTCATTGTAGGTTGTGTGGTAGTAAGGCTTGCTCTTGTTGGATGGTAGATGATGGCAGGACTGAGCACCACTGTATCCTGGAACCTGCTGCTCTTGAGGTGGTGGTCTTGAACCATCAGTGTGTATGCGAGACAGTGCATGTATAACAGAGCGAGCACGCTGTGGAACTGTGCCATTCACTGGTGGATCTACCATGGGACGAGCTGGTGGCTCACTCTTGCTACTAGGTGGGCATCTGTACTGATGTACCTTTGTCAGCTCTGCACACTTCTGCCTCAGCTGTGCAGATATTTCCTGCTTCTTGGAGAGCCTTGCAGCAGGTTCTTTATCTGGTTTCTTTTCATAGCTCTCTGGCTGTACATACATAACATTTGTTCGATGGGCTCCTGTTGAGTTGCCTGTCAGGGTGTCAATCTTGAAGTCATCATTGTCAATAATAACTATAGCTGGCTTGCCATCTGCAATCTCCTGTGGGCACGTTGCTGATGCCTCTATATCCATCAAAGCCCAGTGGTCATAAAGGAGCAGCATGTCTGCATAGCTGATGCAGACACCACTCTTGTGTAGAGTGTCTACCAGATCTTTACTCCTAGTCATGCCATGGACATTTACACCCAGGTTGATAGCAGTGGTAGTGCGCTGTCCAGTAATGTGGTAGGTGATCATGGAGGCCAGACTGAGTGTTGCTGGGCTGAGGTCGGCTGTTTTTCTCTGAGGCTGTTTTAGCCAAGTCAAAAGCTTCAACAGCAACTCGCACAGCTGTTCATCTTCCTCAAGATGATCAATGCGAGGTGGCCAGGGAACAGTAGGTGTGTCTTTGATCACCTTCGATAGCCGTGGTGCCAAGTTTTGGAGGAGCTGCTCATCACTGATGCCAAGGGATGAGACTGCAGCCTCGATGTAGTCACCTCCCCCCCCAACATCATAGACCCACTCGCTTTTGTTAAGCTCACTTCTCTCTTTAAAGCCAATTTTCTCTTGATACTCATTAATGAGCAGCCCCTTGACGTAAAATGATTTAACATCGCCCACTGCATACCCATACTCACTGACGATGCGTTTGTAGTCTGCTAAAAGAGACTGTAGTGAACGGATCTCACGCTCAGTAAAGATGACAGAATCAACATGTCTAAAGAACACATTTTTTGCATCTGGAAGCGACACATTCTGGAGATGCATTGCATCATCTGGCTTGAAATGTGTATGGTGGACGTGCTTCATCCAACAGACATGGTGGTACATAATGTCATTTGCAAAAGGATCTGACAGTGCTGATGTTGACTCAATGAGCCTAGTGAGACGGCCCCTCAACTGTTCATCTTCTATGAGGACTGTGTGGCGCTTGAAGGAGCGCCATGCTGACTGTGTGTTGAGTCTAAACAGCTTGCTTCGCACTCTATTTGGGTACCTCATGTCCTCACCTTGCATGCACCACACACACTTGGTCTTGTCATGGAGAGGCCCACCAACAGATGAACGCAGTCGCTTTGGTGATGGTTCCTCTGGTTCTTTATCACACATACCCCTTTTACACCAAGCTGGTTCCAGGGCTGGTGCTAGTGCTGGTGCTAGAGCCGGTTCGCGGCTGGTTCTAAGTAAGAACCGTTTGCTTTTACACAGCTGGTGCTAGCCTGCAGCTGGCCAGAGAGCCACGTCATCACGTCACCACGCCCCCTCGTTTTCATCCCCACCCTGATCCCTGATCAGGAAGCTGAGAGCCAAAAGCTGTTTTAATTTCAGCTGTAGCACTGTTAATATGGCACTTTATTAAGTTTTAATATTTTTTCAGGTAAAGTAACCCTTTAAGATCCCCAACCTGGGCTCAGTTTATCCAAATAACGCCTGTTAAGAAATTTGCTCTGAAAATTTCGGAATTTCTGGCTGACTGCGGGCTCCGGAGCTGATTTATGGTTCCGCGTTAAATCGACGCAGACCCTACGGCGTAGGGTACGGCGCCCGTCGCCCGTCGCCGCGTAACCTACGCCGTAGGCTCTGCGTCGATCGTCACACCATATGAGGAAGCCGACAGTTAAAAGCTGTTTTAATTCCTGCTGTAGCGCTGTTAATATGGCACTTTATTAAGTTTTAATATTTTTTTCAGGTAAAGTAACCCTTTAAGATCCCCAACCTGGGCTCAGTTTATCCAAATAAGGCCTGTTAACAAATTTGACTCGAAAGCCAGCAGCTCCTCTCCTCTCCTCAGGAGCTCCGCCGTAGGCTCTGCGTTGGTGTAACGCGGCGGAACCAGAACCGCGGGCTGGGAGGCGTCCCCGCGGGCCGGGAATTTTTATGAAATAAATGGATGGAGCTGCGCTGCATCGGCGGGCTCCGCAGCCTCGCGTCCAAGCGTCCCGGGGCTGGAACGCTCCCCCGCGGGCTCGGACGCGAGGCTGCGCCGCTGCATCGGCGGCACGGAGCCCGCAGACGTTACTGTTGGTGGATTGTACCGTAGACCAGTGCTGCTTCTGTTTTACATCCATTATTAAATAAATGGATGTAATAATAAAAGAGTCTACTAACTTAACCACCGTCTTCAACGCTATGTTGTTTAAAAACGGCGCTCTTCCGGGTTTACTCTGCTCTGGTTGTTCAGTAACACCGTCCCCAGCCCCGCCCCCAGCGTAACTGGTTCTTTGAGCTGGACCAGCAGCTCAAAGGGGCTGGCGTAGCACCCGTTTTGAGAGCCAGGAGCCGGCGCTTAGGCTGTGTAAAACCAAAGAACTGGTGCTAAGTCTGGCTCTAGCCCAGAACCAGCCCTGGAACCAGCTTGGTGTAAAAGGGGTAACAGAGCCTTCTGAGCTGGCATTTCAGAACTTGAACACTGAGCAATGTCACTGTCTTTCTTTGTGCGCCCTCTGGCTTTTTCAAGCTTGTCTGAAGATGAGATTGAGATATAGCATGACTGATGTATGTAATGATTCCCTGGCCCATCTGTCCACGAAGTGCTGGTGTAAACATGACCAAATTTGTCAAGCCCTGACCAGTTTCTGGCTTTGGATTGTAAGCTGTCCCATTTTCTTTGTTTGATTTTATCAGATGACTCACAAGGCTTGCCACATTTCAGGACACATTCATAGGACATTGTGCATTGTTTTTCATGCTGTATTCACATAAACCTAAAAAGAAGAGCGAGAAAATCACTGTAGATTACCAATAGAAGCTAGTCATCAGCAATCTAGCTATGATAGGCCTATAGATCAATCGATCTTTAGATAGATCTTTATTGATTCTTGGGAGACTCCTTCAGGGAAATTGTGGTTCCAGCAGCAGCATAGCACGGTACAGTAATAGTAACTAGCTAGCTAGTTACCTTGTCGAAACTGCTGGTTATGATGTTAATGCTAGATAAAACTAATTAGCTATGTTGCTATGTTACGCTTTTTTCCCTGACAAGCAGCTGGATTGTGTCAGTCGTCATAAGTTGGGAGACAGCTAATGTTAAGGTTAGCTAGCTAACAGTAAAATTACCTAACTTAACTAACGCTAATGATCAATGATAACTTCTGCACATAACATTATCTCTTTGCTGTCATACATTCATAACGATACAATTCTCTTTGGACTAGTGAATAATGTTGAGTATAAAGAACTTACCTCAAACAAAGTGTCTCAATGCAGCAAGGAATTTTCCAGTGACATGAGCGTGTGGAAATTTAAACATTAGAGAGAGAGCGTGCTCACACATAACATGGATGTGGGGCTAACTGATTGGGAGTGAGGTATTTTTTGTTGAATCACTGCAGAAGACAACTTTAGATATTTTATGCTACTGAGAAGTGTAAAATTATTTTCTGGTTCATAATGAAAAGATGGGACCAATTGATCAACACAGTTCAGCTAACTAATGGAAAACATAGGACATCAGCAAAGTTTGTTTCTCATCAACCACAAACCTTGATCTTTTTGACTTCTGTGTAGTCTGCTTGTAATTTTATAACTGAACTCAGTATGAGCAGAGCTTTAATTTGAGCCTAATATTAAGGCTCTATGACGATTTTGAAAAATGGACATTTAAAGAGCCAAAAATTGGCTGCCATCTTGAATTTGAAGGTCAAAAATAGGTCAAATCAATACATTTACATCATTTATGAATTTGTTGACCCAAATAGTCTCAGAAACCATGTATTATGCAGCACTTTGGGCCAAACCATTAAAAAGCTAATTTCCAGCTTGGCTGTCGGTAGCCATTTTGGATTTAAGGCTCTCACAAATTTTCCCCACATTTTTGCGAGGGGCACTCCGGCTCAATTTCTTATTTAACCTTTATAGATGACAAATCCAGTGAGAAACCAACCTTCGCTCTCCACGGTCACGGAACTGCTATAGATGACCCAACTAGATTGCATATTGCACAACAGCCTTTGGAGTTTAGAAATGTGATTGACTGTGTGTCCTGTGTGAACAGCAAGAGAGGGAATTCAGGAACAGTGTGCAGGATATTGGGAATTGTGTGTAGTGTTGTGAGAAATGTGTGGTATGGAATGGGAATTTGAGTCTAGAGCAGTAAATGTGATTGGAGTTAAGCAGGATTGGTTTAGCCACCTGAAACATGTGTTTCAGGTTGTGCACATTGTGTCTGATGTTCCAATAAATGTGTTTAAACAATTGTGAAAAACTGTAATTTTGGTTTAAACTATTTTGACCTCTTTGTTTTAATCTTCTGTTGCTGTGATGATATATTCATAATCAATGATGATCAATATCCCTGATATTGAAAATAGGATGAATAATTGATATTTTATTCTATTCTATCATTTTAATAATTGTACTCACTGCTTAAAACAAAGTGTAACATCTGACACTGATCGCACACCTTTCCTGCCTTCCAGCCTGGTTTGACTCACCGACGCTGCTCCTCTCCTGACGGTGAAAGTCGGCCGGACCCCGCCCCCTCACCTGCCGGGCTGACGCCGGCCCTCACCTACCAGGCTGACCCCGCCCCCTCACCTGCCGGGCTGACCCCGCCCCCTCACCTGCCGGACTGACCCCGCCCCTCACCTGCCTGACTGACCCCGCCCCTCACCTGTCAGGCTGATCCCGCCCCTCACCTGCCGGGCTGACCCCGCCCCTCACCTGTCGGGCTGACCCCGCCCCTCACCTGCCGGGCTAACCCCGCCCCCTCACCTGCCGGGCTGACCCCGCCCCTCACCTGCCGGGCTGACTATAAGCTGCTTTCCAGAGCCTTGTCGAACAGACTGAAGGGTGTCCTTGACATGGTCGTACATACAGACCAGGCATACTGTGTACCTGACAGGACCATTATGGACAACATATTCCTTGTTCGGGACATTATTGACATCTGTAGAAGTGATCATGTGAATGATCCCTTCACTTGTCTCTTTGGACCAAGAAAAAGCGTTTGATAGGGTCGATCACTCCTATTTATTTTCTGCACTTAGGGCTTTTGGTTTTGGTGATTGGTTTCTGGCTTGGGTTGGGTTGCTTTTCAATGGTGCCCAGTGTATGGTGAATATGGGGGGCGGGGCTGAGTCAGCCAATTCATGTACAGCGAGGGATAAGGCAGGGTTGTCCTATTTCAGGGCAACTTTACAGCCTGGTTATTGAACTTCTGCTGTGCAGGTTGAGGGATCGGCTCAGTGGTCTCTTACCCTCTGGGTCCTCCTGTCAAGATCGGCCCCATACTGTTTCTGCTTATGCAGATGATATAAACATCTTTGTCACCAGTCAGGGGGATGTAAACAGGTTAAAGGAAACCCTAGCCCTGTATGAAAAGGCTTCCTCTGCACGGGTGAACTGGGCTAAAAGTGAAGCTCTGTTGCTGGGGCAGTGGAGGGATCAGGCAGTGCCCAGTCTGCCTGGGGGCCTGGAGTGGGGCAGGGTGGGGCTGAAAGTGTTGGGAGTGTTTTTGGGCACCGAAGGGTTTCAGGCCAAGAACTCGGAGGGAGTCCTGGAGAAGGTGACTGCTCGGTTGTCTAAATGGACATGGTTGCTACCCCAGTTGTCATATAGGGGAAGAGTTCTGGTCGCCAATAACTTGGTCGCCTCGACTCTGTGGCACAGACTGGTCGTTCTGACACCACCCAAAGGCCTAATAGAGGGCATCCAGAGAGCTATCCTGAAGCTCCTCATACAGACTCGAACGCTGCAGTCTGCCAGCCTGCGAACCAGTCTCAGGGAGGCCGGCTGTACTAAACTGGGCCATCTAATGAGGACGACGGCGACATCGGTGGACACCCTGAGGAGGAACAGGAGCATCACCTCTATCAGCAGGGTGGTGAGAAGGACTGTGCAAGCCTGCCACAACCCCTGAGAGCGTTTGTGAGGGACGGTTCTCTGTGTGAGCAGTGGGGGGAGGACCGTGAGTACAGTTTCCCCTGTTTGGGCGCCGTTGAGCCATTTTGCCACGCCCATTAATGTAATCCATTAAATATCAAATTTTTCGCCAGGCCTGGCTTGCATGCAAAATTTGGTGACTTTTCAAACTGACTTTTGGAACTATCAAATATGGACCAATCAGATGAAGGGGGGGGCATGCTTTTTGGCTATCTTGTTTGAGATACATCATTGCATAACAATATGAATAATGATGTTTCTTACATTTTGACACAAGAGGACCGCTCTATTGAGAAAAAAATAAAAAAAAAGAAATATCAACGGTAAGACAATGCTAAAAAAGTTCATTTTACTTCTGATAAAGCTTGTACGCTCTCGGGAGGAACGACATCTGGTGCCTTTTTGTGTGACTCAGAGGTTGTTAGTGTCCTCCCATTGCGTAGCGTGTAGCGACTTGTATTTGCAGACAGGCTCTGGATCATTGGGCTGTTCCCTTCTTTCAGTAGCCGATGGAATTCCCTTAAGGTGGCCTCCTCTCTCCTCACCTCCAGAGTGGGGAAGGAGTTAGTCGGTATCCCTATGATGCGGCAGCACCTTCTCTGCAGACATTCCAGTTCCTGGATCAAGTGCTTTGGGAGGCCGGCCCAGACAGGTGAGGCATATTCCAGCACTGGTCTGATGAAGGTCGTATATACCTGGGTCAACACATCTGAGGGCAGCTGTGCTCGTTTGGCCACACTCAGATAATGAACCCTAGGCTGAGCCTTCTTCAACATGAACTGGACTTGTGCATCCCATTTCAGGTCAGAGGAGAGCTGTATTCCAAGGAGCTTGAATGTGTCCACCCTCTCTACAGCCTGGTTGTTCAAAACGATAGGAGGGGGTACCGGACGGTTATGAGGCTCCCTGAGGCTAATAACCATGTCCTTAGTCTTCACAGCATTGGCTGCAAGACAGTAGGTCTGACCCCAGGCTGTAACTGCATCAACCGCTGCTTGCATCTGTCCTGGCAGGGAGCCCATAAGGTGTTCACTGAGAGTCAAATCGTCTGCATATTTTATTGGCTCGACACTAGTTGGTAACAAACGATCAAGAGAGTTCATGCAGAGAACAAACAGGAGAGGGGATAAAACCCCCCCTTGTGGGACACCAGCTAAAACTGCCTGCGGCTTAGAAAGATGGTTTCCCCATTTGACTGTCTGCTTTCTATCCTCCAGGTAGCTGCTCACTGTTAGCCAGATGTTCTTCGATACTCCAAGTATTTTCAGTGAGTGAAGGAGATGATCATGGTCGATTGTGTCAAAAGCACGAGTGAAGTCAATGTATGTGACATGCACGTCAAATTTAGATTTTGCGTCGACAACATCATGCCAGCTTTGCAAAATATGAAATAAGGCTGACACAGTAGATCTATTCTTCATAAACCCATGCTGTGAATTAAGTATAGCCTTTTCAGTTTCCTGCAGAAGTTGGTCCTTCAGGATTCCCTCAAACACTTTGCCAACACAGCTCAGAAGAGAGATCTGTCGATCGTCCTGTGGGAGCCGTGGTTTACTACACTTGGGAACTGCACAGACTAAAGAGTCTTTCCACTGGGTAGGGAAATGTCCTTCTTTCAGACAAGCATTAAACGGATGAGTCAGCACTGGGGCAAGCTCTTCATTAAAGGTTTTAAGAATCCAGGCAGGAATGCCATCCTTCCCAGCTGCCTTTTTCCCATCAACTTTGCGAAGAAGCGTCTTCACCTGCCCAATGCTGTAAGTGACATTAGTTGTTATATTGGGTAGGTTACTGCCATCATCGTCCAGCAAGGGGCGAGGTGTTGTATTTTCCCACACAGAGGAGAAGTGGAGACTCAGAGTTTCACATTCCTCTTCAGTCTTTATGTGTTCAACCTGGGGTTCTGCAGCTCCCATCAACTTTTTGATGGACTTGAACCAGTTGCCACTGTCATTGTCCCTGAGATGAGAGACTTCGTCCTCATAGTACCTCTTCTTTGCATTCTTGATCAGATAGGATACTTAGGAGCGTAGCCTGTTGAACTCAGTTCTGTCCTCATATTTGAAGGCTCTTTGTCTGTCAACTATAAGCTGCTTTATTTGGGGTGTCATCCATGGTTTATCCACTGATGTAATTGTACTCCTTTTAATAGGCAGCACTGTATTGAGGATAGGGTTGAAAACATCATAGAAGTTGTCCACCTTTTTTTGAGCCAGAGGAGCTTCATAGACTGCACTGTAATCAGCTGTGTTCAAGTGAAGGCCTAGCAGCCTCTTGCTTTCTACTGTGCAGCGCCTACGAAAAACTGGGCTTTCTGGTACATGCGGCCATTGTCTAGATGTCAGGAGTATAGCTTGGTGGTCAGAACCACACACTGGGGGTAAATGAACTGGGTCTGAGTACAGGCCTTTGATGTTAGTAATGATGGAGTCAAGTTGATTGGAGCCTCTTGTTGGTTTGGACACTATTTGTTTCAGATTGAACTGGGAACATAGTGGGCCAAGTTTCAAGGTGTTTGTGCCCCCTAGGATCACAATGCCTGGGAAACTGTATTTATTCTGAATAGTGCCTAAACAGTTCTTGAGATACTCCAGAACCTGAGCATCAGATCGAGCCTCCTTGGAAGATTTTGGAGCATTATAAAGAACAGCAGTCACTAAACAATGAATGCCACGTGGCAGCCGGGCTGGCCTCATCCACATCCATAGACATTCAAAGTGATCATCCTCAAGGTCCAGTAGCCGTTGGTGTTGAATATTATGCTTTATATACATGGCTACACCTCCAGCATGAGTAACCCTGTCATTTCTGTGCAGACTATACCCCTGAAGACTGACTATTGAGTCTGGGACAGTCTCATTTAACCAGGTTTCAGTCACAGCTACAATTGAAACTTCATTAACTTCAGTCACAGTCTGCAGTTCGTCAACTTTATGTTTAAGTGATCTTATGTTAAACAATAGGTAGTTAGGAAGCACATTCTTTGCTGATTTAACAGCACTAGTGCTGTACACCTCCATCGTTCGGTCAGGGTAGACCAAACACTGTGATTTAATAGGGCGTGGAGAATTAGACTGCTTCGTAGCACGTTCACAGATCAGCACAGGTATCCTCAGTCTGGCTCGTTGGCCTCCCCTACAGCCCCTTACTTGTCTTAACAGTCCATGTTTTGCAAGTGAGCATTTAAGGTGCTGTAAACTAAAACTATCTATTTTTGAGTTTCATAATCTCATAAGCTCTGTTCTGCCTATCATTATACCAACACAAGTTAATGCAATAATCAGAAGCAATAGACAATTCTATACAACTATGACACATATCAATTAATTAAATATATTTAGAAATTATCATAAAATAGAACGGCCTCAAGTTAAAATTTTAAACCGGCAGCCAAGCAAGGGCGCTAAATCACAGTCAATGACATAAAAATAAGCATTCATAAAGCTGGAGGTAACCAAGATGGCTCCCAAGCATCCTTTGTTGTTGAAAGCACCAGTGAATTACTAAACAACCGTGCAAGACAAAACACTAATATTGCAGTGGACTGATAGCAAGGGCTATAATAAAAGACCCTGCACACAGCAAATACACTAATGGTTGGTGGAATCTATGATATTTAACAGGGTGCACGTTACGGTTCGGGTCGTATTAACTGCCGAAGGAATGGGATAAATTACGCCAAAATTACGCGATTAATTCAAAATGTTCAAAATGGCCGACTTCCTGTTCGGTTTCGGCCATGGCGCCAAGAGACTTTTCTTTAAGTTGCGACATGATACAGGTGTGTACCGATTTTCGTGCATGTACGTCAAACCGTATTGTATTGAGGCACAAAGTTTTCTAGGGGGCGCTGTTGAGTCATTTTGCCACGCCCATTAATGCAAACCATTAAATATCAAATTTTTCGCCAGGCCTGGCTTGCATGCAAAATTTGGGGACTTTTTGGGCACGTTTATGGGGGCAAAAAGACCCTCCTTTCGTCAGAAGAAAGAAAGAATAAATTAAAGCTGCAAGCAGCGATGAACGGGCCCTCGCACTCATGGCCACCGCCCCCCATAAGCATATCAGAAACGACACCACCCACGACTTCCTATGTCAAACCATTCAAAAGTTATAGCAGAAAATCGGGACAACCAATCAGAAGAAGGGGCGGGACTAATTAAGGCCAACGAAGCTCAAGGACTCATTACAGATTCCCATGACACCACCCACGACTCTCTATGTCAAACCATTCAAAAGTTATAGCAGAAAATCGGGACAACCAATCAGAAGAAGGGGCGGGGCTAATTAAGGCCAACGAAGCTTAATAGCTTAATACCGAGTCCCATGACACCACCCACGACTTCCTATGTCAAACCATTCAAAAGTTATAGCAGAAAAAAGGGGCAACCAATCAGAAGAAGGGGCGGGGCTAATTCAGGACAATGAAGGTCGAGGACTTCATAAAGAGTCCCATGACACCACCCACGACTCTCTATGTCAAACCATTCAAAAGTTATAGCAGAAAATCGGGACAACCAATCAGAAGAAGGGGCGGGGCTAACTATGGCCAATGAAGGTCGAGGACTCCATACCGAGTCTCATGACACCACTCACGACGCTTTATGTCAAACCATTCAAAAGTTATGGCAGAGAAAAGTATTCTAGGGGGCGCTGTTGAGCCGTTAGGCCACGCCCATTAATGCAAACCATGAAATATCACATTTATCGCCAGGCCTGGCTTGCATGCAAAATTTGGTGACTTTTGGAGAACTATCAAATATGGACCAATCAGATGAAGGGGTGTGCGCTTTTTGGCGTCTAGCATCGCCACGGTAACACTTTTGAAAGAGAAAAGTAATGCGCGTAGTCGCAAGATGGAGACGCACATTTTGAGGTATAACACACCTGGGTGCACGTTACGGTTTGGGCCGTATTAATTGCCGAAGGAATGGCATAAATTGCGCCAAAATTACACAATTAATTCAAAATGGCTGACTTCCTGTTCGGTTTCGGCCATGGCGCCAAGAGACTTTTCTTCAAGTTGCGACATGATACAGGTGTGTAGCGATTTCCGTGCATGTACGTCAAACCCTATCGTGGGGCTTGAGGCACAAAGTTTTCCGGGGGGCGCTGTTGAGCCATTTTGCCACGACCATTAATACAAACGATGAAATATAAAATTTATCGCCAGGCCTGCCTTGCATGCAAAATATGGTGACTTTTGGGGAACTATCAAATATGGACCAATCAGATGAAGGGGGGGCGCGCTTGTTGGCGTCTAGCGTCGCCACGGTAACACTTTTGAAAGAGAAAAGTAATGCGCGTGGTGGCAGGATAGAAACGCACATTTTGATGTATAACACACCTGGGTGCACGTTACGGTTCGGGCCGTATTAATTCTCGAAGGAATGGCTCATATTGCTCCAAAATTACGCGATTAATTCAGAATGTTCAAAATGGCCGACTTCCTGTTCGTTTTCGGCCATGGCGCCAAGAGACTTTTCTTTAAGTTGCAACATGATACAGGTGTGTACCGATTTTCGTTCATGTACGTCAAACCGTATTATGGGGCTTGAGGCGCAAAGTTTTTTCTGTCTGAACCAACCAGATGAAGGGTGGGCGCGCTTTTTGGCGTCTAGCGTCGCCACGGTAAAGCTTTTGAAAGAGAAAAGTAATGCGTGTTGTCGCAGGATGGAGACGCACATTTTGATGTATAACACACTTGGGGGCACGTTACGGTTCGGGCCGTATTAACTGCCGAAGGAATGGCATAAATTGCGCCAAAGTGACACGATTAATTCAAAATGGCCGACTTCCTGTTCGGTTTCGGCCATGTCGCCAAGAGACTTTTCTTTAAGTTGTGTACTGATACAGGTGTGTAGCGATTTTCGTGCATGTACGTCAAACCGTATCATGGGGCTTGAGGCACAAAGTTTTCAAGGGGGCGCTGTTGAGCCATTTTGCCACGCCCATTAATGTAAACCATGAAATATCAAATTTTTCGCCAGGCCTGACTTGCATGCAAAATTTGGTGACTTTTTGGGCACGTTTAGGGGGGCAAAAAGGCCCTCCTTTCGTCAGAAGAAAGAAAGAAAAAAGAAAAAAGAAAAAAGAAAAATTCCTACAGATACAATAGGGCCTTCGCACTGAAGGTGCTCGGGCCCTCAAAATTCCTACAGATACAATAGGGCCTTCGCACTGTAAGTGCTTGGGCCCTAATAATAAACACCACAGATACAATAGGGTCCTCGCACCTTCAGTGATCAGGCCCTAAAAAGCGTGCACAACCAGAGGTGAAGTATTCCTTTTGCAATGATGATTATTATCAAATTACCTCAAGATCCAAGTAGGTACATGACATGTCTCGTTATTGTTGGTGTGCCCTTCAGTGTGA
The DNA here is from genome assembly GCF_033807715.1 of Cololabis saira. NCBI lineage: Eukaryota > Metazoa > Chordata > Actinopteri > Beloniformes > Belonidae > Cololabis > Cololabis saira. Next base: position 1,514,921 of record NC_084608.1, on the reverse strand, counting down.
CATTTACACCAGTGGAATTGCTGTTTGACTATTCTTTTACATAGTTTGATTAACCCATGGGAAATTTTTGTATGTTTGAATTGTAGAATCGAACGCCTATGGACGGACGTTTGGACAGGAGTTACACACATTTACTATGACGTTTTACACGGCCTGGAGGAAGATGGATCCCTCAACATCTCGGATAATCTTCATCTCTTCTGTGCTCAGTACACCTTCCTCCCTAGACTCAAGGCTTATTTGGCCAAGTTTTCTGCTGGATGGAATGATCATCCTATCAGGACAGAGGGCTACCTTTCCCCGAACCAGCTGTGGGAGCTTGGGATGGGGCAGCACCCCACTAGAGAGCCAGAGATGTCTGAGGAAAATGTGGCAGTTGAGTAATAATGCCAATGATATTGTCTGTCCTGCCTCTAAATACGATTTTCTCAATCTACATACAATATTACATTTTCTTGGTTTTAGGGAATCCAAATTGAGGATATTGATTGGGAGAGCTCAGGGCTATCTGATGGCAACTCTGCCACCCCAGGTGTTACCGTGCCAGAAATGGAATGTCCATTGAAGACCGAGGACATTGAAACTCTACACCTTGCCATTGATCCCCTTTCTCATTCATATAGTTTTGGAAGAGACATTTATTTGACCACACTCTCTCATGCTTTGTACCTACTTCACCATCATTGACAATTGTGTCTGTGCCAATCAGAGGACTAAGAACTTTTACCAATTCATGATGTGTTCTCTTGCACAAGTCCAGTCTAGGACCCCATGTGTCCACTTTTGAGTCACAGAAAACTAATTGAAACTACAAAAATAATGATAAAATGCCACTAATATTTTTACACTCAATTATAATCATCTTTCCTGTAGGCACTGTGTATTTTGCTTCCACACTTCTTTATTGGACACCCTCACCCTCAAATACATTCTGTCAAGCTGACACAGCCACAGGGAGGAGGGAAAGAACGCAGTGAAGGACATCTTCTCTGACGAAAACATTTTAATAGTGCAATGCCCATATAGAAATGCTGTTTGAAGTGTAACATTCAATGTAATGGCTAACAGTGATGTATGTCAAATAAAATCAATCAACTAGCCACACATATTTGTTCTACCTTAAGAAATGTTTTTGGTTACATTCAAAAGGATGAAGAGAAAGTTAATCAGATAACTCGATGTTACCCCCATGAACAGAGAATTGGGTGATCTTACAAAAAAAGAACAAATATCAAAACCCAATGTATTAGTACTTGAGCCTGAATATATATGCATTGTATTTGAACGAAAGAGTCTATTTAGCACTGCATATTTGAAACAGCAACATTTCCCCTAAACCTGATGAAATGTCTGCCCTAGGTGGAATTCCCCAGTCATCACTTGTTTGAACTCAGTATAAGTTTGCATATGCTGAACAGGCAAGCGGATTGTATTACTACATGCGGCGACTGTTGGGTAGCAAACTGTATGAACACCATACTGGATGTGACAAGTGTGATTGAACTCCACAAAGACTGAAGTTTCTCATCTCTTCTGGTAAGACAGGAATGTGGCCCTGTCCTGTGAGCAACTGCATAAACGTACTGGGGGAGAGGTGACCTGGATAGTCACCCACCTCTGGAGGTTCACCTGTACAGAGACAGAAAAAGCAAACAATCATGTAAATGAAATATTGGACAAGGTTTACCTGTACTCGCACAGGGGTAGAATTGGGAAATCTAATCTCTGACATAAGTGTACTTACAATGATAATGTAATCTACATGGAAGCTTCATGATATGTGTAAGATAGAGAAATTTAAGTACACAAGAGTTTACAAGAAGAAAACTGTATCACCAATTACATTCTTCCAGCTCCTGCAAGAAGTCCTGTAGATGGTTCATAGCGCTCACTTCCACCTGTTCTTTCTTGGAGCCCTTCTCACTGAACTCAGGATGGCACGCCGCAAGGACAAAGTCAGCATCAGCCTGGTGACAGAAACAACATAGCGTTATGAGTTTATCCAAATCAAAATGGGTTAATGGCATGCAACATAGATCCATTAATTTGCTTTTTGGTAAGCAACAATATCCAGGCATTCATTTAAAAAAAATGTACTCATCTATCAGGAATGCACAGATATTAATACTAGTACCAGATATTTGGCCAATATCAATTCATTTTCTACACAAAAAAAGATGTTTGTTTTAAAGGGGACCTATTATGAAAAACGCGTTTTTTCTTGTTTTAACATATATAAAGTGTCTATTACCTGACTTACGGTAATGTAAGGCCGGCCACCATGAGAACGGTAAAAAGAGAAGGGGGCGGGTGAAGCACCCGTGAGCTGCGGACGTGAATGAGACCATCCACTGAGCTGTTTAATGCGAAACAGATGATGAAGACTTTTAAGGATTTGCTTGATGTGTAAAGTGAAATAAAATACAATCAAACTAAGTTTTGCTCCCGCTAGATTTTTAAATAAGCACACTTGTGTGTGCGTGTTCTGCAGAGCGCGTGTGTTTTGCATGTCGGGAACCGAGCATGCACCTGCCGTGGGTTTGCGGGTCCGATCGCCGCATCCCCGCGGCAGATCCGGCTGAAATGCCGGTGCTCTTTCCCCGGGAGCCCCTACTACCAGTCCGGGACCGGGGCTCCTCCGGTCCCGGCCGGTCGGAACCGGTCACTTTCCCCGGTTAAAGCCGCGGTGATGGGCGCTGCTGCAGCCCGACTTCCTGGTTCCCCAAGCGGGGTCCGATGACCTGGTTCCCGGCCGCTTTAAGAGCAGAGATTTCTGGGGTACGTCTCAGGTCGGACCAGCTTCACCCTCCGAGATTTGCAGCCAAATCTGTCGGTTACAAACCCGGTAACGGACCCCGACATGCGCGTGTGTGTTTTTCGCGGCGCGACACACACACATTCTCATTTATGTGGTGCTTGCCTGGCGCAGCTGATGGACAGAAACTGTATGGGGATTTTTAAAAGAAAAACTTTGCATAAGACGTTTCCAGCCGGAGTCATTATAAGGACGAATGAAAAGGGGTGGCTGGATGAAGGGATGATCAAGATCAAGTGGCTGAGACAGGTCTGGAAATTCGGACTGGCGCAGCTGAATTAGCGGAGCGGAGCTCCTGTCGGATACAACCCGGTACCGGCTCCCCGACAGCGCGTGTGTGAGCGGGACCAGCGGGGGGGGGGGGGGCGGACCGGGACCTGGGACCCGGTCCAGCGCGGGGGAACAGACGGGGAGCGGACCCGGTCCAGCGCGGGGGAGCGGAGCGGGACCCGGGACCAGGGCCGTTCCTGACCCATTTGTCGCCCTAGGCCAAATATTTGCTGGCGCCCCCCCACCCCGTTCCCGTCCTGTCCCGTCCCGTCCACTACCACCACACACACACACACACACACACACACACACACACACACACACACACACACACACACACACACACACAAACGGAATGGCAATTTCTTTAGGATGTATTAAATAATTAAATATATAATATGTAATAAAAAAAACCCTGTAAAAACCTCAATTTAGCCCACAACATCTTACAATAACAATTTTAACAACAATAACAGCAGCATTATAGCCATTGACCGGCTAACATGTTAGTATTGCTCCCGTTTTCCCAACAATTATCTAGATTTTAAGCAGACAATCAGAAGTAAGTTTAACAATAAAACGTGAGGATTACTTAAATGCACATGATTGTAAAGGTCAGGGGCGGAGCAGGGGTCCCAGCCTAAGGGGGGTGAAGCATTCTAGATGGGCCCTTGTGGCCTAAACATCTCTGTTAAAACATAATCGCTAAAAAAATGCCATAGATTAGCTCTCTGACACAACCACAGCATGCAGGGGACACGGTCAGAACTATTCAAATGAGGTTTCAGCATCATGGATTTACCAGTCATTATGTCAAACCTAATTATAAACCTAATGCAGACTTTAAAATATAAGTATCAAACTGGAGATAAAAATCTAATGACATCCAGTTATGTCTATGGAAGCTCATTTCCACCAGTAAAAGAAAAAAATAAGATGAAATCTTAGCCTGAAAAATAAAAATATCCCCACGGTAAGTCATAATTATGACATAAAAAGTCATAATTTCAACTTTTTATCTCATAATTATGACTTTCTATCTCATAATTTCGACTTTCTATCTCATAATTATGACTTTCTATCTCATAATTATGACTTTATATCTCATAATTTCGACTTTCTATCTCATAATTTCGACTTTATATCTCATAATTTCGAATTTCTATCTCATAATTATGACTTTCTATCTCATAATTATGACTTATCGTGGGGATATTTTTATTTTTAAGGCTAAGTTTTCATCTTAGCCATAGATGTCGGATTCGCTGAGTAGATCAATTCAGACACGTGTGTTCAACCTACACAACAACAGTTAACAATGCGCAACGACATGTATTTAACACAATCAGACACAGCGGTCAAACAGCAACAAACAATATAGGAATGTATTCAGCGTCATGACAATGTTATCAGAAATAATTAATATTATGACAGCTTACCAATGATGGTTTCATCCAGGGTTGGGCAGAAAACAACATCAAAACATATTTCCATCCACATCAAAACATATTTCCTGCTTTAAGGCTCCTTCTGATACGACAACTGGCTAAAGGCTGATTTATGGTTCTGCGTTACAGCAACGCAGAGCCTACGTAGTGGGTGGGGGAGGGGGCGCCGCACGCGAGTATGTTGAGGTGAGGGACCAGAGCAAAATTAATTGTGGCTGCCAGAGAGGCAGAAGGACGCAGCCAGGCAGAAATTAAAATTACAAAAACGATTTCATTATTATTTAAAGACTTTTGGCTATATATGTACTGTTGTTGTTTTTTAGTGTATTCATTTCAAATTTTTCAAAAGTTAAAAAAAAAAAAAAAAAAAAAACAGCTGGTTGCATGGCGCCCCCTGGCATGCTGGCGCCCCTAGCATTTGCCTAACCTGCCCTATGGGCGGCACGGCAAATGGCCGCGGTCGGGATCCGCAGCACAACGGGGTATGAAAAGTTTATTTACTCTTGTGCTTGGCTGCCACGCTGATGGACAGAAACTGCCGGCTATGGTGATTTTTAAAAGAAAAGCGTTGCCTAAAGAGACTTTTCCAACCAGAGTGAAATGAAAAGGGCTGGATGGATGAGGAGATGATCGGGTGGCTGAGACAGGTTTATGTGCGGCGCCCCGGTGGGTTTTTTTAATTCTTTAATGCAGAAACAGAAGATGAACCTTTGAATGGTTTGATTGATGTGAAAAGTGAAATAAAATATCAAACTAAGTTTTGCTTCCGCTCTATTTTTAGCGCGTGTGTGTTTTGCAACGCCTGTGTGTGCAGCTCCGTCTCCGTAGACGGCGCCTTTTGGGTCGGTGCGCCGTATGTGTGTTTTAAAACCAAAAATGACACACAAAACTGAGGGTGCGCCTTTCCACACAGTGCGCCATATGGTCGTGAAAATACGGTAAGTCATATTTCAAATATGTGTACCTGTGAGGAACTCCTTCCGCAGTGCCCCTGTATCAAGGCACACCTCCCCAATGAAGTTGATCTTTAACTGACTGGTAGGCAATGCCTTCTTTTGTCGCTTCCATTGAGCAAGCCCCCGCTCCACCACATGGGATATTGACACAGTGAGAGGAAATTCTTCCTCTTTGTTCACAGCAGCGGAGATGGTCTGCAGTACGTCATCAAGGCTGAGGGAGAAATAAATGCCTGTTAGGCAGTGTGATTCTGGAAAGCATATGTTGTCTGTGTTTATTCCTTTTGGTCAGAGGTTGTCAAACTGTGGTGTGTGTATGTGTACATGTATGTGACTTAAGCTTCCTATTGTGTGTAAGTATTTGCACATTTAGTCAGGGGGCAAACCCTAAGATTGATAACTATGCTCACGCTTCTGGGTAAAGTTTAACAACCTTATTTTTTTGTTAGAAGGAACCCCTAGGAGGAATAATAGGGGGTGTTGTCATCTTGGATTTTTTTGCTGGTGACCACTGGAGGCGCTGTAACATTCAAATACTCAATTCATGCATATGGTCACAATAATGGTCAAAATGTATAGTTTATATGTAAAATCTTCAATTTTCAAGATTTTATATTTAGGGAAATGGATAAAACATCAATTGAAAAACATTTTTTTTAATTTTATTGCTATATTTTGTCCAATTTTGGTTAAAAAATATTACTTTTTTATAGGCGTTTTTAACACACACATAATAAGCATCTTTTTTTTTGCATTCTAACTAGTAATGGGATGTTATGCTAATTTAAGCAGCTAGGTAACTAGGCAAGCTAGCAAGGCAAGCTAGCTAGAGCTCTGCACCATGCTTTTTAGTGCTTCACTTTCTGCGCTTGACTGTACATAGAGTATTTGCTGCTGTGGTAAGTAGAGCATCCTCTCTGTATACTATTTCTTAAGGACTTTAATGTTATTTGTAGCATGAAATATACCTCTATAATATACCTCTATGCATAGTTATTGTCAATACTCAAGTTGTTTAGCCTAGATATACCTTACTAGCTAGTCATATTTTTTGAGTTATAAACTAGCATCCTATTTCACATTTTTAAAATAAAAACAACGTGAAATTCTATCTACTTTACAGTCAATACAACATCAAACAAAAAGGAGCAGTATCCAGTATGGAACCAGTTGGTGCTTTGTGCCATATAAGAGAGATTATTTGGGAAAAATGCTTCATTTGTCAAAATGACTTTGGAAAAAGTAAAGATGATCAACTACGAAATGGAACTGAAGATGGACTCAAGTGCATTAGACTGAGAGCAAGTGAACGTATTAAATACAAAGATGCGGAGTATGCTGATACATTGGAACGTATTCAGAAGAACTTAGACATAAAGCCTGAAAAGTTTAAATGGCACAAAACTTGCTACGCTGCTTTTATTAATGTCACTCATGTCAGCCGGCTTAAGAAGCGATTTGAAAGCAAACATGGAACCACCCATGATAAAGAGGGGGAACCAGCCACTAGCTCCCGACCTCACTCAACTAGAAGTTCCATGCCTAAAGTCAACTGGGAAAAATGTATTTTCTGTCAGGCGGATAAGCCTCGGGACAAAAAATTTCATGAAATCCAAGACTTGGATGTCTCTAAAAAGATAATTCGCCTTGCTCAACGAGACACAGCACTGAGATACAGACTTGCTGGGGTCAATGACTTGATTGCAGCAGAAGGCAAATACCATCTTGGTTGTTACACTGCATTCTTGAAGAAGTGTTCAAAGCAAAGCTCCTCATCAGGAACAGATATGCCAGATCCATATACCATTTGTCTACATAATGTGGTAGATGAGCTTCGAGCAGGATTTTCCAGGGGTGAAATATACTCATTGAAAACCGTTTGGGAAAGGTACTGTGAGCTCATTGTAGATTTTGATGTAGACCCAGGAGTATACAGAAGTCACCATTTCAAGACAAAACTTGAGAAATTGCTTCAAGGAAAAGCAATGTTTGTGCCCTCACTCAGCCCAACTGAGCCCATGTTGATATTCCCTGAAATTACAGCCCAGGTTGCCCTACAAAATCTAAAGAAAACAATGGATGATGTAAAGGACATCCAAGAAACCATGGAAATCAAAAATATTGCTAGTTGTAGAACTGGTAGCACTGAGATACTAAGCTGGCTGTATTACGTGGCACTAAAGATCAAGGCAGACATCAGAGAGTCCCCAAGACATGAGGTGATTGGTGGAATAGATCAGGAGCATGTAAAAAAAGTTGTACCTGAGAGTCTATACATACTGTTGCAGCTTCTTTGCATGGGTGACACCTACGGTGATGAAGAAAATGAAGATAATCAAAGCCTGAACACAAAACTACTCAGCATTGCTCAAGATATAGTTTTCTTAGCATCTGGCGGACATAAACCAACACCTAAACACATTGGAATTGGAGTTGCAGTGCACCAAGCTACACGCTTTAAGAACTTAGTACAGTTACTCCATGCTGCTGGGCACAGTATAAGCTACGAGTCAGTGTTGAGGGCAGACACCACGATAGCGAATTAAGCCGTGAAGCAATACTTTAGAAATAGTGAAGTATTTGTTCCACTAAACTTTGTCAATACAAGCCTCCCTGGGTACATCCTGTATGCAAATGACAACATTGATATAAACGAAGAGACCCTAGATGGGAAAGGAACCTTTCATGCCTCCCAAACTGCTGCTTTCAGACGAAGTGTGCCTCAAGAAGAGACTCAAATGATAAAGCTGAAATCAGGAAGTGAAAAGTCTGTCTCAGTCCCACCAGGCCTGTTTGCACTCAAGGACGCTAAAATGGAGTCCCAGAAGCCCCCTCCAAGATTCCGTGAGCCAGTTACACCACAGCTGTACGACCCAGAACCACAACTAACTACAAAATCAAAGAACAAAGACCTTGCCTGGATTCTATGCAGACTGGAGAACTCTGAAGACCAAGTGATTCCATCTTGGAGTGGCTTCAACAGTCTCATGTCAAAATCAGATCAGACGAAGACAGTAGTTGGAATGATGCCAATGATTAATTCTCCAGCGCATGACTATGATACACTTTGGACAGTATTACAAAACTGCCATAACATGACCAACAACCTAGGCCAAAAGTACACAGTCATAACATTTGATGAGCAGCTTTATTGTAAAGCAAAGATGCTTCAGTGGCACCATCAAAAGGAGTGTGAGAACATGGTGATCCTCTTGGGTGGCTTTCATGTGCAAATGAACTTTGCAAAGGTCATTGGCCAGCATGTTGCCCATTCAGGGCTGAGAGACATCCTTGAGGAAAGCGGTGTGTTTGGGAAGAACACAGCAGATAATATCATGATGGGAAAGGGATGGAACCGCATAGCCCGTGCACACAAACTTGTCTTTGAAGCACTTTGGAAGATCTTGTGGCCAAGCTTTCTCCAATGGGTGGAAGACAATGAATACACAATCAACAAGGGGTGCTTGGAGCTGGCAGGTGCACTATCAGAGCACATAAGAAATGGAGATTTTGAAACAGCTGCAGCATGCTATGAGGAGCTTTTGCATGAAGTCGGTAAGGTTCAGAATCTCATTGCAGAGTTTGACAAAGCCAATGAAGACAAGCCAACCTTCACCTTCTGGAGACAATACATGGAGCTCGTGTCTATTCTCCTGGCATTCACAAGGGCACTTAGGTGTGGAGATTGGAAGCTATACATGTCAGCATTCAAGAGCATGATGCCCTGGTTCGCTGCTTATGATCACACTAATTACACAAGATGGGGTACTGTATTCATTGCAGACATGGAACATCTGGCACACACAGCACCAGAGGTCTATCAGGGATTTCTAGATGGTGATTTTGTTGCAAAAGAAACCAAGCATAGCTTCGACGGGGTGCCTTTTGACCTTCGCCTTGAACACATCAACAAAACAGGAAAAGTTGCTGGAGGACTGGTGGGCATCACAAGAAATGAGAGTGCGAGAAATCGCTGGTCCATCACCTACAATGAACGTGCTTCCCTGGCAGAGGATACAAGATCACTCTTTGGACTGACACATGAGGATGAGGATGGTGAAGATACCCATAAAGACTGTCTTCCATCAAGAGTAAAACGGGATCATGACGATGTCAATAAACTTGTTGACCAGTTCGAGAGATATCATGTCTTTCAACAGCATAATATGTATGATCTTGTGGCACTGACAACTGGTGATGTTGCTTCACAAGATATAAAGGAGGATCTTTTAAATGTTGCAGAGTCTGGCAAACAAATAGTCACTCAACTGGTAAAAGAACGACTGGAAACCAATAACACTGACTTTCATGATAGACTAAAAAAGAGAAAAACAAAAACATTTGCCACCCTCTACAGTGTAGATGCCAAGAAGGAGAAACTCAGAGCCAAATGTGTGAAGCCAGACAGGGATATTTTCCGACGCATCATTGTATCAATGGAGAGTGGTAGAGAGGTGAACATGGATGAGCTGCTACAGAAGGAACTGTGTGCAGTGCCTCTGTCCATCGCCACCACAGATGCAGTGCTCAGACCAACCAACAAAGCTGACCTGGCCGCCATATTACAAGTTGGTGCAAAGGAGACAGAGCTCAGGCCATCCAATCTGAACACATGCACCATTATTGATGGAATGGCCTTGGTGAGAGCAATGGGGAAACCTCAAAATGCTGCAACTTTTGGCGATTATGCTGATGAGTTCACAAAGAGAGTAACAAGTAATCTACATGAGAACACCACCAGAGTGGATGTAGTCTTTGACCAGTACCAAGACAACTCAATAAAGAGTGGAACAAGAGCAAAACGTAGCACTAACCCGCACAAGGTTCGGACTATTGTGAGTAGTAGGGATGTAAAGCTACCAGCGAACTGGAATAACTTCATTGAAATGGATGAAAACAAAGCCAACCTGACAGAGTTCCTATCAAATGAGCTTGAGAAGCATGTGCACAATTATGGACAAGAAATTGTCATCAGTGGAGGATTTAAAGATCCTGAAAAAGTGGCATCAGCAGCTGGGATTGATGTTTCTATGGAGCTAGAACAGTCTCATAATTCACAAATGCACAGGACAAGTTTTACAAATGCACAGACCGATTTGCAAATACACACACCGTTTCACACGTGCACAGGACACGTTTTACAAATGCACGGACCGATTTGCAAATACACACACAGTTTCACAAATGCACAGAACAATTCACACGTGCGTAGGACAAGATATACAAATTTATTTTTGATGCACACACAAATATAACCTGATTTACACATGTTTTTTTGTCTGTGAGCTGCGCTGGATTTGTGTGTGAGTTTTGAGACTCCCCTGACGTGCCTCGATGCACAAATAGGTTTTTTTTTAACACGGAAGGATCTGCAACCAATCAGATGTTTTCCTTTGTTCCAGCCAATCATAAGAGCAGACCTACGTGGGGGACGATTTACTCTAAACCAATCAGATTAAAGGGGCGGATACACCTGCTGTTTGAACTGCGTTCGCGTCGTTCACATAGAAAAGTGATTAATATTTGGAGTTGGTGGAGTAAAGACAGCAACAGGAGATAAAAGATAAATAAAGGATGAAGAGGAGATCACTGCTCTGATTTTCTTGTGATCTCGGTAAAGAAAACAGCGCGATCAGAGATGGTTTGTCGGGCCGTTCAACCAGAGCCGTCGGGAGACTGGAGAGCTCCAAGTCCTGCCGATGCAGCAACTGATGATGAGAAACAGCGGAGATATTTCTGTATTTGAACTACAGGTGTCTTTCAGGAGAACGAGCCTGACGGGGGTGAATCTTGCTGCAGTCGCGTTCTGGCTCTGGCCGCGATGGCGCTGGTCCCGGTCAGAAACACCAGCTGAGTCAGCTGGTGTTTCTGACCTCCACGTCAGACGTGGAGGTCAGAAACAAGCAGCTGTTATCCTCACATTTATGATGTGACATCGCCACCACACAGAGACAAACATGTGTCAGAACAGCGGTGGCAGATCAACACATTCCCGGTGCAGAGTCATGCATGGGAAGATGCAGCCGTGATGATGCTGGTCGGGGTTTAGTCCACCGATCATCAAACATCTGAGCTGGATATAGAGGTTCTTCGGTTATCAGTCGACTGATACCGACTTTGCTCCAGATATTTCAGTAAATTAATCTCCTGACATGCGCTGCTGCTCCACCTGGCGCTGCAGCTCGTCCCCGTCAGGCAGCGCAGCAGCTCTCTGCTGTCTGTCTGGTTCTGAGCTGAATCAGCGGGACAGTAATACTTCGTGAAACCAAACAGAGCAAATATATAAAAATCTCCACTGTTTCTCATCATCAGTTGCTGCATCGGCAGGACTAAGAGCTCTCCCGACGGCTCTGGTTGAACAGCCCGACAAACCATCTCCAATCGCGCTGTTTTATTTACCGGGATCACAAGAAAAGCAGCAGTGATCTCCTCTCCATCCTGTTTATTTCTATTTTATCTCCTGTAACTGTTTATTTATCTTTACTCCACTAACTTGAAATATTAATCACTTTTCTAAGTGAACGCAGTTCAAACAGCAGGTGTATCCGCCCCTTTAATCTGATTGGTTGCAGATCCTTCCGTGTTAAAAAAAACCTATTTGTGCATCGAGTCACGTCAGGGGAGTCTCAAAACTCACACACAAATCCAGCGCAGCTCACAGACAAAAAAACATGTGTAAATCAGGTTATATTTGTGTGTGCATCAAAAATACATTTGTACATCTTGTCCTACGCACGTGTGAATTGTTCTGTGCATTTGTGAAACTGTGTGTGTATTTGCAAATCGTTCTGTGCATTTGTAAAACTTGTTCTGTGCACGTGTGAAACGGTGTGTATATTTGCAAATCGGTCCGTGCATTTGTAAAACTTGTCCTGTGCATTTGTGAATTATGAGACTGTTCTAGCTCCATATGTTTCTCACCTACGGGCTGCACATGAAGAAGCTGATACGAGGATACTTTTACATGCAGCTGATGCAACAACCAATGGGTATCAGAGACGGATTGTCCATTGCAGAGACACAGATGTACTGGTGTTACTCCTTGTGTTTGCACATCGACTCAGCCAAGAAATATGGATGAAGGCCGGCACAGCAAAGAAACCACGCTTCATCAAAGTTCATGAAATCAACTTGCCCAAAGAGATCCTCAGTGGTCTGTTAGCATTTCATTCTATAACTGGATGTGACACCACCAGCCAGTTTACCGGCATAGGTAAAAAGACTGCATGGAGAGTGTTTCAGAAGGATCCTGACCTTCTCCACAACTTTGGTGAGGATGAACTACCAAATCCAGCTACTCTATCTTTGGCAGAACAGTTTGTGTGCAAATTGTATGACCCCAAATCAACCAGCAACTCAATCCACAAAGTTCGCTGTACCATGTTTCGCAAACAGAAAGCAAACATTGATACTCTACCACCAACAAGGGATGCCTTGACTCTACACATGATGAGAGCCCACTATCAAGCTAAGGTTTGGAAGCAGTCACTAATGACCCATCCACAGTTACCCTCTCCAATCAACTGTGGTTGGCACATGGTGGAAGGTACGCTGGTCCCGCAGCTGTTACCCAAGGAGCATGAACAGGCCAGATTTGTGGAACTGACCATTTGTGGCTGCAAGGAAACAGGAAATCAGTGCAGTACCAAACAATGCTCCTGCTGCAGAGGAGGCATGTACTGCAGTGGAGCATGTGGATGTGCCCTTGCAGGTTGGTGCAAGAACTGCTTTGACCAGGAGGAAATTGATAATGAACAACAGTAGATGCATAGAGGTTGGTGGCATTTCTTTCTACTGTATGCCTCTTGCTCTTTTTCTCTTCACTCTGTGCTCCTATATTTATCTCTTTTCATCTCTCTCTGACAACATTTTACTTTTTCCTTGATTTCCCCACTGCAGGCTTGTCTCATTAACCAGCGAGGTGACATGCTCCCCCCTCTCTCAAACAAGGAGACATGCTACTGGACCCACAGATGTTTTCTGTTGTTAAGTGTGAATAAACACATTTTCTATGAAACTCTGTGTCAAAAACGTCTATAAAAAAGTGATATTTTGTATCCAATATTGGTGAAAATATTACAATATGATTCATAAAGGCTTTTTTAGTATTGTTTTGTCTATTTCCTTAGATATACAATGTTTTAATCTTGACAATTATGTATACAAATTGTACAGGTTGACCAAAACTGATCATATGCCTGAATTGAGAACTTGAATATTCTAGCGCCTCTAGTGGTCACCAGCAAAAAAATTCAAGATGACAACACCCCTAAAATTCCTTCTATAGATTTGTTCTAACAAAAAAAAATAGGTTGTCAAACTTTACCCAGACATGTGAGCAAAAGTCTTAACGGAGGCTCTTTTATAAAGTTGCCCCTTGACTAATTTGTGTCATAGACTTTTTTGTTGCTTCCGTAGGGTAATGGCTACAGGTTTCTTGGATTCTGGATTCTTTGACATGAGAGGTACTTGGCCCAAAAAGTTTGAGAGCCTTAGTTTATTGACTGTTGAAGGAGACTATAGAAGCGTACAAACCTAGAAATGATCATCTTCTGTTTTGACGTTGAAGGGATGAAGTCAGCATTGCTGAAATGACAAAACACAAGTATGAAGTTGAGAGTGAAACCCATATCCTCTGTCCTCAAATGTAAAAAGGTGTAAAATGCATACAGTACAGAAGTCATATATACAGTAAAAGTTAAAGTTTAAATTTGGACTTTTTGAGAGAAAGTAATTTTGTTATGGTCAGGTTTTACTGATCAATAAAAATCTTATGGCAATAGAATAGAATAGAATAGAATAGAAGACTTTATTGATCTCCCAGAGGAGAAATTCAGTCGTGCAGCAGCCAAAACACACACGCTTTATACAAAAAATGTTAAATAGAAATAACCAATAAATAGTTAAATAATAAAAAAGAGCAATATAAAAAGTAGAAAAAGAGTATGTACAAGAGAGAAAAAAATAGTAAACACCAAAAAAACGGATAATATTTACAAAATATTTACAAATATTTTCAAAAATACGTAAGGTATTTACTGGTTATTGCACTTATAAAGAGACAGGTTTATTGCACACGGGTGGCTACAGTTGCTTATTATACAGTCTGATGGCTGTGGGGATGAAGGACCTGTGGTAGCGTTCCTTCTTGCAGCGCGGGTGGAGCAGTCTTTGGCTGAAGGAGCTGCTGCTGCTCCCACAGTGTCATGTAGGGGTTGAGAGGGGTTGTCCATGATGGAGTTCAGCTTGACCAGCGTCCTCTTTTCACCCACCTCCTCAGCAGAGTCCAGAGCACAACCAAGAACCGAGCCAGCCCTCCTGACCAGTCGGTTCAGTCTCTTCCTCTCTCTCTCCGAGCTCCCGCAGCTCCAGCAGACCACTGCATAGAATATGGCAGACGCTACCACAGAGTCATAGAAAGTCCTTAGGAGCTCCCTGCACACGCCGAAGGACCTCAGTCTCCTCAGCAGGTGGAGTCGGCTCTTGCCCTTCTTGTACAGGGCATCGGTGTTGTGTGAAGAGTCCAGTTTGTTGTTGAGGTGAACACCCAGGTACCGTATTTTCACGACCATTCGGCGCACCGTGTGAAAAGGCGCACCCTCAGTTTTGTGTGTCATTTTTGGATTTTAAACACACATACGGCGCACCGACCCAAAAGGCGCCGTCTACAGACACGGAGCTGCACACAAGCGCACCGCAAAACACACACACGCGCTACAGAACACACACACAAGAGTGTGTTAAAAATAGAGCGGAGCAAAACTTCTGTTTCCGCATTAAAGAATTAAAAAAAACCACCGGGTCGCCGCACATAAACCTGTCTCAGCCACCAGCCCTTTTCATTTCACTCTGGCTGGAAAAGTCTGTTTAGGCAACGCTTTTCTTTTAAAAATCACCATCGCCGGCAGTTTCTGTCCATCAGCGTGGCAGGCAGGAGGTCCCGCGGTGGTCCCGCGTCCCGGTC
The DNA here is from genome assembly GCF_033807715.1 of Cololabis saira. Classification (NCBI taxonomy): domain Eukaryota; kingdom Metazoa; phylum Chordata; class Actinopteri; order Beloniformes; family Belonidae; genus Cololabis; species Cololabis saira. Next base: position 1,499,468 of record NC_084608.1, on the reverse strand, counting down.
CGCTCCCCCGCGGTGGTCCCGCGGTGGTCCCGCGTCCCGGTCCGCCCCCCCCCGCGCTGGTCCCGTTAACTCCACCGTGTGATTCACCTAACGTGAGCGGCACCTGTCCATGTTCGTGATGTGTCGGCTGCAGAATGAGCGGAAGCACTCCATCTTTTCCATATAATCCGCTGGGCGCTGCTGCTGCGCTGGCACTGTTTCATGAAGCGAAAGCACCAAGACGGACCTCCATGAAAATGTTAAATTTTCATTTCTTCCGCCTGTGCTTCACACGCCCCCTTCTCCCTTTACCGTTCTCATGGTGGCCGTCCACCTTACATTACCGTAATACAGGTAATAGATACGGCTTCACACGCCCCCTTCTCCCTTTACCATTCTCATGGTGGCTGTCCACCTTACATTACCGTAATACAGGTAATAGATACGGCGCACCGTTTCATTGGGCGCACGGCACATTTAAAAAAAAAAAAAAGAATTTTATGTGCGCCTTATGGTTGCATAAATACGGTACTTATACTCCTCCACCGTCTCAATGTCCAGCCCCTGGATGTTCACCGGTGCAAGAGGCAGAGGGTTCCTGCCGAAGTCGATCACCTCATCCTTCGTCTTGCTGGTGTTGATTCGCAGATGGTTCCGTTCGCACCATGAGACGAAGTCGGCGATGACCCCCCTGTACTCCAGATCGTCCTCCCTGGACACACGTCCCACGATGGCGGAGTCATCTGAGAACTTCTAGAGATGACAGGAGTCCGTGTTGTGGTGGAAGTCATATGTATAAAGTGTGAAGAGGAATGGAGCGAGCACTGTACCCTGCGGGGCCCCCGTGCTGCAGACCACCACATCAGACACACAGTTGCGGAGTCTCACATACTGCAGTCTGTTGGTGAGGTAGTCGATGGTCCATGCAGCCAGGTGACAGTCCACTACTGCTATATCCTCCAGCTTCCCCCTGAGCAGCGATGGCTGGATGGTGTTAAAAGCACTGGAGAAGTCAAAGAACATGACTCTCACAGTGCTGCCCGCGCTCTCCAGATGCGCGAGTGACCTGTGCATCAGGTAGATGACAGCATCATCCACACCGATGCCAGGCCGGTACGCGAACTGCAGGGGGTCCATCACATCAGCCACCTGCTGTCTCAGGTGGCCGAGTAGAATCCTCTCCATGGTCTTCATCAGGTGGGAGGTTAAGGCTACTGGTCTGAAGTGGTTGGGCTCCCTGGGTTGTTTGGTCTATGGAACCGGAACCACACAGGAGGTCTTCCACAGGAGTGGAACTCTCTCCAGACTGAGGCTCAGGTTGAAGATGTGCAGGAGCACAGCATAGAGCTGGTCTGCACAGTCCCTCAGCAGCCTGGAGGTGATGCCATCAGGACCAGCAGCCTTCCTCGCCTTGGTCCTCCTCAGCTCCCGCCTCACCTGTTCAGCTGTGACGAGGCTGGTGGGGGGGGGGCGTTGGTTGACTCCTGATGAGTGTGACCGGGGGAGGGGGGTGTAGGTTGCTCAGGAGGTGAGAGGGGGGTGAGGGAGAGGTGTGACGATGACGAGGTACTGCGGGGAGAGGCCAGGGGGTGGGAAGCCGTCCCGGATGAGTGCTGGTGTGAAGAAGGAGAGGAGGAGGGGGGGAGGGACATGTCGTTGTTGAATCTGTTAAAGAACAGATTCAGCTCGTTACGCTACAGTAGAGGCTGGGGTTACCTTATGCATCCATTAGACGTTGCTGCGCTAAAGGGAATATCAACAAAACAGTCAGATAGGTCAGTCAAACTTTATTAATAGATTACAAATCAGCTTTCTGACAACTCCATTTAATCCCAAAATGAATAAACAACTGTTTTATTATTTTCAAGTTGCGAGACCTGTTGCGGCTCATTATTGATCCATATATAAGGCGCACCGGATTATAAGGCGCATGGTCAGCTTTTGAAAAAATTGAAGGCTTTTAGGTGCGCCTTATAGTGCGGAAAATACGGTAAGTATGCAGGCGACAGATAAACCAGGTTGTGATCTGAGCGCCCCAGCGAGGGGAGGGGTGAAGAGGTGTATGCGTCCTTGGTATTCACATACATTAAGTCCAGTGTTCTATTGTCTCTGGTGTGGCAATTTACATATTGTGTGAAGGTGGAAAGAGTGGAGGACAGCGAGGCATGGTTGAAGTCGCCCGAGATGAGGAGTAGGGACTGGGGGTGCGCTGTCTGAAGTTTGGAAACTGCAGAGTGCAGGGATTCACAGGCTGCAGCAGCGTCGGCCGACGGGGGGATGTACACTGTTATCGTAATGACGTGCGAGAACTCCCTCGGGAGGTAGTACGGCCGAATGCTAACAGCTAGCAGCTCCGAGTCCTTACTGCAGTACCGTTCCGGGGATGCTCCATTTGTCGTTCACAAACATTGCAATGCCGACCCCCTTCTTCTTACCGCTGTCCCTCGCTCCCCCTGTCCGCTCTCACCAGTTGAAAGCCGTCCAGCGAGACGTGTGAATCCGGTATCAGTTCATTCAGCCAAGACTCCGTGAAGCACATGATGCTACACTCCCGGTAGATCCTCTGCAGCCTGGTTAGCGCCGTTAGCTCATCCATCTTGTTAAAGAGAGATCTCACATTCCCCATGATGACGGACGGTACGGATGGTTTATACTGTCTTTTCCTTTCCCGGCGCTGCACTCCAGCTCTGCAGCCCTGTCTCCGTCTCCTCAGCTCCGCGGGGATCACCGGTCTTGCTTCGAGGGGGATCTTTGTGCCGCTCAGTGCTATAACAGCTGGTCCCGTGTGTAAACAATGGAACCATGGCTACCCTGATCCGCTGATACCGGGTTAACAAGTCCAGAAAAAATAAATAAAAAGATACAAAGTCTCAGTAGAAGCACACCCAAAGGATTACCCCTCTGACCGAGACCAGTGGCAAAAACAGAACAAAAGACCGACAAAAACATAACAGAAAACGGGAAAACACACAGAGCAGCTGCTACAAGCTGCCACTCGCGCGGCGCCATCTTGGGGGGGAAAAAAACAAACAAACAGTGACACAACCAAAGAAATAGCCAAAAAAACTTGTGTAGTGTTGAAAGCCAATGTATATGAGTCAGCCCTTATGGTAACAACTCAGTCAATTTCAAAGTATTAAATCCAACTGGTCAATACATCAATCCATTGGTTGGAAGACTTCGAGGGATATCCCAAACTAAAATGCTACAATATCTATTTTCTAAATTGTGCTAAAAGTTTCCATTACCTCTCTTCACACTCATGTGCCTCCAGCTCACAGGGAGGAAAATTCTGGCCACAGATTGGGCACACGGTATGCAACTGGAACCACTTAAATGTTTAACATGAAAGGTGGAGACAATAATACCTCAATACACTCACACAGGACATAGCATACCTCTGTGTATGAGGACACAATAAAAACATCTTCCTCCGTAGGCTGTCAAGAGGAATGAAAAAATAGAAAGTACATGAGCTTTAAAAGACAATAATAATGGTATTGTGATGTGATGCCAATATTCATCTTGCTTGATTGCATATATCTGTTGTTATTCATCTTTCAGCAGATGTTTTTGCAAAAACTGTTCATTAATTAATACAGCCTCATTGAAAATATAGCTTAAATACCTTAAAAATCCAAATCATATCAGGTGGAATTGGCCACTATAAAAGTTATTACTAAATCCAACCTGTAATGATGAGCCTTAGTTCTCTTTAAACATTGTATTCAAGCTTAATGGTGCAACACGTCAGGGGGGAAAAGTGACTCCTATGGGGTTAGATTGACATTTTTATGTTTGCTTTTTGTCATGAATGGTCAAGGTGTTCAGAGAGAATTTTCCATACAGAATCCATGCAATGGGTCCGTACAGACCTCCTGTGCAGAAGTATCTGATGGCTTACATGTTTCAACATGCAGTGCTAGGATTTGTAATGGATAGCTGGTGTGACAGGAGTGGCACATTGCCTTTGGCATATTGGAGAAGGACCTGGAGTCAGGAGGCAGTGGTTGAATGTCTAGTTCTTCCTGTATTGGAGCAATGTATAGGACACCCTTTCCGCCTGTGCTTGCAGTCTTTAGGATTAGCCCAGTATAACCACTGTCCTCAGGAGACACCATATATAGTTTTCTAGAACCCCATCCTCCTAACAAGAAAAGTTATTTAATAGTTGAATTCTATTGAAATTTATATTGAAATCATTATACTCATCCAAATGATTATACAACAAGATTAGATTAGCCATGGTTAAGTTCTATGTACCTGCTCCTTTGTAAATCAGCCAGCCCCCAGACACACTTTCCAGTTTTGGATACAGATCTTTCAGTGTTGAACATATCGCCAGTTGTTCAAAGGTAATCTGATCGGATTTTGGTTATCGGATTGGATCAAAGTTTGAAAATGGGTTGTTCAAAAGGGAAAGAAGGATTCTGAAATCGGATTAGATCACGTAATCCAATCCTAGTTTTAATCTGGATCAAACCTTCAGTTTGTGTTGTTCAAAACTTTCCAGTAGGATTTGGATAACTTTGATCCAAAAAAACAGGACTATCCTGATCCCAAGGATTTCAAGGCCTATAAATACTATGCTCAATACAACAGATGAGGTGGAACTATGGACTTATAAGGACCAAATTTCACAGTTACAGAAACCCATGCACTGCTGGAGGGTGTTAAGTGCCATTATGCCTCAATAGTAGGAGGTTCTGCCGTAGTGGTGACTAACAAAAGGAAGAAAGACATTTGGGTTGAAATCACCCAGAATGTGAATGCAATGGGGTCTGGCCAGAAGAGGACCTTGGAACAAGTTACATTTAGATGGAAGAATCTGAGGGCCAGAGCAACAAAGGACCTTGCTGAAGCAAAAAAACACCCAAACAGGCAACAAACCCTTTAAGAAAGGTGAATACACAGATGTGGTTCTGGACATTATTGGAGGTGAGAACTCTAAAGCTCTGCACGGGATTCAAGGTGTTGTAGGGGATGGTGAGCCAGTTCCTCCTAATGCAGAGGAAACATTCATTCTGGATCTCAGCCCTATTATTGAAGAACAACCTGGACCCTCACTGCTGGAGCCAGCAGTCACAAGAGCCCAGAAAAGAGGCTTGAAGCGTCCTTTGCCAAATAATAATGATGATGCCTATGAAACACTACTTAAACGAGAAACTGAAAGAGCAGAAGCACAGATACTCCTGGCAGAGGAACAAATCAAGCTGACCAAACTCCTGCAAATCAAAGTGAAAATTCAGATCCACCTTCTATTATTATTATATTATTGCACGGATTAACTTTAACAAAACAAAAAAACATTCAAATGCTCAATGCATTGCATTTGAATGCAAACCTTTTTTGGGCACGAGTTCGGTTCGGGTGGGTGGGTGACTCTCGCCATTTAACTCGCCTTACCGCAGACTTTCCTCCGCTTTAACTCTCTCACTCACTCTTTCCAAACACTCAACTGCAGGCGGGCTTCCTCCACTACTGAATCACGTGATGTAAAGACGCTTTACCATAGGTTGAGGGAGGAGGCAGCGGCAGTGTTACGTTTGGGGGCGCTTGAAAAAATTTGGGAGGAAAATAGGAGCATTTGTTTGTGATGCAGCTCGTAAAATAAAATACTTAAGAATCATTGTGTCTAGAAATGAGATCAGGTGTATGTGTGAATCGAGCAATTTTTAACGATTAATCGTGCAGCCCTAATGAACAGGGTACAATAACAATACAGTACAATAATGTTAATCTGGGTGTGTGTTATTTGTTGTGAAACTAGACACAACACCTGGGAGTCTCTGGGGCAGTTTGCTGTTAGGCACTGGGCCCAACCGGGCCAGGGGACGGTGTTACATTTGTGAGCAAATTTAGGAGGTGCCTTGCTGAACTGACCACTTTGTTGTCTTTCTCACTCATCTCTCACTCATCTTCTCCCGCTTTATCCGTTCCCGGGTCGCGGGGGCAGCAGCCTCAGCAGGGATGCCCAGACTTCCCTCACCCCAGACACTTCCTCCAGCTCTTCCGGGGGGAGTCCGAGGCGTTCCCAGGCCAGCCGAGAGACATAGTCTCTCCAGCGTGTCCTGGGTCTTCCCCGGGGCCTCCTCCCGGTGGGACATGCCTGGAACACCTCCCTAGGGAGGCGTCCAGGAGGCATCCGGTACAGATGCCCAAGCCACCTCAGCTGACTCCTCTCAATGTGAAGGAGCAGCGGCTCGACTCCGAGCTCCTCCCGGGTGACCGAACTCCTCACCCTATCTCTAAGGGAGCGTCCAGCCACCCTGCGGAGGAAACTCATCTCGGCCGCTTGTATCCGCGATCTTGTCCTTTCGGTCACTACCCAAAGTTCATGACCATAGGTGAGGGTAGGGGCGTAGATTGACCGGTAAATCGAGAGCTTCGCCTTTCGACTCAGCTTCCTCTTCACCACGACGGTCCAGTACATCGACCGCATTACTGCGGACGCTGCACCGATCCGTCTGTCAATCTCACGCTCCATTGTTCCCTCACTCGTGAACAAGATCCCGAGATACTTGAACTCCTCCACCTGAGGCAGGACTTCTCCACCCACCCGGAGAAGGCATGCCACCCTTTTCCGATGGAGAACCATGGCCTCGGTCTTGGAGGTGCTGATTCTCATCCCTGCCGCGTCGCACTTGGCCGCAAACCGCCCCAGCACATGCTGTAGGTCCCGGTCTGATGAAGCCAACAGGACAACATCATCTGCAAAAAGCAGAGATGAAATCCTGAGGTTCCCAAACCGGATCCCCTCCGGCCCCTGGCTGCGCCTAGAAATCCTGTCCATAAAAATTATGAACAGGACCGGTGACAAAGGGAAGCCCTGCCGGAGTCCAACATGCACTGGGAACAAGTCTGACTTACTGCCGGCAATGCGAACCAGACTCCTGCTTCGATCATACAGAGACCGGACAGCCCTTAGTAGAGGGCCCCGGACTCCATACTCACTCAGCACCCCCCACAGAATGGCACGAGGGACACGGTCAAATGCCTTCTCCAGATCCACAAAGCACATGTAGACTGGTTGGGCAAATTCCCATGAACCCTCGAGCACCCTGCGGAGGGTATAAAGCTGGTCCAGCCCTACGACATCCAGAGACTTGAGGTACTCAGGGCGAATCTCATCCACCCCCGGTGCCCTGCCACCGAGGAGCTTACGAACCACCTCGGTGACCTCGGCTTGGGTGATGGATGAGCACGCCTCCGAGCCCCAACCCTCTGCTTCCTCAGTGGAAGGCATGTCAGTCGGGTTAAAGAGATCCTCGAAGTATTCCTTCCACCGTCCGACAATGTCCCCAGTCGAGGTCAACAGCTCCCCACCAGCACCATAAACGGTGCCGGCAGAGTACTGCTTCCCCCTTCTGAGGCGCCGAACGGTCCTCCAGAATTTCCTCGAGGCCGACCGAAAGTCTTCCTCCATGGCCTCCCCGAATTCCTCCCAGACCCGAGTTTTTGCCTCCAAGACTGCCCGAGCCTCGGCTCGCTTGGCCTGCCGGTACCTATCTACTGCGTCAGGAGTCCCACCGGCCAACATAGCCCGGTAGGACTCCTTCTTCAGTCTGACGGCATCCTGTACCTTCGGTGTCCACCACCGGGTTCTAGGATTGCCGTCACGACAGGCACCGGAGAACTTGCGTCCACAGCTTCGAGCCGCGGCGTTGACAATGGAGGCAGAGAACATGGTCCACTCGGACTCGATGTCCCCCGCCTCCCCCGGGATCCGAGAGAAGCTCTCTCGGAGGTGGGAGTTGAAGATGTCCCTGACAGAGGGCTCGGCCAGACAATCCCAACAGACCCTCACAATCCGTTTGGGTCTGCCCGGTCTGTCCAACCTCCTCCTCCGCCAGCGCATCCAACTCACCACCAGGTGGTGATCAGTTGACAGCTCAGCCCCTCTCTTCACCCGAGTGTCCAAGACATGCGGCCGAAGGTCAGATGAAACGACAACAAAGTCGATCATTGACCTCCGGCCTAGGGTGTCCTGGTGCCACGTGCACTGATGGACACCCTTATGCTTGAACATGGTGTTCGTGATGGACAAACTGTGACTAGCACAGAAGTCCAACAACAAAACACCGCTCGGGTTCAGATCGGGGAGGCCGTTCCTCCCAATCACGCCTCTCCAGGTATCACTGTCATTACCCACGTGAGCGTTGAAGTCCCCCCGTAGAACAATGGAGTCCCCAGTTGGAGCACCATCAAGTACTCCTCCCAGGGACTCCAAGAAGGCCGGGTACTCCCCACTGCTGTTCGGCCCGTAGGCACAAACAACAGTGAGAGACCTTTTCCCGACCCGAAGGCGCAGGGAAGCGACCCTCTCGTTCTCTCGCCCTCTCGGGTGAATTCCAACACATGGCGGCTGAGCTGGGGGGCTATAACCAAGCCCACACCAGCCCGCCGCCTCTCACCCTGGGCAACTCCAGAGTAGTGGATGGTCCAGCCCCTTTCAAGGAGCTGGGTTCCAGAGCCCAAGCTATGTGTGGAGGTGAGCCCGACTATCTCTAGCCGGTATCTCTCAACCTCACGCACAAGCTCCGGCTCCTTCCCCCCCAGCGAGGTGACATTCCATGTCCCCACTGTGAGGGTTTTGGACCAGGGATTGGGTCGTCGAGGCACCCCGCCACGACTGCTACCCAGTCCACATTGCACCGGCCTTTCATGGTCCTTCCTGCGGGTGGTGGGCCTACAGGAAGGCGGGCCCACGTCGCCGTTTCGGGCTGAGCCCGGCCGGGTCCCACGGGCAAAGACCCGGCCACCAGGCGAGCCCCAACCCTGGCTCCAGGGCGGGGCCCCGGTGACGCCGATCCGGGCGACGTAACGGTCCTCGCTGTCTTCTTCTTCATGATTGGCTTGTGAACCGCTCTTAGTCTGGCCCGTCACCCAGGACCTGTTTGCCATGGGAGTCCCTACCAGGGGCGAAAGTGCCCCCGACAACATAGCTCCTAGGATCACTCGGGCACACAAACCCCTCCACCACAGTAAGGTGGCGGTTCAAGGAGGGGGACTTTGTCCCTCTCCTTGAACACGAAAAACACGAAAAACGTTGTCTTTCTGTCAAAAGTATAACAATGGAGCAGTATGTTAGAAGAGCTACACAATACATCCTATGGGGTGTAACGATATGCTCAGCTCACGAGATGAGACGGTATACGATATCTGCTTCACGCTAACGAGACGATATTTTAACACAGTTTTTTTTAAATATTAATATATATATATAATATTAATATATTAATATTATATATTTTTAAAAAAAAGTAGCACTGTTGGAAATCCACATGAGATGCACAAGGGAGCCATCCAATTAAGCAAAATCTTTGATTTAATGTTAAGCAAGTAAACTGTGCCATATTAACCAGATCTAACAACTAACATCTACAATTATGCTAGCTAGCACGTGTAAGTCAACGTTATACATAAAGCTTCTTCTTACATATAACGTTATTATACGTCTATACCAGTGTTTTGCATGAACGCGTTCATTTCTGTGAGAACGTTGAACTGAACGCAACATATTTACAAATAAAGAACTTGAACGTGAACTTGTTCATTCTGCAGATCATGAACTGGAATTTGAACTGTTCAGATTATGTGAGTTTCAGCTTCACTGTTTAGGTTCAATTATTACGGAATAATCCTTCACATTTCACCAGTGATCGGCGCGCACATTTAAAATACTCCACGAGCCTGGTGCAGTCTCTACGAATGAAGGCTGATTTATGGTTCCGCGTTACACCAACGCGGAGCCTACGGTGTTGATTTAACGCGGAACCATAAATCAGCCTTGACAGGTGAAGAGAGACGTTGGAGACGCAGCGTCAGCGAGCCGTCAGATGATGATCCTTATCATTATCTGGGGGAATTTTACACATCGTCTCCCAAAGAGTCCGACGGTAGAAAACTAACCTTTCTGTGCAAACTATGTCCACCTGCGCTGAGAAAACAAGTCAGAGCGTCTGCCTCGTCAACTTCACATTTGAAACGTCATGTGGAGTTAAAGCATCCGTCCAGTGGGAGAAAATATCTGCAAGTCCTTGACAATCAAAAAAGTTCCCAGAAAGACCAAGAGGACCCAACAACCCCGAACGACCCCAGTCACACCTGCAGCCTTCAGGGATCTGATTTCCCAGCAATAGGGAGACACGCTGATAATGGACTACAATGTTGGAGATTTACAGCCTGAGTAAAGTTGAAAAGCCACTAAAACAATACATGATTGTTTACAGCAGTGGTCTCCAACCCTGGTCCTGGTCCCTGTCCTGCATGTTTTAGATGCTTCCTTGCACCATCACACCTGATTCTAATTAATGGTCATCATCAGCTTGTCATCCAGGTCTGCACAAGTCTGTTAATGACAGTCATTTTAATCAGAGTTCTGAGGGGAAACATCTAGAACATGCAGGACAGGGTCCTGAGGACCAGGGTTGAAGACCACTGGTATACGGTGAACAGTTTTAGGATAAGGTGGCGTTTCATTCGTACTTCTCACCTAAAAATATTGAAATGATCTGAATTTGAACTAGTTCAAAATGAAAACGGTGAACTATGAACATGAACTGTTCATTTATAAACTATGTGAACTGAACTTTGAACTAGTTCATGAGAAGTATGAACTTGCACAACACTGGTCTATACAAACCTGTGAATGGAGCGTTTGGTCCTGCTTTGACATGCTGAAAACTGATGGCGCTCAGCTCAGAGTAGTACGAGAGTACTGAAGGGAATTTTCGCGCATTTTCAAAAATGAACTCGATCCTTCTTCTTCTTCTTCTTCTTCTCTTCTCAATTACTGGCGTTGAACTTGATCCGACTCGGGGCGAACAAGCGATAAGCACAGAACACAAAACAGCGGCTACCTGGATAAACTGTCACCTGAGGGGTATTCCAGGAAGCGGGTTTAGTGAAAATGAGTTTGTAAGCCTGAGATGAGGGAAATCCGGAGTTTTCAGTTCCAGAAAACGAGTTAACTCAAACTCTGAGTCAGTTACTATGGCAACTGAGCCTCTGAACCTAACCTGTTTGCTAGCAGGTTTACTTCAATAAAGCCTGAGTTTCTCTCCGTCTCCTCCCTCAGTGGCATCAATTCAGCCAATGGGCCATTACGCAATACACATCCGTTTTCTGCACCACGGACAGCAAGCGGCAGAGAGAGCAGAAAAGGCGTATCTAGCGAACGCAACGTATTTTATTCACTATGTCAGTGCAACAATATCACAGGGACATCCCAGTTTAACTTCAAACAGTTAAAGTCCAAATGCAAAAAGGAAAGGGAGGGAGCAGGAGACAGAAAGAGAGAGAGAGAGTAAAAAAAAAGTCAAATATTTCGCTTAAACAGATTTATAAGAGGGTAGGGTGATTTGATATCTTACCTTAAAATTAACTTGCATAATTAATCCATCAGTGGCTAACAGCCTCGTTAATATCTTCTGCTGCTGGGGCAACATTGGACCCATCACTTGCATTCTTTCTTTTTTTTTTAAATTGCGTGGTTCTCTGCTTCATTTTCATTTTTGTAAGTTAGTAACACTGCAGATCGCGCTAAAAACGAGATTGATAGCGAGCACTGTCTTCAGGGACGCTGGGACATCACATTTCAAGATATGAGATAAGATATGAAATGTATAAAAAAAAATAAAAAAAACATTTACATTTTCCCCTGAAGCCGAGGTGTGCGGCTGCCCCTGATCTAAATGACAATATAATTTCATTCAATACCATTCCACCACTGGTTTCATCTGTAATATTATAAGACAGTGTGCTTAAATGTTAAAAGAATACTGCATTCAAACTTACACATTGACTGCAGCAACTTTCTCCCACGCCAATTCTCTCCTCGTGTTTCTTTTCCGAAATATGCTCTCATACTCGCCGTACGCACGTATTACACTTCTAACTCCAGTGGCGTGAAGTATGTGGATCTTCAGATGCAAACAAATGTTTCTTCAAAGGGATTTTGTAAATTGAAATCTTAAATAAAGTTTAAAAAAAAAAAGAAAAAGTATGTCGCTCTTTTGTTGTCGCCGGTTGCCATGGTGAATCCTTGTATCAGGGCTCTACTGATGATGGCTTTTTATATCCCTCACGCACGCGCTTAGCTCGAGCTTAACAAACTCAGAGTTGATTGAACTAACTCATATCCGCTGTTCTGGAACCAAAAACTCCTACTTTCCTATCTCAGTATAAGTCAACTCGGAGTTCAGGTTTAAACTCTGAATTTGTTGAACCTGCTTCCTGGAATACCCCTCCGGTGTTACGCCCCAAGCTAGGGGAACAGAGGCGCAACATAAAAATGAGGCAGCGAGAGATGGTTCACAACAAAAAGGCTGAATTTATTATTGCACAGCTCAAGGTTCAATATCAAAAGTTCAAATCAGTGCTAGCCGGGTTAGCACAAAAGAAACAAAATGAAGCTTCTCTTCGGGGTAAACCTAGGCCAAAATAACAAACAAAAGATACTATCTTCTCAACAGGACTACCTAAGCCCTGGGAGGAAACAAAATATCAAACAAAATTACAGTCTCTGAGCCTAACTTCCTAACTTAACAAAAACAGGAGAAAAAGGGGAATTAAATGGCGGTTTACCCTTACTGCTTCGGTATAAAATAAAATACAGGCTACAGCCAGTTACAACACTCTTGAGCATAAACTTAGGACTACAAGCAAACAGCAGACTAAACACCGATACAAATCACACATGCACAGAACAAAGCGAGGAGGATTGCCACACTGAACAGTAACAGCCCTCCAATTGCTGACTGAGGTGTGCTGCTTTTGAGGCGCACCAGCAGCTTGTTGTCAGCTCGTCAGTCTCATCTGCAACAGCTGCAGAGGACCAATGGCGCGGCAGGAGGCGGGACCTGTCAATCTGAACTGTCAGTGGGAAGAACAAGATGGATCAAAAACAGGAGTGCTCACTCGCATAAAAATATAGAAACAAATAAATATATAAATAATAAATAAAAATATAAAATTAGCCAATTAGACTTACAACTTCCCGCTAGGATAATAGATTTATTGAATCTAAGCACTCTAAAGTTGTTATCAAAACTCTACAGGTTAGTGTCTAAACTGGACAATTCAGTCTCTCTCCTGATTTCCAAGTGGGAGGCGGATCTCTCTCTTAATACCGACCAGTTTTCTTGGTCACAAATATGCTTAAATACGTTTACTATGACTAAGAACCCAAACTTACAACTTATACAGTACAAAGTTCTTCATAGAATACGCTATACTGGACAAAGGATGTTCCAGATGGGCTTTGGGCTCGGGCGGGGGCTTGGACATCTCCGGTTTTCCCGGGGGGGGGCTGGGCCGTGGTCGTGGGGGTCCCGCTCGGAGGGCCCGGCCCTGCCTGGGTGGGGGGTGGCTGTCTGCGCTGGGGGGGCATTGCTGCCTTGGTCCTCCGTCGCTGGGCGGGGGTCGAGTGCCCCTGCGGATGTGGGGACTCCGTGACCCTTGGGGTGTCCGCCGGGGTGGCCCCGGGGGGGGGTGGGGCCGGGTCCGGGGATCGGGCCCCCGTCTACTGGATGGCCGGTGGGGGAACGCGGGTGTCTTACCAGGGCCGGCTTTGCTGGTCCTGCTTCCTGGCTTCGGCCTCCGCTCCCCCTCCTTCCCCCCCTACACGATTCATACGCACATAGGCTAAGGGGCGGGGGGTGCGGGTCGTGGGGGGCATTGTCCCGCATGGCCCGGCACTCCCCGCCTCACGGTTTTAACAGCAAAGTAGACACTGCACATTCAATACTTAATAAATACATTTGACAAGGACACGTAGTTTCGGGAGGGGGGGGGGTCGGTGTCAAATCGATACTTGGCCCTCCCCCTCCCTGTTTTTATGGTATTAATCACATGCACTCAACACCAGGGGCGGCAGGGGGTCCCACATCACCCGTGTTCCCTCGCCGGCCTGGGATAGGTGGGTCGGGATACCCGGGCCTGGCGGGGCTCGCCGTGCAGCCTGGGGTGCCTTCTGGCGGTGCTGGACCCCCCCGGGGAGGGGGAAACGTTGCGTGATTGTGTGTCTGTGTCGGTGAGAATGCGGTGTGGAAGGGTCCTGCCATGGAGGATTTGAGCCTCCATTGGCAGGACAACAAAACTTAATAATTTATCAATATTATATTATACAAAGATGGTTATTATTATTATTATTATTATTGTTATTATTATTATGTATAGTATATCTTATTATTAGTATAGGTATCGGATAGGTGAATGGATGAATTAATGGGATGCATGGGTCTGGGGCCCTCCGTTGTCGGGCCTGCACGGGTGTCGCCCTGTTGGGGGGGTTCCCTCTTTCCGGGCCCGTCTCCGGTCCCCCCCGCTGCCTCCGCGGCGGGGCGCCCCTCTGGTCTTGGAGGGCCACTTTCCGGGGGGCGGATGCACCTGCCCGCGTCGGCGGCCGGGGCGGCTCTGTCTCTCCGGGCAGGCTGGCCCCCTGCCGGGTGGGGGTCGTTGGCCTGAAGGGTGAGGGCCTCCTGGCCACGTGTCCGGCCCAGACCGGGTGGCCGGGGATTGCCTGGGTCGCGGTCCGCCGCTGCGGGATCCCTGGCTGCTTTTTCCCGCGCTGTGGGGGCCCCGCCCGCGGGTCCCCTCGGCCGCCGCCGGGGGGGCGGGGGGGGGGGTGTGTGTGGGGGGCCTCGCAGGCGGTGGGTTGCCTCCCTCCTACTTCTCCCCTCTGTGGGGTTGCTGGTGGCCTGGGTTCCGGGTTCTTCCGTGTCGGCCTCTGGTCTCGCGGGTGGCGGGGTTGCTCCCCCCCCTCCCCCACTATAGATACACTTTAGGTGGAGCTTTGTTTGGTTTATTACACACACACACACACACACACACACACACACACACACACACACACACACACACACACACACACACACACACACACACACACACACACACACACACACACACACACATAGCCACTCAGTCACATACATATACACACACATACACATACACAGCCACACAAACATATACATACACACACACATAGCCACAAAGACATGTACACACACACACACACGTACGCATACACATATACACACACACACACATACACACACACACACGCATGATCATATACATACACGCATACCCACACATAGACATACACCGGCTTGTTCACCTGCATGCTGGCTCTGTAGTTTTTGGGGTTAGGTAGCGGTAGCTTAGCTCAGACTGCGATCAGATCTCAAGATTTGGGTCGATTGCTGTTCGTGTTTTGGTCGGCTCCGTGCCGGTTTCGAGTTTTGTTTGTGGTTTTTTGTTGCAAATTTCCAGTGCTTGACGTGTGTCTCCGTGTGTTCCTGCTTCCTGGATGGGCAGTGGATGTTGTCACCCCCCCACCCCAAAAAAAAAAAAAAAAAAAAAAATCACTGGGTTTGTATGTGTATATTTATGTATGTGTATGCATATGTATGCGTATATATATATATGTGTATATATATTAAATATAGTAATAATGCACATATATATACCTTTGGTTTCTACCTTCATGGTATCAATCATTAATATGTGTGCAGACAATGTAGAAAAAAAAAAAAAATTTACTTGATCCTTTTTCTTCTTGTTGTTCTCTCAATTACTGGCGTTGAACTCGATCCGATTCAATTGCTGACTGAGGTGTGCTGCTTTTGAGGCGCACCAGCACCTTGTTGTCAGCTCGTCAGTCTCATCTGCCACAGCTGCAGAGGACCAATGGCGCGGCAGGAGGCGGGACCTGTCAATCTGAACTGTCCAACCTGATCTCACAAAAATCAGTGAAATGCCCACGACCTCTCACCACTATTTTCCGTGGTATATACACGGAAAATGGTATAATTCCGTGTGAGCACCACGGATATTGTACCATGCAAAGTCAATGGGATCCGTTGTCGTGATATATACACAGATTATTACATTATTATTATTTATATATTATTCTTTGTTATTTTGGCTAAATTATGAGTTTTTGTCGCGCAAGGTACTGTTTGTTACTGTCACTTTGTAAAAGCATGTTTTTAACGCTGTTTTAGCAGTGTTTTATTGAGGTTTTAATGGGAGCACCACGGATATAGTACTATACGAAGTCAATGGGATCCGTGGTCATGATATATACACGGATTATTACATTATTATTATGTATATATTATTCTTTATTATAGTGGCTAAGTTATACGTTTTTGATGCGCAAGGTACTGTTCTATGGCTAACCCCATGTCATTAATGCTCAGTAGGCACAGAAGTTTTGTTATGAAGCTCACACCTCACCTCCCTTTTTTATTTTTAGTAGAGTAGAGCACTTAGTCAAAAATCAGCCTCCCAGGTCAAAGCGTTAGTGAATTATTCAAAAAACACACAAAAAAGGCCAGAAAAGGGCACCACACACGGTGACCTTTGGCACTTCCGAAGGTCGCAGGGGTCTGGACATCGGCACAGTGGTGAGAGTCACCTCCTGATACAGAGTCTAGAATTTCAGCCTCCTAGCTCAAAGCGTTAGTGAACTATGCAAAAAAAGACACGAAATAGGCTTTGCAGGCCCGAAAAGCAACACACGCGGTGACCTTTGACACTTCCGAAGGTCACACAGATCTGAAACTCGGTACAGTGGATGAGAGTCACCTCCTGATACGGAGTCTAGAATTTCAGCCTCCTAGCTCAAAGCGTTAGTGAACTGTGCAAAAATAGACACGAAATAGGCCTCATAGGCAAACCTATAACAATACATAACAAACCTCCTGTGCCTACTGAGCATTAATAACATGTCATAATCGAAGGAGAACTAATTAAAACGTATGTCCTTAACATGAACCTATTGTATTATTGAATTATCAAGGACACTTTCGTGTTTTTGTGTTTAGAAATGTTAAAGATATTAAAAGAAAACCATAACACAATGAGGAAAATACTGTGGCGAACAAGTCGTGCCCAGAGCGTGTCTCGAACCACAGTCTCCTAGACCACAGTCAACTGCACTAACCAGTCGGCCAAATGCTATGATGTGTATGATGTGTTGCCCAGGCGGGCAAGGCATTATCTTATCTGTGGTCGTTACACTATGTTCCAAAAAGTATTGTTTTTAATGGACAAGATCCGGCATTTTACGTTGAATTCTATTGTTCAGGTTTTAAAATTCTAGCTAAATACATAAAAAAGGGAGGTGAGGTGTGAGCTTCATAACAAAACTTCTGTGCCTACGGAGCATTAATAACATCGGGTTAGCCATATAAAGGGGCGATAATGAGGTGTGAGCTCCATAGCAAGCATTAATAACATGGGGTTAGCCATAGAAAGGGGCGATAGCCTCCTGCGCCTACTAGTAGGTAGAGTAGGGCCCTACTGGCCCATATCTATGGAATGATTGTTATCGTTTTGTCCTTCATTCAATGGTATGACAGCAGTCAAATCGGGTGACGGATCCCATTGACTTCGCATAGTACTATATCCGTGGTGCTCCCATTGAAACCTCAATAAAACACTGCTAAAACAGCGGATCCCATTCCATTTAAGCACAACAACGGATCCCATTGACTTTGCATGGTCCAATATCTGTGGTGCTCACACGGAATTATACCATTTTCCGTCTATATACCACGGAAAATAGTGGTGAGAGGTCGTGGGCATTTCACGGATTTTTGTGAGATCAGGTTGGTCTGCACCTGTGTCTAATCAACCCTTCTGTGTATATCTGGTCTTGTCTTTCCCTTGCTCCCTGCTGGTCTGTACTGTTTCTACCCTCCTTGTGTACTGTCAGGTTTTTTGATGTTCTCTAGTGGCAAACTCTTGTGTTTTTGTCGTTCCTGCTCAGCTGCGCTTTTGGTTTTATTTGATTAATAAATCACCATTTTTAGAACTCCTGCCTCCTGCTCTCATGCGTTTGGGTCCTATCGACAGCACAACGTGACAGAATAGACCAGTCAGCATGGACCCAGCAGGAGAACGGGTTACTCTCTTTGAGTTCTTCTGCCGGGAGGCAGAGAAGAATATGCACCGGTTTGAGGTGGAGGATTCACCCTTCTCTGGAACATGCCTGGCCCTAGGTTCTCCCAGGAGCCATCAGGCTCAAGGGAGACGACGACAGCGGCTGCAAGCCCCACCTGTCCCTGTTTCGGGGGTGGTCCCGGACAAACCTCACCTTGTTCCTGTTCCCGAGGTGGTCCTGGACGTACTCCAGCCTGTCCCTGTTGCGGGAGAGTACATTACTCTCTTTGAGTTCTTCCGCCAGGAGGCAGATACGAATATGCGCCGGTTTGAGGAACCTTCTCTGGAACACGCCTGGCTCTAGGTGGGCCCAAGAGCCTTCAGGCTCAAGGAAGACGATGGCGACAGCAGCGGCAACCCCCTTCTGTCCCTTTTTCGGGGGTGGTCACTTCACCATGTTCCAGTTCCCGAGGTGGTCCTGGACGCACCCCATCCTGTCTCTGTTCCGGTGGTGGTCCCGGACGCACATCAGCCGGCTCCCAGGCCCCTGCCAAGGACCTTGCCTGCCCCTCAGGCGGCCCCCCCGGACTCTGTCTGCCCAGTCCCGAGAGCGGCCCTCTGACCTGTCCTGAGAGCGGCTCTCCGATCTCTCTGCCCAGTCCAGAGAGCGGCCCCCTGAACTGTCTCACCAGTTTGCCCGGCCCCGAGGGCGGCCTCCTGATCTTTTTTGCCGGTCTCCCCGGCCCAGTGCCCAGGCCCCCTGAACTTTGACTGTGTGTTGGCCTTTGTTTGATTAATAAATCACCATTTTTGGAACTCCTGCTCTCCTGTATTTAGGTCCTATCGACAGCACAACGTGACACTAATGACCCATATATGTGGGAAAAGACTGCATTTTACAGAGCATTTTTGTTTTCGGCTTGTCACACAGATGTGCCTTTTATTTAATACATTTATAGATAAGTTATTTCTGGTTGTATTTCATTCAAATGCACATTTGTTTTAATACTCGAAAAAAAAATAGAGAGGCAGTTCTTTTGTGACAACCTGTCTCAAGAGGAGGACTGATTATTTATGTATGTGGAGAAGACTGCAGGCTCAGAGCATTTCTGTTTTGCTTTTTCACACAGACTGCCAGATTAATTTAAGACATTTTAAAATATTTTATTAAATATTTAGATGTTTCAGATTACTCTGTACAGAAATATAATGTAGAGTTAGAGGCAGCAATAAAATAAAAGTTAAAGTGAAAAAAACAACAGTTGTAATGACTTCAAAGCAACAAAGAGGAAGTGAGTATTTTGATGAAACTGATTGTCTTATAACATCCACTATGAAGAACAAAAAAAAGTGTTAAATATTCAACAGTTTTTTAAATTCACAATAAAAGCACATATATGTTACAAAACATGTAAATGGACATACTCCATAAAAACCAATGCTAATGTATCTGGGGGCTACAAAAGAATATTAGGGCCACTGAAGAAAAAAAAAAGATTCTGTAAAATGTATAAGGTTTATAATGTTTAACAATTCAATACACCTCATAGTTTAAGATGGGACTTTCAAAAGAACACCACCATTAAAGACTTTATGATGACTGAAACAAGTCAAAAATATTGATGACTGCATTTAGGATATTGTACAGGATACAAGTTTGTGTATTTTAGTGTAAGTCATTACATGGCAATGGCGCTTCTAAGCTATATATATATATGTATATATATATATATATATATATATATATATATATATATATATATATATATATATATATATATATATATATATATATATATATATATATATATATATATATATATATATATATATATATATACGTATATGTAATCTGTTGAATCGGTTTTCTGCACAGAAAAAATTCCAAATTGAACAAAAAAACATGTTAATATTACAGTTGCAAATCATTGTAAAATAATTCTTTAGGATGTTCTTTAATATGTAAATAACAAATAACATTAAATGGAGTAGCACCACTTCCAGCCATACATAGTTTTTGAAATGCAGGAAGGTAAAACGGGTTTCACAGCAATAACACAATTTTTTCCATTGTGAGCATGTGTTTAAATATAACTTTCACAATTTCTTAAAATTCTTGTTTTATTTAATCAAAAACATGACTGTCTAATAAAAGGTTATTTTCTCCATGAACTACTTACAAAGCCTAAACATTATATAGTTTTTTTAAGAGTGATCATAAAAGTACACAGTGATACAACACTTAAATGGTTGGCATCTAGTGTAAATCTACAAAAAACATGCTACATAAGAATGTTCATTTTCTTTTGCATACTTTGATGCATACTCTGAATATAGACTCTTGTCACTTATACTGGGTTATCTGCCCCACATAATTTGCTATAATTTCATAATACTTTGTATTGTAGTCCTTCAAAACAGGGGACACTGATGTTCCTTTATAGAAAATGTTTCGCCCCACATTATTTGCTATAATTTCATAATATTTGGTATTCTAGTCCTTCAAAACAGGGGAAATTGATGTTCCTTTATAGAAAATGTTTCGAGCATTATCAGGGCTGTTTACTCTTTCTGGGATCATGATGGTTTTATTGCCTTTTCTTTGCAGTGTGGACTCACGACTGGAAGCAACTGAGGGGGGTTCTGAAGCAGTCTCTCCAGCTCCACCTATTCCATTGTCCCTTCCTCCAGATCCACAACCACTACCATCTCCTGGAGTGACTCTAATGGTAGAATGACCCTGAGGGTGGAGCCTCTGCTCAGAATGGCTAGAGTCCTTGGTCTGAACAGTAACTTTGGGTGGGCTTACAACCGTAGAAGTTGGCATAACAATGTGACTGGTATGTTTCTTGTCAACTGACCCTTCATGTACTGACTCTGAGCTTCCTGAGTCTATGTTTAGATCATTATGCTCAAATGACTGCCTCAAACTGCCAAGTCCTGCAGCTGATCCACTGCTGACAACCCTAGTCCCTGTTTTTTCACAACCTCCAGTACTATGATCCAGGGACTGCCACCTCCATGATCCCCTTCCATCTATGGATGGAGCTTGGATTATTGGTCTGCTATTTTCAGGGTGAGCTTCTATTCTGATAATGGCTCCAGTGCTTCCTGAAATACTGCCTGTAATACTGACCAGTGAACTTGGCCCTGTAGTGGGTTCCTGATCATTTAGTGCTCTATAATGAACAGTACCCTCACAACTCCCATTTGTGTTACAGCCCGTGCTGCTCTCGTCTAAACTCTTGGAATGGGTTTGTAGTCGCCCCTGCTGCCTGGACATAGCAGTCATCTGCACATTTCCATTAGTCCTGCATGTTGTAGTCTTGTCCACTAACCTTTGCCAGTTAGCCTGAATTGTGCTATTTACCACCAACATTCTTTCACTTCCTTCTCCTCCTATAACTTTCTGGCAGGTGTTGTTGTAATTTTCATGAATTTCCTCTGGTATGTGGACTAGTTGTGAAGACCCTGGTCTAGATTGTATGGATATCCTGGACCCTCCTGTAATGCCGCTGCAGTTATTGGACAGGGTGGTACTAGCACTTGCAGGCAGCTTAGATATGTTTGCAAAGCTGTCAAGGCCTCCATTCAGTCCCAAAGCTGATGGTTCAGAGCTGGATTGGAGTTCCATGCTACCATGATGGCATGAATGCTGGGAAGACTGGCCAGATGCTGAGTCTGCAGAGGAGAAGGACTCTGGAACTACCACAGATGACTTATGGTTGCTGTTCTTACTTTTCCATTGAGACAGAAGTTGCTTTGAGCGGCTGGAATCCATGGACGCATGGTGGAGAATGGCAGCATGATGTCTGGCAGCTTCCTCATATGCTGCTATTGCCTGAGGGGTGTGAACTCGAGGGAGAGTGTGGCTAAAAGTCATCATGGTATCTTTGATCTGAGGGCTGTACGGAGAGATCACTTGTGATTGCTTTAGACTAGATTGCTTTAGGCTGACATTAGGCTTCTGTTGCAGAAGACCCCGGTGCAGTAGGCCTTCAGAATTGGAGGTAGGTATACCATGCTCACTGGTCATGCCAGCTTTTATTTGCAGCTGCTGGAGAACTACATCTTGGGTTACATGAGGCAAGGAGCAAGGGGCGTAATGTACAACTGGAAGTGGACTGCTGCTGTCTTCCTCACTTGCCTGAAAATTTCCGACAGCATACAAACCCTGACAAAACATGAAAAAAAATTAAATAATTTCTTATTAAGATGAGATTGAATTATCTATTGAACAATTGTAATTACAATTACAGAAAGCCTTCATATACAGACATTGACATTGACTGATGTGAAATGCAACATATTTTTCACTTGACTGGATTGCATTTATCAGTGCTGATCCAGCTACGACCCTAACAGGGAGCTCCTCTGACTTATGTGGGCCTTATTTGGTTAACCGGAGCACCAAAGGTATAATGCTCCTTTTGGGCATACAGCATCTATGTACCTGAGCCTTATACAAGGAGTCCAACAGGTAGGTTGATATTTTTGGTTGTTGAGACAAATCCCATAAGATATGCTTGTAGTTCACTTGTGCCAATCAAGGTGTTGCTCAAATTGGCATTCTATGTTGTTGTTGATAAAGTGATAGTTATGGCTTTGAAGTTTTGGCTTTGCGTATTTAGAGTTATCTTGGGCCAAGTGCACTCTTACTATGTTAGATGTGGTTTTAAATCCTTGTAAGCATGTTTCTATACATGGGAGTTCCAGGTATGTTAGATGTGGTTTTAAATCCTTGTAAGCATGTTTCTATACATGGGAGTTCCAGGTAGATTTTTGGGGGCATGATCGTTGAGGCATGTCTCCATTACCAGGAACAGCCCTGCTAAAGTGGCCTTCGGGAACCTTCACCAAGTGGAAAAACGTTCCTGTAGTAGGAAAGGTATTCATGTTGGCACACAGGACGTATTAGGCAGGGTGTCTCTGTTGACCAGGATTTGTAAATTATGTTAAGCCCACTCACTTGAACATACATTACACAACTAATTTGAACCTTCTGGACCAAAAACATTTTTTTGCTGGAAATTACAAGAAAAAATGATAGCTGGACCGACGAGTCAGTTTGTGCCTTGTATGCCTATTACACCAATGTAGAGGTCTGGTGGGGGATTTTCTAATTGCTAACAATGATGTATTTTAAAAAAGCAAACACAAATGTAAATAGCAACCATTGTGCATTGTGTCTTCTTTAGCTACCTTAGCTACTTTAGTCTTACCCATCCAGCTGTTCACCCAGGAACGCTGGTCTGCTTTCCAAATCTCTCTCACTCCGAACTTTTTCATCGCAAGGGAAACATCTACTGTCCTTACGTTTTGTAAGGACTACACCTCATTTCTGATCAGCGTGACCAGCATCAGCCAAGGAGCATCCCGCCAGCTGGGCTTGTGAAAGCCGACTTGCCCACCTGCGTTACAACGGAGTTTGCGTCATTATATCATTATGTTGGTGTATTATATTGTTATTACTGTTCAGTTATTTCCTGAGTCAGGTGGTGCCCCGTTTTGACTGATTGATTCTGATAATTCATTTTGATAAGCAATCTTCTTTATTAGGGCCCGAGCACCTTCAGTGCGAAGGCCCTATTGTATCTGTAGGAATTTTTTTTCTTTTTCTTTTTCTTTTTCTTCTGACGAAAGGATGGCCTTTTTTTTCACACAGACTGCCAGATTAATTTAAGACATTTTAAAATATTTTATTAAATATTTAGATGTTTCAGATTACTCTGTACAGAAATACAATGTAGAGTTAGAGGCAGCAATAAAATAAAAGTTAAAGTGAAAAAAACAACAGTTGTAATGACTTCAAAGCAACAAAGAGGAAGTGAGTATTTTGATGAAACTGATTGTCTTATAACATCCACTATGAAGAACAAAAAAAAGTGTTAAATATTCAACAGTTTTTTAAATTCACAATAAAAGCACATATATGTTACAAAACATGTAAATGGACATACTCCATAAAAACCAATGCTAATGTATCTGGGGGCTACGAAAGAATATTAGGGCCACTGAAGAAAAAAAAAAGATTCTGTAAAATGTATAAGGTTTATAACGTTTAACAATTCAATACACCTCATAGTTTAAGATGGGACTTTCAAAAGAACACCACCATTAAAGACTTTATGATGACTGAAACAAGTCAAAAATATTGATGACCGCGTTTAGGATATTGTACAGGATACAAGTTTGTGTATTTTAGTGTAAGTCATTACATGGCAATGGCGCTTCTAAGCTATATATATATATATATATATATATATATATATATATATATATATATATATATATATATATATATATATATATATATATATATATATATATACGTATATGTAATCTGTTGAATCGGTTTTCTGCACAGAAAAAAATCCAAATTGAACAAAAAAACATGTTAATATTACAGTTGCAAATCATTGTAAAATAATTCTTTAGGATGTTCTTTAATATGTAAATAACAAATAACATTAAATGGAGTAGCACCACTTCCAGCCATACATAGTTTTTGAAATGCAGGAAGGTAAAACGGGTTTCACAGCAATAACACAATTTTTTCCATTGTGAGCATGTGTTTAAATATAACTTTCACAATTTCTTAAAATTCTTGTTTTATTTAATCAAAAACATGACTGTCTAATAAAAGGTTATTTTCTCCATGAACTACTTACAAAGCCTAAACATTATATAGTTTTTTTAAGAGTGATCATAAAAGTACACAGTGATACAACACTTAAATGGTTGGCATCTAGTGTAAATCTACAAAAAACATGCTACATAAGAATGTTCATTTTCTTTTGCATACTTTGATGCATACTCTGAATATAGACTCTTGTCACTTATACTGGGTTATCTGCCCCACATAATTTGCTATAATTTCATAATACTTTGTATTGTAGTCCTTCAAAACAGGGGACACTGATGTTCCTTTATAGAAAATGTTTCGCCCCACATTATTTGCTATAATTTCATAATATTTGGTATTCTAGTCCTTCAAAACAGGGGAAATTGATGTTCCTTTATAGAAAATGTTTCGAGCATTATCAGGGCTGTTTACTCTTTCTGGGATCATGATGGTTTTATTGCCTTTTCTTTGCAGTGTGGACTCACGACTGGAAGCAACTGAGGGGGGTTCTGAAGCAGTCTCTCCAGCTCCACCTATTCCATTGTCCCTTCCTCCAGATCCACAACCACTACCATCTCCTGGAGTGACTCTAATGGTAGAATGACCCTGAGGGTGGAGCCTCTGCTCAGAATGGCTAGAGTCCTTGGTCTGAACAGTAACTTTGGGTGGGCTTACAACCGTAGAAGTTGGCATAACAATGTGACTGGTATGTTTCTTGTCAACTGACCCTTCATGTACTGACTCTGAGCTTCCTGAGTCTATGTTTAGATCATTATGCTCAAATGACTGCCTCAAACTGCCAAGTCCTGCAGCTGATCCACTGCTGACAACCCTAGTCCCTGTTTTTTCACAACCTCCAGTACTATGATCCAGGGACTGCCACCTCCATGATCCCCTTCCATCTATGGATGGAGCTTGGATTATTGGTCTGCTATTTTCAGGGTGAGCCTCTATTCTGATAATGGCTCCAGTGCTTCCTGAAATACTGCCTGTAATACTGACCAGTGAACTTGGCCCTGTAGTGGGTTCCTGATCATTTAGTGCTCTATAATGAACAGTACCCTCACAACTCCCATTTGTGTTACAGCCCGTGCTGCTCTCGTCTAAACTCTTGGAATGGGTTTGTAGTCGCCCCTGCTGCCTGGACATAGCAGTCATCTGCACATTTCCATTAGTCCTGCATGTTGTAGTCTTGTCCACTAACCTTTGCCAGTTAGCCTGAATTGTGCTATTTACCACCAACATTCTTTCACTTCCTTCTCCTCCTATAACTTTCTGGCAGGTGTTGTTGTAATTTTCATGAATTTCCTCTGGTATGTGGACTAGTTGTGAAGACCCTGGTCTAGATTGTATGGATATCCTGGACCCTCCTGTAATGCCGCTGCAGTTATTGGACAGGGTGGTACTAGCACTTGCAGGCAGCTTAGATATGTTTGCAAAGCTGTCAAGGCCTCCATTCAGTCCCAAAGCTGATGGTTCAGAGCTGGATTGGAGTTCCATGCTACCATGATGGCATGAATGCTGGGAAGACTGGCCAGATGCTGAGTCTGCAGAGGAGAAGGACTCTGGAACTACCACAGATGACTTATGGTTGCTGTTCTTACTTTTCCATTGAGACAGAAGTTGCTTTGAGCGGCTGGAATCCATGGACGCATGGTGGAGAATGGCAGCATGATGTCTGGCAGCTTCCTCATATGCTGCTATTGCCTGAGGGGTGTGAACTCGAGGGAGAGTGTGGCTAAAAGTCATCATGGTATCTTTGATCTGAGGGCTGTACGGAGAGATCACTTGTGATTGCTTTAGACTAGATTGCTTTAGGCTGACATTAGGCTTCTGTTGCAGAAGACCCCGGTGCAGTAGGCCTTCAGAATTGGAGGTAGGTATACCATGCTCACTGGTCATGCCAGCTTTTATTTGCAGCTGCTGGAGAACTACATCTTGGGTTACATGAGGCAAGGAGCAAGGGGCGTAATGTACAACTGGAAGTGGACTGCTGCTGTCTTCCTCACTTGCCTGAAAATTTCCGACAGCATACAAACCCTGACAAAACATGAAAAAAAATTAAATAATTTCTTATTAAGATGAGATTGAATTATCTATTGAACAATTGTAATTACAATTACAGAAAGCCTTCATATACAGACATTGACATTGACTGATGTGAAATGCAACATATTTTTCACTTGACTGGATTGCATTTATCAGTGCTGATCCAGCTACGACCCTAACAGGGAGCTCCTCTGACTTATGTGGGCCTTATTTGGTTAACCGGAGCACCAAAGGTATAATGCTCCTTTTGGGCATACAGCATCTATGTACCTGAGCCTTATACAAGGAGTCCAACAGGTAGGTTGATATTTTTGGTTGTTGAGACAAATCCCATAAGATATGCTTGTAGTTCACTTGTGCCAATCAAGGTGTTGCTCAAATTGGCATTCTATGTTGTTGTTGATAAAGTGATAGTTATGGCTTTGAAGTTTTGGCTTTGCGTATTTAGAGTTATCTTGGGCCAAGTGCACTCTTACTATGTTAGATGTGGTTTTAAATCCTTGTAAGCATGTTTCTATACATGGGAGTTCCAGGTATGTTAGATGTGGTTTTAAATCCTTGTAAGCATGTTTCTATACATGGGAGTTCCAGGTAGATTTTTGGGGGCAAGATCGTTGAGGCATGTCTCCATTACCAGGAACAGCCCTGCTAAAGTGGCCTTCGGGAACCTTCACCAAGTGGAAAAACGTTCCTGTAGTAGGAAAGGTATTCATGTTGGCACACAGGACGTATTAGGCAGGGTGTCTCTGTTGACCAGGATTTGTAAATTATGTTAAGCCCACTCACTTGAACATACATTACACAACTAATTTGAACCTTCTGGACCAAAAACATTTTTTTGCTGGAAATTACAAGAAAAAATGATAGCTGGACCGACGAGTCAGTTTGTGCCTTGTATGCCTATTACACCAATGTAGAGGTCTGGTGGGGGATTTTCTAATTGCTAACAATGATGTATTTTAAAAAAGCAAACACAAATGTAAATAGCAACCATTGTGCATTGTGTCTTCTTTAGCTACATTCTTCTCTTTTGTGTCCTTTTATACTGCTGGCTGGTTGGGAACAGCAAAAAATGTGGTCAGCTGTGTTATTTGTTCAGTGTGGTTCTTGTGTGGCACTACAGTGTAATGGAGATACTGTATGTCGGCTGAAGGTCCTAAGGAGGGGTTTGGCCCTGTTAAAGGTTCTTTTCTGTTGGGATTACCCTGAATCCCAGCTAATGAAAGCACACCTTCTGTGAACCCTCAGAAGACTCCATAACGACAACTAGTTTTTTTGCATTTCCTGCAAGTTTGCTTAAAACAGCAGTTGGGAACTTCCCAAAATCCAGTAACTGGCTATAAAATATTAAGGCATACAATATTCACCCCATGCTTTGCCATGCAAGCATCTGAGCTGTAGTGTGTAAGCATGCGTAAGACACGTTTTACAGAAAGCCAAGGTGTTAGAATACAGATACCTGAGAATAATTCAATATTGTAACAAATCGAAGTAATTAAGGTTTTTTTTTTAATAATAACCCTTTTATAACCGTTTCATATGCAGTATTCCTCAAGCAGTGGCGTGTTAATGTTTACCTGAAGCTGGAGGGGAGGCTGTGTGTGTGTGTGTGTGGGGGTTATCAGTTCAGCCTTCAACCTATTGTGATCCTTTTTCTTCATTTTTTGATTGCTAAAAACTTCCACATACTTTCAGCTATCAACATTTTTTTACATGACTTTTAGTTCAGCAAAGCTCCATCGTAACCACACTCCTGCAAATAAGTAGATTGAGCTTACTAAGACTGACCACCAGGTGGAGTTAATTGCACAGTCAGCATCATTTTGCGTTGTTCCCTAATGGCAATATTGCCCTACAGGTCATGTACAAGTCATATAACTCCATAAGTTAAGAGGGGTACAATGTACTGTATGTGTTCATGGTACATGTGATCAATGATTCAAATCGCGATGACAGAGCAGGAGTGCTTCGTACTTCATTCTCTGTCATGACTTGAGTATGTAGGACCCAGATGCCAGAGACCACGGTGGCAAGAGTTACAAAACACATGATTTATTTAAACAAAAAACACTGCTTTGCAGGATCCAAAACAAAACAAGAGCCCAAACTTGAAAAAAAAAACAAAAAAAAAAACAGAACTTACCATGACTTGAAACAGGATGGGGACAAAAGTCAGGTAACAACAGTATGAACCAGCAGGAGTAAGGGAAAGACAAGTGTTGGTTCACAGTCCTATGTGAACATGGGAAGCCTTAATTTCAACTTTAAGGCCCAGCTCCGAGGCCTCACTCTGAGACCAGCCTTGATTTCTTCTGCATGGCCTTAAAACAAAGGAAATTATGGAATAGCTCCAAAGCCCAGCAGGGTTTGCAGTTTATTGCCCTTACAGGTGTTAAAAGGGGGCAGGATGGATGTCACGCATGGACAGAAAGGACAGTGAATTGGTCCGCAGGCGCTGCTGATGCGAAGCGCGTCCTCACTAGTTAAATAACAGCTGCTTTCCGAAACTCGTTCTCTTTTCTTCCATGCTTCCAAGCTCTTCCACGGAGCTCTCCGTGAGCTACAAATGCTACATGCTCGTCAACACGGAGATGAGGAGAGCGAGGAAAAGAGCTGCTATTTACCAGGACCCCCTGCAGAGTGTACCCATCCAGCTGTTCACCCAGGAACGCTGGTCTGCTTTCCAAATCTCTCTCACTCCGAACTTTTTCATCGCAAGGGAAACGTCTACTGTCCTTACGTTTTGTAAGGACTACACCTCATTTCTGATCAGCGTGACCAGCATCAGCCAAGGAGCATCCCGCCAGCTGGGCTTGTGAAAGCCGACTTGCCCACCTGCGTTACAACGGAGTTTGCGTCATTATATCATTATGTTGGTGTATTATATTGTTATTACTGTTCAGTTATTTCCTGAGTCAGGTGGTGCCCCGTTTTGACTGATTGATTCTGATAATTCATTTTGATAAGCAATCTTCTTTATTAGGGCCCGAGCACCTTCAGTGCGAAGGCCCTATTGTATCTGTAGGAATTTTTTTTCTTTTTCTTTTTCTTTTTCTTTTTCTTCTGACGAAAGGATGGCCTTTTTGCCCCCCTAAACGTGCCCAAAAAGTCACCAAATTTTGCATGCAAGCCAGGTCTGGCGAAAAATTTGATATTTAATGGTTTACATTAATGGGCGTGGCAAAATGGCTCAACAGCGCCCCCCGGAAAACTTTGTGACTCAAGCCCCACGATACGGTTTGACGTACATGCACGAAAATCGCTACACACCTGTATCAGTACACAACTTGAAGAAAAGTCTCTTGGCGACATGGCCGAAACCGAACAGGAAGTCAGCCATTTGGAATTAATCGTGTCACTTTGGCACAATTGATGCCATTCCTTCGGCAGTTAATACGGCCCGAACCGTAACGTGCCCCCAAGTGTGTTATACATCAAAATGTGCGTCTCCATCCTGCGACAACACGCATTACTTTTCTCTTTCAAAAGCGTTACCGTGGCGACGCTAGACGCCAAAAAGCGCGCCCACCCTTCATCTGGTTGGTTCAGACCGAAAAAACTTTGCGCCTCAAGCCCCAGAATACGGTGTGACGTACATGAACGAAAATCGGTACACACCTGTATCATGTCGCAACTTAAAGAAAAGTCTCTTGGCACCGTGGCCGAAACCAAACAGGAAGTCGGCCATTTTAAACATTCTGAATTAATCGCGTAATTTTGGAGCAATATGAGCCATTCCTTCGAGAATTAATACGGCCCGAACCGTAACGTGCACCCAGATGTGTTATACATCAAAATGTGCGTCTCTATCCTGCGACTACGCGCATTACTTTTCTCTTTCAAAAGTGTTAATGTGGCGACGCTAGACGGCAAAAAGCGCGCCCCCCCTTCATCTGATTGGTCCATATTTGATAGTTCCCCAAAAGTCACCAAATTTTGCATGCAAGGCAGGCCTGGCGAAAAATTTGATATTTTATGGTTTACATTAATGGGCGTGGCCTAACGGCTCAACAGCGCCCCCCAGAAAACTTTGTGCCTCAAGCCCCACAATACGGTTTGACGTATATGCACGAAAATCGGTACACACCTGTATCATGGGACAACTTAAAGAAAAGTCTCTTGGAGCCATGGCCCAAACCCAACAGGAAGTCAGCCATTTTTAATTTATTGTGTAATTTTGGCGCAATTTATGCCATTCCTTCGGCAATTAATACGGCCCGAACCGTAACGTGCACCCAGGTGTGTTATACATCAAAATGTGCGTCTCTATCCTGCGACTACGCGCATTACTTTTCTCTTTCAAAAGTGTTACCGTGGCGACGCTAGATGCCAAAAAGCGCGCGTCCCCTTCATCTGATTGGTCCATATTTGATAGTTCTCCAAAAGTCACCAAATTTTGCATGCAAGCCAGGCCTGGCGATAAATTTGATATTTTATGGTTTGCATTAATGGGCGTGGCCTAACGGCTCAACAGCGCCCCCTAGAAAACTTTTCTCTGCCATAACTTTTGAATGGTTTGACATGGAGAGTCGTGGGTTGTGTCATGGGACTTGGTATTGAGTCCTTGACCATAATTGGTGAAAATTAGCCCCGCCCCTTCTTCTGATTGGTTGTCCCTATTTCCTGCTATAACATTTAAATGTTTTGACATAGAGAGTCGTGGGTGGTGTCATGGGACTCTGTAATGAGTCCTTGACCTTCATTGGCCTGAATTAACCCCCCCCCCCCTTCTTCTGATTTGTTGTCCCTTTTTTCTGCTATATCTTTTGAATGGTTTGACATAGGAAGTCTTGGGTGGTGTCATTTCTGTTATGCTTATGGGGGCGGTGGCCGTGAGTGCGAGGGCCCGTTCATCGCTGCTTGCAGCTTTAATTATTATTATTATTATAATTTTTTAAATATTTTTATACCTGATTTTTTCCCCATTTTATCACCCAGTGCTCCTACCTAAGTGACAGTCCTGGGCATTGCCATCCTCTACCAACCAGCTGCGCCCCCCACGTAATCTTCTTTATTAATCATTAATAATTATCGTAAGACAATTATTAATGACTCTTTAATAACTGGACCAGCACCCCCTTTTTGGCACAACACAAGACACGATATACATGGAAGACTTGAAGAGACAAAGGTGCAAACAATCAGTGCAGATGGGAACAAAGGAAGTCAAGACAAAAATAAAATACAATGACACAGCCTTTCAAAACAAAACAGGATCATGAACCCCAAAACTGTGACAAAAACCGTGGCAGGCTCGTCTGCGGTTTCTGCGCCAAGAGTTTCTCCACTGTCGAAAATGGATGAGGTACCCATTTCTGTTTCAAGTAAACCAGTGTGAGAAGCCAATGCTTCTGGCGCTGAGAGTGCTCTCAAGCTGAAGGCGACTGACTGGGCGAAATTACAAGCCAATTTTCCTGACTCAGATGCTCGTTAAAATAACTTTAAAACAACAACCCTATTGGAATCAAGCTGTTTATTATTTATTATTATTATTATTATTATTATTACCCAATAAAACTGTCTTTTTTACACCCATCAGGGGTCCGTTTCACAAAGCAGGTTCAACAAACTCTGAGTCTAATCCTGAACTCTTAGTTGATTTACTCTGAGATCGGAAACTCTGAGTTTTCGGTTCCAGAACAGCGGTTTAGAGTTAATTTACTCAACTCTAAGTAGTTTCACCTGGAGTTAAGCGCGTGCGCCACAACTATAAAAAGCCAGCATTAATAGAGCCCCGATTCGACGAGTCACCATGGCAACCGGCAACAACAAAAGATCCACATACTTATTCTTTTTTTTTTAACTTTATTTAACATTTCAATTTACAAAATCCCTTTGAGGAAACATTAGTTTGCATCTGAAGATCCACATACTTCACGCCACTGGAGTTAGAAGTGTTAATACGTGCGTATGGTGAGTATGAGAGCATATTTCGCAGAGGAGAGAGAATTGGCGTGGGAGAAAGTTGCTGCAGTCAATGTGTAAGTTTGAATGCAGTATTCATTTAACATTTAAGCACACTGTCTTATAATATTACAGATGAAAACAGTGGTGGAATGGTATTGAATGAAATTGTATTGTCATTTAGATCAGGGGCAGCCGCCACACCTCGGCTTCAGGGGAAAATGTAAATGTTTTATTTTTTTAATACATTTATGGAATTACTCTGTGTCTATTTGTATTGATTTATCCTATTACTTAATACATATAAAATAACTACAAATACATATCAGAACAACATGATGGATTTCACTAGGTATTATCTTTCCCAACACTTGTACCCCCCCCCATATCTTGAAGTGGTCGGTCGCTATCAATCTCGTTTTTAGCGCGCTCTGCAGTGTTACTAACTTACAAAAATGAAGAGGAAGCAGACAACCACGCAATTTAAAAAAAAAAAAAGAAAGAAGGCAAGTTAGATATCAAATCACCCTACCCTCTTATGAATCTGTTTAAGGGAAGTATTTGACTTTTTTTTACTCCCTCCCTCTCCTTTTTAGCATTTGGACTTTAACTGTTTGAAGTTAAACTGGGATGTCCCTGTGATATTGTTGCACTGACATAGTGAATAAAATATGTTGCGTTTGTCAGATACGCTTTTTCTGTTCTCTAACTCTACCTCTCGCTGTCCGTGGTGCAGAAAACGGATGCGTATTGCGTAAAGGCCCATTGGCTGAATTGACGCCACTGTTGGTTTAAATCATATCTATCTGACATGTTCCAGTTTGTTCATGTACATGAGGTTTCTTCAGAACAGTCAAGGGTCTGTTATGGTGTTCCGCAGGGTTCAGTGCTAGGGCCAATCTTGTTCAGTTTATACATGCAGCCATTGGGAAGTATAATCCAGAATCACGGCATACACTTTCATTGTTATGCTGATGATACGCAGCTCTACTTGTCTATGAAGCCGGATGAAACAGAACCGTTAGTTAAACTTCAGGCATGTCTTAGGGACATCAAGGACTGGATGTCCAGAAATTTCTTGCTTCTAAATTCAGATAAAACAGAGGTTATCATTCTTGGTCCAGAGCATCTTAGGAAGGGATTAGATGGTGTTGCGATGGCTTCCAGTGCAACTGTGAGAAACCTTGGTGTTATTTTCAATCAGGATTTGTCGTTTAAACCATATGTCAATCAGGTTTGTAAAATAGCCTTTTTCCATCTCCGTAATATTGCAAAGATTAGGAAAATCCTCTCGCAGAGTGATGCAGAAAAACTAGTTCATGCGTTTGTATCTTCTAGACTAGATTACTGTAATGTGTTGTTAGCAGGATGTAGTAGTAATTTGCTGAATAGGCTCCAGCTGATCCAGAATGCAGCAGCACGAGTGCTGACAGGAATCAGCAGGAGAGACCACGTCTCTCCAGTGTTAGCGTCGCTCCATTGGTTACCCGTAAAATTCAGAATCCAATTTAAAATTTTATTACTTGCGTATAAAGCCCAAAACGGCTTAGCTCCGCATTATTTGCAAGACCTGATAGTGCCTTATGTTCCTGTCAGAGCTCTCCGTTCTCAGAGTGCAGGTTTACTCGTAGTTCCTAGAGTATCTAAATGTAGATTTGGAGGGCGGGCGTTCTGCTATCAGGCACCACTACTATGGAACCAACTTCCAATCTGGGTTAAGGGGGCTGACACCACCTCCACCTTTAAAACTAAACTTAAAACATTTCTGTTTAGTAAAGCCTATAGTTAGTGTTTAGTAAACCTCTAGCTGGTGTTGGTAAATCTCTAGGTAGTGTAAACTTTAGTGTGTCAGAGTCGCTCCTGTAGTTTCTTGTGCTGCCCCCCCCTTCTCCTCCCTTTTCTCTCTTTTGTCCATGTTGCAGCATCCTTTGCCGGACACCGGAACCTGCAGGTGGTCGTGGGTGGCTTGTAGCTTGCATTACGGAGCACAAGTCTTTCCCCGACCCTGCACCCCAACCTGGGACTTGCTGATTGGGCCGGAGCTTCGGGAGCTGCGTGCTGGCCTGCGGTCCCCACCCCTGGTCATCCCGTTGCTGGCCCCCCCTTCTCCTCCCTTTTCTCTCTTTTGTCCTGCAGGTGGTCGTGGGTGGCTGTAGCTTGCATTACGGAGCACAAGTCTTTTCCTGACCCTGCACCCCAACCTGGGACTTGCTGATTGGGCCGGAGCTTCGGGAGCTGCGTGCTGGCCTGCGGCCCCCACCCCCGGTCATCCCGTTGCTGCTTCCACCTGCCTGCTGTGCTGTTGCCGTCCCTGACCCACCAGTCTGGCCCTCGGCAGGAGGGTCCCCCCTGATGAGCCTGGTCCTGCTCAAGGTTTCTTCCCTCCTAAAGGGGAGTTTTTCCTTGCCACTGTTTGGCTTAAGGTTTTTCTCCCACCAGGGGAGTTTTTACCTGCCATTGTTTATGTAATAACTGCTCGGGGGTCATGTTCTGGGTATGGGTCTCTGTAAAGCGTCTAGAGACAACTCTGTTGTATTAGACGCTATATAAATAAAATTGAATTGAATTGAATTGAATTGAGGGAGGAGACAGAGAGAAACTCAGGGTTTATTGAAGTAAACCTGGTCCCGACCAGGTTAGGTTCAGAGACTCTGTTACTACGGTCCCGACCAGGTTAGGTTCAGAGACTCTGTTACTACGGTAACTGACCGAGAGCTTAAGTTACCTCTCTTTGTGAAACAGGCTAGAGTTACCCCTCTCTCTCTGGTTTGAGTTACCTCCCTTTGTGAAACGGAAAACTCAGAGTTTCCCTCATTTCAGGGTTAACAGACTCAGAGTTTTCACTAAACCTGCTTTGTGAAACGGACCCCAGGTCAGCTGAAAAATGTTATTACTTTAAGGGTGCCTCAAATGGGTGAGTTTTTTTTCACCATTTCATGGCGCTATGAGTATGAGCAATTATGAGCATATAGATCTCTGTTTGGGGAATGGGGGACTCTGATGACTTAAATAGAAAATCCGAGGTCTCTAGGCCAATGAAAAACGTAATACAAAGCATTTTTCCTGTTGCCAACAGAATAGTGTAAGAGGGTCAATATCATTAAAGTGCCATTGAGAGTTTCTGATTTTGAAAACAAAAAAAAGATTTTCCATCTAACTTTATCCTCAATCTAGTTATTTAAGCAACGGTTGTTAGAAACAGATGTTTATCAAGCTCCAGCCTTTTTAAAATATAGGGCCTGATTTACTAAAGGTTTGCGTGCGTAAAAACGTGTGCAAACTTGACATCACCCGCAAACCAATGTGCAAGCTGATCTACTAACAGCGTGTAAAGAGGACTGCGCCTCTCAAATGAGCAAAATAGCACACACTGTTCATTTAGTACTTTTGCCCTGATGAATAATCAATATGGGGCGTACCCGCCAGAAAGTGCTAAATACTGGGAGGGGAAAATGCAAATAGGTTCATTTACCACATGCAATGAGATTTACCAAGCCTAAAAGTAATTGCGGGGATTGTGATTGTGTCTGTATTTAATACGTTTGAAAGGAAGGTGCTAATCTGCCCAGCATTACGCACCGATGGCTGCTGTTATTGTGGCAAGGAGGCGACATCGCCAAAATCAAAGAATACGCACTCTTTCGCACTTGTGTAAATTTGTCTGGAATGAATGAAAACCAGATAGTTGAAACATATCGACTATCTAGCGATTCCATCTTGGAGCTGTTGAATGAGTTAAGGGCTGATTTGAGGACTGGGGTGGGGATGGCTCAACTTGTGGTGAGGATTCTCCACATGCAAAAGGAGAAATATTTTATTTGAATGTTAAATCGAGTATTCAGCAAAAGGTTGCCACAGGAGGCACATTCATTTTTTTATTTGTGATAATAAATAAAACACGTGCCACAATGCTGCCACAATAACAGCATTTCATGACATTCAATAGAGACATTCAATGGCGGACGTCACAGCAGCATGCTCCTCAGGTGCTCCAGTGTTTGCCAGAGCTCGATTAAAACCAGAAATATACAAGACTGTTGATGGCAAAGTCATAGTGGAAGATGAACTTTTACACTTCCTTACTATGAAAATAAGAACATTAAGTCAGGATGAGATTATCCTGTTAGCTGCCAACAGCTTCGGCTCAGATTGGATAGAGGCTTCAAAGAAAATGCTGTTTGAACTCTGTCCTACCACGCAACGGAACATATCACACAAAGGAACACAAAAAGACGCCAATAACATCAAGAGCTGTCTCAAAGTGTTAAATGAGTGCGGAGATAATGTTCCGAGATTTGTATCTCACTATTTGGATGAGCTGCCACCTGTGACTTTTACTAACATGGACGTCTGCGGCTTGCTCCGAAAAGTAGAGCAGCTACACACTGAGGTATCTGCCATGAAACATGCGTTACACCTGCAGACTGAAACGAGCGAAGGTTTGCGTGCAGTCACGGCGGACGTGAACCGTCGGGTTTGTGCCCTGGAGCAGCACGCTGACCACGGCCGTGCTGGCTTCGTTGCGCCGGTAAGGCGGCTGGACGCAGAGAATGCTAGTGCCGCGCATGCTACCAACTCAGCGGCTGTTGGAAGCGCTGACGGCTCAACGGAGGTGACTGAAACTTCAGATGACAGACGCCGAGGAGAGGCACAGGGGCCGCTGCTTCTAACAGTGGAGAGTGCCACACCAGCAGTTAGCTCTGGATTAACGACGCACTCGCCTGGGTCTCCAAAGTGGAGCCAAGTTGTGAAAAAGGGGCAACGGAAGCGCACAGAGGATGCCCAACAGGGATTACGCACCGGCAAATCTGTGTTGGGACAGAAGAAAGCTGGCAAAACTATTGTGGGCACTGGAGCTGCAGGAAACATCAAGATGATAACAACTAAACGGGTGAGTGTCTTTGCAACTAGGTTTTCACCCGACATAGACGCTGAAATACTGCGCGCTCAACTTGAGAATAAACTTGGACGTGATGTGTCATGTGAAAGGATTGTTACTGTAAACACCAGATACGCATCGTTTAAAATATCTGCTGAATGCAAAGAAGTTGTTGATATGTACAACCCAGAGCTCTGGCCGGAGGGAGCGTATGTGCGGCGTTTTTATGAACCACGTAAAGCTGGAGTCATTGGTGCTAGTGCTAATGCGGCTACTCTATTTGCTGGGGCTACGAGTGTGCTCGCTATTGGCATGAACGCCCAAGTCTGATGTTGCTATGGATATAAGCGTCCTGTCATACAACTGTCGTGGCCTGCGCTTAGGTCAAAGTGCTGAGGATAAAGCTCGCCGCATTATTGTCGATCAGTTGTTGGAGCACTGTGACATTCTGTGCCTACAGGAAACGTTCCTAGCAAAGCAGGATTTAAAGGGACTAAACTCCATCAGTGACAATTTTCATGGTGTTGGAGAGTCAACCACTGACCTCAGCCTGGGTATAAAAAGGGGCAGAATTCCAGGAGGTGTGGCAATTCTGTGGAATAAGAAACTGGACTCAGCGATAAATGTCGTTAGGCTTGGTGTGGACTGGTGTATTGCTATACATTTGACACAGCGTGATAAGGAATTTATCATTTTAAATATCTACACTCCATATGAATGCCATCATAATGAAGAAGACTATGTAAATAAACTTGCCTTTATTAGTTCCTATTTACAAAATGAGTGTTTCACAAATATTTTTATTGTTGGGGATATGAATGCAGACATTTCAGACAAGAGGTAAATTTTTGCTAATCACCTAAATCATCTCTGTAGAGATAATAATTTAATACTTTCTAGCAGAGAGTTCTTGCCAGCCGAAAGCTATACACATATAAGTGAGGCCTGGCACACCACGTCTTGGTTAGACCATTGCCTCTCTACAGCTAATGCTCACGCATCTTTGGCACACATGGAAATCTTATATGATGTATCCACTTCTGATCACATTCCTGTAAAAATGGTTATTAGATCTGAGTACATACCTGCAACTGTAAAATGTGAAAATAACTCTAATCTTGGTAACTTGGACTGGTCCTCTCTTTCATGTGAAGACATTGCTTCCTATTGTGAATATACTGATCAATTATTGAGCAATATATATCTGTCTAGAGAGGCACTCATGTGTAAAAACAGTAATTGTACAAACATCAAACATAGAACAGATATTGTCTCAGCTTTACTTGAAGCTAGTAAGCCTCACCTTAAATGTAAAAAGAGAGGAAAAGCCCGGCCTGGTTGGAATACTTATGTGGCTGAATTCTATGCTGAGGCTCGTGAGGCTACTAAATCTTGGGCAATGGCTGGTAAACCAAGACAGGGGCCCATTTTTGAATATAAGCAGAGTACAAATGCAAAATATTTAATATACGTTTCATTAGTAAAAACGAGCAATGTTTGAGGGCTGACTCTATGGCCAAGAAACTTTTAAATAATAATAAAGCTTTCTGGAAAGAGGTGAAACACATTAGTAACAGCAAACCCTCCTTACCATGTATAGTAGATGGAGTCTCTGGTGCAAATGCTATTGTTGAGTTCTGGCGACAGCATTATAGTAAATTGTTTAACTGTGTTCGGTCTAAAGGCTATCAAGTAGCTAATGTTGAAAATGTAGATTCAATCAAGTCTCATGAGGTTTCTCAAGCGATTAAAAACTTATCAGTTAATAAAACAACAGGTATGGATTCTGTCTCTGCTGAACATCTTAAATTTGCAAGTTCAAGGTTAGCTCCACTTCTTGCCCTATGCTTCACTGCCCTCATGGTCCATGGGTTTCTTCCAGACTCTATGATGACAGTGCTGCTGGTTCCTGTGGTTAAGGATAAAGCAGGAAAAGTGGGTTGCTCAGATAACTATAGACCTATCGCTCTTGCTAATATATTGTCGAAAGTTGTTGAACAAATTCTCCTGGAGAGAATTAATGAATTGATTATTTCTACAGATAATCAATTTGGTTTTAAACCGAGACACGGTACAGATATGTGTATATATGTTTTAAAGGAACTGCTGAGTAACTATAAGAGAAAAAATTCATCTGTTTTTATGTGTTTTTTAGATGCGTCTAAGGCATTTGACCGGGTGAATCATGGGAAATTATTTAAAAAATTGGGTGCAGCAGGTGTCCCTAATTACATAGTCAGAATCCTGTCCTATTGGTATGCCCAACAGACCATGCAGGTTAAATGGGACAACTGTATGTCTGCTCCTTTTCATGTCAGTAATGGAGTAAGACAGGGGAGCATCTTATCACCTATTTTATTTAATTTCTACATGAACGATCTATCAAATAAATTAAGCTTATGTAAAACTGGCTGTATGGTTGGCAGTACAGTGATGAATCATCTTATGTACGCAGATGATTGTGTGATTTTTGGCCCGAGCTCAGCTGGTCTGCAGCAGCTCCTTAATGTGTGTTCTGTGTATGGAGAACAACAGGATGTAAAATATAACGATTCAAAAAGTGTTATTATGATCTGCAGAACCGTGAAAGATAGACATATGATTTTTCCTGACTTTAAACTGTCAGGTAATGTCCTGAATATCTGTAGTGAAGTGAAATATCTTGGTCATGTGATCACAGACCAACTGACAGATGACGAGGACATATATCGTCAGTGTCGTATGTTGTATGTGAGAGCAAATGTATTGTCACGTAAATTCGGTTGTTGTACTGTTGGAGTGAAGTTGACTCTGTTCAAAATGTATTGTTCACCTTTGTACACTGCACATCTGTGGTTGACCTATAAAAAAGCCAGCCTTCAGAAACTACAAGTGGCATACAATGATGCTCTGAGGATACTGTTAAAAAGGCCCAGATGGACTAGCGCAAGTGAGATGTTTGTGAGTGCTGGAGTGAACACACTGCAATCTGTTTTGAGAAATATAATGTACAGGTTTATTTGTCGGTTAAATGATTCTGAAAATCAAATTGTTGTGGTACTGGTGAACATTATGTACAGTGCCACACGCTGCACGTCTCAGTTTTGGGAACACTGGTATAAGTGTCTCTTAAAATGAGTCATTAGACTATTTTTTTTATCTTTGTGTTTTTTAATCTTTTTTGTACTGTGTGTCTTTTGATTGTATTTTTGTATGGACCTTGAGTCTGGAATAAAGCATATCTATCTATCTATCTATCTATCTATCTATCTATCTATCTATCTATCTATCTATCTATCTATCTATCTATCTATCTATCTATCTATCTATCTATCTATCTATCTATCTATCTATCTATCTATCTATCTATCTATCATGGAGAAAAAAGTGTTTCTTATTGTGCGCCTACCTTGTTCTGCAGTTGGCTCTAGCGTGTCATACCCCGGTATCCCAGTTATCTGCTCCTCGCAGAAGGTGAGCTGCACCTGCTGCTCAATGCTGGTAGAGGCATCTCTTCCGCAGGCCCTCCACCTGTCTTGTTTGCCGAAGTTTTATTAAAGGTCACTTTTTCTTTAGTTCTTCGCCTTATATCTTGCCACCTTCTTTTAACCTCATCTGCCGTTCTTTTTGTCTTAATGCATTTATTCTATCGCAGATTTTCTCCCATATTGCGTTTCTTTTGGTAATGTTTAAATTTCTTTGCTGTAGTTCATGAATGTGTTTATTTGCCTCTTCCACTAATATCTCTAACTCCAACTCGTCAAATTTCATTTTGCGCTTCCGACTATCCTGCTTCTCCTGCTTCCATCCAGACTCTCCATGGCGCAAACCGTAAGACACGCAACACCTCATTTAAATACTGCGGTTTGCGCCTGTTATCAATTGCGCAAGCATTCTTAGTTGAATACCCGCAAAACACACAACAACAGCACGTGCAAACTTTTTCAGTGCACACGCAATTTAGTACTCTTTATTTAGGATCTTAGTAAATCAGGCCCATAGAGTGATAATAGAATAAGTACATTTTCATTGCTTTGGGGTTATAAAACACACATTTTCATGAAGATAATTTGTCCCTTTCTTAACAACCTTTGTTAGATAATGGAAGAAGTCTTTTAATTAATTACCTTTATTTGTTTCCCTTAAAAATATGTGATAGCACCTCCTTTTTGGTTTACAATTTGTCTGCAAATACATCTAGTCAAACTTTCAACCAAAACTATTTGGTCCTTATTTGTGTATAAAAGAATACAATCATATTACATTTTTCTGACTTATGACAGTAATTTGTTTATTTAATAAAACTTGAGGATTTTAAAAACATAGCTAAAAACAATATGGCACTCCAACTAAACTCCATCTTCAGTACACTACTAAAAGACATCATACCAGTTCCTTTGAAATAATAATACTCAAGCAATGGAAACATCCCGAGACAATCCATCATTTTAACTGACTAAACAGTTGAACAAAAGGAAAACAATTTCAGTTTGGGGCTGAGCTCAGTTGTCAACATCACTATAACGGCTCTTGTACATAGTTGCAAACAGACACCTCAATCTGTAGAGATGATCTGTTCAGAATTTGTTCAGAGCAAAGTATTCACATCATGGTACCAGCTGATGTCCTTCTGGGGACCTCATCAGAACAACTTAATAATGGCAATGCAGTGCATACACTTATGTTTTACACTGCCCTTCCACATCCATGATGACACCTGGGTAATCTTCATTGTTATAACTGACAATGCTGGACTGTCCAATGTGCTTTAACTCAGTGGTAACCTCTTTTTTCTCTGTCTGGATTTACATAACAATTGACATTTCCTTGCTATCTCAGTTCCACTTAGAACCATTCTAGGCCTGCCCTCTTGAAGTCGACGGCTCGATGCGTCAGTCGAGGAGCCTGGCGTCGACGTGCATTCCTTGAGTCGAGTTCATATTTTTAGGGGGGGGGGGGGGGGGGGGGTGGTGCGCAAACTGCGCATGTGCAGCATCAGCAGGAGCTACATGTGAAGTGTGTTATGCGGTGAAAGAAGGCAGCAGGTTAAAACATGGCGAAACATCTGTGTGTGAGTGGCAGCTCGTTACAGCAGCTCCTGC
Organism: Cololabis saira; assembly: GCF_033807715.1. Taxonomy (NCBI): domain Eukaryota; kingdom Metazoa; phylum Chordata; class Actinopteri; order Beloniformes; family Belonidae; genus Cololabis; species Cololabis saira. The sequence continues at coordinate 1,457,050 of NC_084608.1, read as the reverse complement.
TCACCTTTGAGCTTTTTCTTAAATAACATCTGTAAATATCCATCTGTTTTTCTTTTTGTATACTAGTATTTTTTTTATTTATTACTATTTTTACCTTCTTCTTCTTCTTATTATTATTGTATATACTGTTTATAGTGTTTTTTATTATTATTATTATTGTGTGATATTGATGCCTCTTGTGTTTTGCACTATCCCTTTTGCTGCTGTAATCTGGAAATTTCCCCTCTGGGGGACTATTAAAGGATTTCTTATCTTATCTTTATCTTATCGTAAGAAATCAAAGTTTTGGAAACATTTCGAAGTTGTGAAGGATGACCCTAAAAAAGTACAGTGTTTGATTGTAAGCAACGACAACCATGGGAAACCATTTGGCGAGGGTAAGCAAGGAGCTGTTCATATTACTGTTGCATTCACTGTATGTTCACATGGTTTAAACAGCACTTGGGAAAAAAGCCAAATTGATACGGCGGGGGGGGGGGTTCTTAAAAAACGAGTTGCATTACACTCCTCGACTTGAGTCGACCAGCTAAATCCTGAGTGGGGGACAGCCCTAATTCATTAGAAAATATTTTCTTGCAATCAGTTGTTATAATTTAGTAGAAGTTCAAGAGTTAGTTTGTAAAACGTCAAATTATGACCATGAAAGGCCTGCTAATACCGCTAATACTAAAACTCTTTGGATTTAGGTATCAGTCAGGGTTCCCTCTGTTGTATGAGCACATCTCCCCATTGCTTGGTTCCCTTCACTGGCTTCCTGTTGAATTCCTTCAAAACATTTTATGGTCTTGCTCCAAATTAAATCTAAGATTTGTTTACCCGGTACGTTCCCTCCAGACCACTGAGCTCCACAGATGACAATGGTCACAAAGGGATATCGGGATCAGATGCTCAATATCTCTAATATTTTTATATCTTTCCTTAAAACTTTTCTTTTTTGAAGGGTCTTTGGTGTCGTCTTTAGCAATCTATTAGATGATGCTGGTTTCGTCAGCCTTGGCCCCTTTCTTTTGGGCAGGTTTTTTAACTTGTATGGACTGGTATGATATAGACAAGACCTTCTCTGAAAGGAATTTTACCTGGAATGTGGTGGCACCTGGGGGGTGATGGGCATACTGGATGTACGAGGGCCTGATCAATGTTGAGAAAAAATAAGTATATATAGGATGATAGACATCAATGATAATAATAAAAGAATAAAGTTTGAAGGAAAGGTTTGGCAAGGTAAGGTTTGAAGAAAATCACAATTTGGATAAAATCACAAGTCTCCGACATGTGCTGCTTGTAGCTTGTTTTTTTTTGATGTGTTGCAGTTTCCTTCATTTTATTTTTCATTTCTTTTGATTGCTATTCCAGATGCTCAGAGGCTTTTTATCTGCTGTGGTGATACTCTGCTTTGTAGGGTGGTTCTAACTGACATCCATGCTGACATGAGAGTGGATGTGAGCCTGGCTGCTGTTATCATGAGTTATGTTTAAACTCTAACTATTTGAAACACTGGAGACCTGAACACATTTCTTGTATTGTCATATTGGTGGATGTCTGAGACTTGGTGGATTCCTGGATGATCAAATACAGGCCTTGTAGAACTAGCTTTGATCTGTTTTGATGTGCGCTGTGGAGGACACTGCTGGACTGTTCAGCGAGTGTTGATCTGTAGAAGGAGTGTATTGACACACTACACAAACTATGTCAGGACTGTATTGACACTGTATCAAGACAGGGGTCACTCAATAGTGACCCCTGCAGGAGTTCTAAAATCATTCCAGGTAAACGAAATGAAAATAAGATGGAAAAACATACTTGCTGCAAACCCAACATCCATCCATTTTCTATACCTGCTTTGTCCTCTGCAGGGTCACAGGGGTCTGCTGGAGCCTATCCCAGTTAATTACAGGTCAAACCCAACATCAGCCTGTGAAATATTTAATCGGTAGTCCTTTACTTAAAATATGATCTCATCCTTGTATAATTTAATTTGCTCAATTTGTTTGCTGAGTATGGTATGGGCAAGCAAAAATCCATAATCCAACGGTAACAGTAAAACTCCATCCAACAAATCTGCAAAATGTCGATACAGTTTGTTTCCTTATAAAACACAATTTCCTGTATTGATCAAATTTTTTCTTAAAGCGATACACGCACCAATACAGGGTTTCAATTGTGCGTTTGGCACAGTGCTGACGCACCAGTGTTGTTGGTCCCATCACTACATCTGAGTCCTACATCTCCAAGTCGTTACAATTTCAAGTATTTCATAGACTATCCTATAAATGGTTAAAGGAAACTGTGTGTCAGGTTCATGTCAGTCTTGTTTGTTTTATTGTAGTGTATTTATTTATTTATTTTGGTTAGCTCTGCTAGGGATCTGGATCGTTTGTTCAATCACAAAGAATTCCATGGAAAACAGATGGTATCTATTCATATTTTGTGACTCATATTCCGCTCCACTCACTCCTTTTCGTCTAGGGGACCTGAGATTCTGGGAGTGTTGTTGGACATTCAGAACCACTGTCTGCTTGACAAAGGTAATTTACGGCTCCGGATTGGTGGCACATTAATCTTAAGGTCTTAATCTTAATACTGAGTATTTGGTTTCAAAAGTGGCCCCTTAAATTAAAAACTCTGATGTTTGACATTGTTATGGTCACTCCTCCTACTATTTTTAAAGCCCTTGTTTGTTTCCATGGGCAGTGAGGATCACAAGGACAATTCCTGGGACACAGTATCTGTGAACTCACTGGGATTGCTTCTTCTATTGTCACACACCGTCTGATTGTATTTGATTGTTGATTTGTCCATTTTGAGCATTTCTTGTGTGTTGTCTCACTTTTACAAATAATTTAGCATATATGTTAACCCATGGCTTTTCCACTCAAATTCAGTTCAATAAAATGGGGGATCAGGGGTTTTAGACTACTTACTGACAAAATGGCAACTAACTGGCAAAACAACCATACAGATTTCAATGGCTGTTCACATAAGGACCTCTGTTTGACTTTACTGCGCCATCAGGTATCATAATCTACCAAATATGCCCCCCCTTTCTATTGTTTCCTACAGCATCCTTCTCTCCCCTCTCCTCCTCAGTAGATTCAAATAAAAGTGACTGAAAATATGAACCAATTTAATTTTAATCAACTGCACTAGCCTGATTAGGACTATACTTCAGGGTTAGGCAAAGAGAATGTCTTGCAACTGGCCATGACCAACCATGGGCTATCTGGAAAACCCTAAACCGTTTGCGGGTCGGCGAAAGGACGCTGCAAGGCATCCATGAAAAAATGGAAATTAACATGATGACAAGATGACCTGGCCGAACCCAACGCTGCTGCACTCGCCTGCGCCACCCATTGGAAGGACATGGTATAGAGCAGTGATTCTTAACCATAGGGCCGCGGCCCACACTTGGGCCGCGAGCGCCACCTAGTGGGCCGCAAAAAATTTAAGTTTTGTACATGTGGGCCGCGGGGGCCGCGGGACTGCATAGCAACTCCCGACCAAATGAGGAGAAGACACTCAGCTAGCTGTACGTGTAATAGTAAGATAAATGGTGTGTATTTACAGAGTAAATCCTTCATTTTGCACAGGATAGGTTTAGATCCGCCTGAGTCCGCAAGGATCAGGGATCGATTACTTGGGTCTGCGCCCAGAGTGAGCGAGTGCGGCGTGATCATTTATCCTGACGCGTCCCCGCGGCCGAGGAGGTCGGTGCCGCTCGGGCTTGCGGGCTCCGTCGTTACTGCTGAAGGATTGTACATGTAGATGCGTGGGCTGACGTGTCTGCTGGACTGGACTGTTCGGGCTTTCTCAAAAGCCTCGGAAAGACTCGGCTGCTCCGCAGCCAGAGAGCTGCGGGCTCCTGCCCACCTCAGCTGATCAGGCTCGGATGAAACCTCACGCGCTGAGTCCTCTGACAACTGATTAATGTAATATCTTAAATAAAGTACAATCAAACTAAGTTTTGTTCCCGCTCTATTTTTAAATATGCACACTTGTATGCTTGTGTGTGTGTTGTTGTAAGGCGGCGCTCCGTGTATGTTGACGGGGCCTTTCCACACGGCGCGCTGTGTGTGTGTTTTAAAAACAGAAATGACACACACAAAACTGAGGGTGCTCCTTTCCACACGGCGCCCGAATGGTCGTCAAAATACGGTAATTAGCTTGGCTCTATATACAGAGATGAGAAGCGTAACAGGTGGAAAGGGAAGTTCAACCCGGAATGGACAGATTCATCCTTGTTCAGTCTTCCCACTGGGACAAAACCAGTGTCTCATAAATTCAGAGACCGTGGCGTTCAAAGTGCGAAAGTGAAACGCCACTGAAACAAAACACAAAGTTTTTCATCAAACATATCCACTCAAGTCTGAACTGAAGTCACAGAAAAAAAACTGACCATCTTAAAAAATCCTGCCCATATTTGGGTCCACATACAGCTGTCAAGCAGCTTTCTCCACAATGAACATAATTAAAACTAAATATCGTTCCAGGCTCACCAATGTTTATATGCATTTATTATAAAAATGTGTTGAGACAATTAACAAAGAAAAGGGGAAATTCAAACTGCTGGTAGAGAAATAAAATAAGATAGCATTTGAAGAATAAAATAAAATGTATTTTATTTTTAAGAGAAAAAAACATGTGTAATTCAAGTTACACATGTTAAGTGGCAAATATGTACTTTTTTAATATAACAGTCAGATGCAGATGTTGATACAACTATGAGGCTACTTGAATACATACATATGTATATATATATATATATATATATATATATATATATATATATATATATATATATATATATTAGGGGTGTAACGATACACTAATCTCACGATACGGTACGATACACGATATTGAAGTCACGATAACGATGTTCTAAAATCCTACGCTGTTGAGCGGACATTGGAGTACACTGGAACTTAGCAGAAGTTGTCTCCGTGTTTATCCTACTCACGACCCCAAAAAGGTTTAATTTAATAAGGTAAGGCTTAACTCTACACCAGACTTACATAAGTAAAGGTTCAGACCTCAAAACGGGACTGCAAAACGGGACTAGTTTCTTCTGAGCGGAGGAAGATTTTGGTCCGCGCGGTCCGGCCGCGGTCCGGCCGCGGTCGCGGTCAGATGCGCGTTACTAGTCAACACAATAGATTAATATTAATAACCCAATATCGCGATACACTTTTTGTCACCTCCACGACACGTATTGTGACATTTTTGTATCGCGAAATTTCGTGGCACGATATATTGTTACACCCCTATATATATATATATATATATATATATATATATATATATATATATATATATATATATATATATATATATATATATATATATATATAATGCTGTTCTGGACCTTCGCTTGAGTAAATCTTCTCTAAATGGTATTCAAAGTTTTTGTTGAATACCCCTGCTATAAAGTGTGTGGCAGGGTGGAGAGGAGGATGGGACACGCGCACCTGTGTCCCATCAACCTGAGTGGCGCGCTCTCCATCCTGCCTGCCTTATAAGGGAGCTGGACAGCAGCGGAGGGGCCGATGGAGCTGCTGCTGAGGAGCTGTGTGTGCTTGTGCACGTGCGTGGTGAAACTTGTGGCTGAATAAAAAGGGTCTGCACGAAACTCCGTGTCTCTCCATCCTTCGGTCGGGCCCCGTGGCACTCACCCTGCCACAAAGTGTTAATATTTAATGGGCCCCGGGCCACTCTGTACTGAAAAAAATTGGGCCCCAAGGTCAGAAAGGTTAAGAACCCCTGGTATAGAGGATGGCCAGACACAAAGAAGAAGAAGAAGGCGAAGGGTCTATCATGCTAAAAGATGGTTTGAATTTACCCTGTATTTGTTCTTAAGTTTAATGGTGTTGGTATGGAGTGTCTGTGTGTATGTGTGTGTATGTTTTTAACATGCCAGCCCAGTGCTGTTTTCTGTACCTTGTTAATTTTATCTAGGTTTTTATATATATGTATACTATTGGTATCTTTTCTTTTTAATCTCTTTTAATTTGTGTGCCTTCTTTTAATGTAAAGCACTTTGTGATTTTATATCTGTGAAAGGTGCTATATAAATAAACTTTACTTACTTACTTACTTACTTAAGTTTAATGGTGTTGGTATGGTCACTGAAGGACCTAGTGTTGGAGTTTGTAAATAGTTTTATTTCAAGTTTGGTCACTGGTTTCTTACAAGTTAACAGTCCGAGTTTCAGTCTGATTAGCTTATTGGTATGTATGACAGTATTAGTATTAGCAACAACTTGAGTTATGCCAAAGTTTATTTAATGTACTTATGAGTATTCATAGTATCAAATTATGTACTTGGAATATACAGGGTATTCATCACCCAGTAAAGAGGAAAAAACCCACCTAGATGATCAGGAAAATCTCAAACTGAAAAACGGGTTTGGGTCTACAAGCCTTTTTTTCCCCCTCATCCTACACCTCAAAGTGTGTGTGTGTGTGTGTGTGTGTGTGTGTGTGTGTGTGTGTGTGTGTGTGTGTGTTTGTGTGTGTGTGTGTGTGTGTGTAAATGCTTTGTATCAAAAGGATTCTAAGGATTCTTACCTAATCAATAATAAATTGCCTTTCAAACTTGAATCCTTTGTCAAGGACAAGGGTGGGCGCTAGATTATAATAAAAAGTCCTACTATATGAAAAATATATTTCAGTTCTATTCTAATAATATATAACTATAATAATAATAATAATAATAACTAGACAATTTCAGGAAATTTTGATATGGGCATGCCCTACTGCCCATTCGTCCCCTCTCTGGGCTGTAGTGGTTGTGTTCGGGGTGGTTCCATGTCAGTTTGAGGTGTTTAGGGTTGCATTGCATTCATTCCTGTGCACCCAATAGCTATCAATGGGGTGCGCTTTTTGGCGTCTAGCGTCGCCACGGTAACGCTTTTGACTGAGAAAAGTAATGCCCATCGAGGCATGATGGAGAAGCATCTAACAATAGTTTTTTTTTTTAACATGGTAAAAAACCACATCCGAATGAATGGGGCCATTTGGCCTGGATTTTGACAAAAAAATTCCTTAAATCACAGCTTCATGAAATTTGAATATGTTGAAGTCCACAGCGTGCCGAGTCGGGGAACATTTATACGATGTCTCTACGATAATGTGTTGCCTAGCAACAAGCGTCCAAAGTCAAATGAAAAAAAAAAAAAAAAGAAAGGTCAATATCGCAAAAACGGTAATAATTGGCATAATGAAGTTGTACGGTCCATTAGTGCCAATCAGGCCAAGTGTTTGAATGTTTGAACGATGTCTTTACGATAAAGTTCGGCCAAGCAATAAGCGTCCAAATCTTCGCCTTTTTTTTTTGCTTTTTGGCATGTAGCGTTGCCACGGTAATAATTTTCACTGAAAAAAGTAATGCCCATCGAGGCACGATGGAGACGCATCTAACGATGTATATCATGCATGGGTGCACGTTCCGGTTCAGGCTACGTTAACGGATAGGTTTTTTTTTCACCGTGGTAAAAAACCCTATCCGAATGAATGGGGCCCTTTGGCATGGATTTTGACATAAAATTTCCTTAAATCACAGCTTCATGAAATTTGAATATGTTTAAGTCCACTGCGTGCCGAGTCTGGGAACAATTGTACGATGTCTCTACGATAACCTGTTACCTAGCAACAAGCGTCCAAATTCAAACAGAAATAAAAAAAAAAAAAGAAAGGTCAATATCACAAAAACTGTAATAATTAGAAGAATGAGGTTGTGCGGTCCTTTAGTGCCAATCGGGCCGAGTGTTTGAAAGTTTGAACGATGTCTCTACGATAAAGTCCGGCCGAGCAATAAGCATCCCAATTTTCGCCTTTTTTTTTTGCTTTTTGGCTACTAGCGTTGCCACGGTAACCCCTATTACTGAGAAAAGTAATGCCCATCGTGGCACGATGGACAACGATGTATGCCATGCATGGGTGCACGTTCCGGTTCGGGCCGTATTAACGGACAAAAAAAGAGTGCGGAATAATAAGAATAAGAATAATAATAAGAAAAGGGAAACCTTTTCTGTATACTAATATATCGCCTTCATTTTTCAGGTTTTTCCGGCCGTGTTTCACTTTTGGGGGATTTTTTTTTCCCACATCAGTGTGGGGTCATGCTGTACACCCGCTGGTGCGCAGTGGGACTTTTGCGACTTTAGCATGTTAGCGAAATGCTAGCAACATTGCTCTTTGGGCCATTCTGGACGATTGCAATATGGTCATGCCACTACTTGGCATGCCCATAATAATAAGAAAAGGGAAACCTTTTCTGTATACTAATATATCGCCTTCATTTTTCAGGTTTTTCGGGCCGTGTTTTACTTTTGGGGGATTTTTCTTTTCCACATCAGAGCGGGGTCATGCTCTACACCCGCTGGTGCGCAGTGGGACATTTGCGACTTTAGCTTGTTAGCAAAATGATAGCAATATTGCCATTTGGGCCATTCTGGACGATTGCAATATGGTCATGCCACTACTTGGCATGCCCATAATTAGAATAATAATAATAACTAGAAAATTTCATGAAATTTTGATATGGGCATGCCCTACCGCCCATTCGACCCCTCTTGCTGCTTTGGTTTGGGGCTGTAGTGGTTGTGTTCGGGGTGGTTCTATGTCAGTTTGAGGTGTTTACAGTTGTATTGCATTCATTCCTGTGCTCCCAATAGTTATTAAAGGCGTGCGCTTTTTGGCGTCTAGCGCCCCCCACGGTGACACTTTTGACTGAAAAAAGTAATGCCCATCGAGGCAACATGGAGACGCATCTAACGATGTATGCCATGCATGGGTGCACGTTGCGGTTCAGGCTACATTAATGGATAGGTTTTTGTTTCACCGTGGTAAAAAAAACCCATCCGAATGAATGGAGCCATTTGGCATGGATTTTGACATAAAATTTCCTTAAATAACAGCTTCATGAAATTTGAATATGTTGAAGTCCACAGCGTGCCGAGTCTGGGAAAATTTGTAGGATGTCTTTATGACAATCTGTTGCCTAGCAACAAGCGTCCAAAGTCAAACGGAAATAAAGAAAAAAATGAAAGCTCATTATCGCAAAAAGTGTAATAATTGGCATAATGAGCTTGTACGGTCCGTTAGTGCCAATCGGGCCGAGTATTTGAAAGTTTGAACGATGTCTCTACGATAAAGTCTGGCCGAGCAATAAACGTTCAAATTTTTGCCTTTTTTTTGCTTTTTGGCATCTAGCGTTGCCACGGTAACACTTTCGACTGAGAAAAGTAATGCCCATCGAGGCAAGATCAAGACGCATCCAACGATGTATGCCATGCATGGGTGCACGTTCCGGTCTGGGCAGCATTAACAGATGTTTTATTCACATGCTCCCCCATTCAAATGCATAGGTTTTTGTTGCCATGGTAACAAGCTCCATAGGATAGAATGGGACAATTAGGCTTCAATATCTCAAAAGCTGTAAACGACAGCGTAATGAGACCTTAGTATGTTGTAGTCCACAGCAACCAGAGTCTTTTAACGTTAAATTAAAGTCTCTACGATATCGTGTTGCCGCGCAACAAGCGTCCGAAATTCCGTTAGCATCAAAATGAGAAAAGTGGAATACCTCAAAAACCGTAATAGCAAGCTTGACGAGACTAAAATATGTTGCAGTACAAAGCGTCCCGGGTTTGTCAATGTTGTAATGATGTCTGTACGATAAACCATTGCCTAGCAACAAACGTCCAAAATAAAAGGGATTTTTTTTTTAAATTGAAAGTTAAATATCGCAAAAACCGTAATAACTAGCATGATGAAGTTGTATGGTCCTTTAAAGACTATCGGGCCGAGTGTTTCAAAGTTTGAACGATGTCTCTACGATAAAGTTCGGCCGAGCAATAAGCGCGGGAATTTTCGCCTTTTCTTTTGGTTTTTGGCAACTAGCGTTGCCACGGTAACCCCTATTACTGAGAAAAGTAATACCCATCGAATCACGATGGAGACGCATCCAACGATGTATGCCATGCATGGGTGCACGTTGCGGTTCGGGCCGTATTAACGGACGAAAAAAAGTGCGGAATAATAATAATAAAAAAAGGGAAACCTTTCTGTATACTAATATATCGCCTTCATTTTTCAGGTTTTTCGGGCCGTGTTGTATTTTTCGGGGATTTTTTTTTTCCACATCAGAGCGGGGTCATGCTCTACACCCGCTGGTGCGCAGTGGGACTTTTGCGACTTTAGCTTGTTAGCAAAATGCTAGCAACATTGCCATTTGGGCCATTCTGGACGATTGCAATATGGTCATGCCACTACTTGGCATGCCCATAATAAATCAATTTAGTGAATTTTCAGGGTACAAAATACATTTTACTAAATCTGTGGTCATGCCTCTCGGTAACCCCCGTTGCCCCACTTTGTCTCGATTTAAATGGTCACCCGAAGTTTTGCCTTACCTGGGAATTTCAATTACTAGAAGAACTGTAGAAGAACTGTACATGGTCAATTTTGCACCTATCATGCTATAAACCATTAGGGATGAGAGAAAATCCTTTTTATCATCTTCACATGGTCCCTATTTTACTTGATACTAATACTTTTAAGAGGGTGAACAGCTGTTTTTAGTACATTTAACAAAAAGAAGCCGCCATTATAGATGGCTAAGCCACAGATGTCGGTGGAGAAAGATGGCTTGGCTGTTCCTAATGTTTATCAACCCACGGCAAGGCTTTGTTACATAGCTGATTGGATTAATGGTGACCCAGAATCAGTTTGGTTGCATCTAGAAAAAATCATCAGAATAAGAGAGAAAATCAACCAGGCCCACCCGGTAGCGGCTGTGGGCATTTCTTCAGCTTTAGCGACTTCCTAGACTGTTTCGATCCTGAGGACCTCCCTGAACTTATCTCAGTCGTCAATAGAGCAAAATCATCCACGTGTATCTTAGACCCCATTCCGACTCGATTACTCAAAAATTGTTTTTTTCTCTTATTGGCGCGACAATACTGGAACAGATCAACTTATCCCTAAACTCCCTAAAGGATATCTACTTCAGGTTTTTAAGGTTGCAGTAATTAAACCTTTACTTCAAAAACGTTCTCTTGGCCCAGATATTTTAGCTCATTATAGACCAATTTCCCCGCTGCTTCGCAGTCGGCTTCAAACCAGCCCAGCAGATGCTAAAGGGCCCCATTCGATGAAGCCCCAACTTCACCTACATTGAACAAGCTCGCGCTGAGGGGCAGGGGGGCGGTGTTGCAGCAATATACAGAAAGGACATTAAAGCAACCTCCATCCCCATTCCTGTCATTCCGTCATTTGAACACACTGCCTTCAAACTACCTGGCCCCACTCCTCTTGTGACCACCGTCATTTATCGCCCCCCCCAAGCCAAACCCCTCCTTTCTCTCGGATTTCTCAGATTTTCTGACCCAGCTCTGCTCCATCTCTCCCTCTGTTCTCCTCCTGGGTGATTTCAACTTCCACATCAACGATGCAAACTGTAAACCTGCTACTGAATTCCTGGACCTACACTGCCTCAACTTCACTCAACACATCGACTTCCCCACCCACACCCTTGATCTTGTCTGCTCCACCGGCCTCACAATAAATCAGCTCTCCAGCCTCAACCTCCACGTGTCTGATCACCTGGCAATCACTATGGACATCAACATCCCCATCCCCACTCCCAAAGAATCACGCAAAATATCCTTCCGCAACATCAGATCCATCTCCCCCTCTGCCCACTCAGATGTCCGCCTCCCCTCCCCCGTCACCCGACAACCCCTCAGACCTCGTGGATTACTACAACCATACACTCTCCTCCTGTCTTGATCAACTGGCTCCCATCAAAACCAAAACAATCACTTTCACACGCTCAGCACCCTGGTACACCCCTGAACTCCACAAAATGAAATCCTGTAAACGTCAACTCGAACGACTCTGCAAGAAATCTGGTTTAACTGTTCCTCAACTCGTCTACTCTGATCATCTCCACCAACACAAGGATCCCCTTAACTCAGCTCGCTCCACCTATTCTCCAACATCATGTAGCATGAGAGAAAATCACATGATCACAAAATCATGTACATGTAGCATCATGTAGCATCATGGAATTGATTAACTGGACCCTCAGTACCATTGACCAAATTTTTGCAACAAGAAGCCAGGGGGTAAGGGAGCCCTCCTGCCCTGACGGAACATTTTTTGCTGGTTACACGATGGACTCCTATAAGAACTGGCGCCCTCTGTGCCTCAAAATTTTATCTGTCGAGGATGTTGAGGACGCCTTCATAATTGGATTTATGATAGCAGGATTTCTCCTAATTGGAGTGGGGATCTTCCTGGCCTATCGACAATCGCGGAAGGCTGCGGGGGCCGTTCTGGCCCTCTCTGAGCTGCCCGAAGCTGCTGAAGGATTGAGCACGGGACTCAGCACTCAGACTGTAACGCTGGGAGAGCAGGGCCGCAAGCTGGATGCGATTCTTGAACAGAATCGTAGGCTAGCAGGGGTCTTTGAGCTCTATAACAAGATGGAGAAAACCTTGGAGAAGCTGGGCACCCGGCTTGGCGGGGACTGATCACAAATTCGTCTGAGCGGAGTTATTAATTGATTGAGGATCCAGAAGAAAAAGCAGACGGAAAATTACTGAGCTGCCTGCAAATTGTTGATTAGTTTTTGGCCTTGAAGGAGCGGCTGGCAAGCCTCTCCGTTATAATCTCCCGGGAGGAATGTAAACATGACGCTCTGCACCCAACCTAACCCTCCCCCTTTCCAAAACATCTGAGGATCCTGCCTCCCAGAACTGTACCGCTGTTCGATAACATCAAGGACGCTTGGCTACTCTCGGGGAGAAAGGTCGTCGGTCTTACCGCGTTACAGACTCTCACATACACACTGACACACACACACCTCCCTCTCCCCATCCAACCGCCTTCCTGGCTCCCTCTCTTATCAGCCCCCCCCCGACAAGGACGTCCGGGTTTGAGCGCCAGCTACCCGGCCCTCACTTGGATGAACTGTGCCGGGACCACCCCCCCCACCCCCCGACTTGCCCACCCCCAATCACCCACATGCAAGTCCTGTGACGTCTGTGCTTCGTGTCTGCGAGGTGTTTTTTTGCAACTTGATATTGTGTATTGTATGATATTCAATGTGAAGATGTATTTTTTTTCTCCTCCCCCCCTACCCCAGTGTTACCCTTTGGAAAACAGGCGCATAATTCCATCAGTGCCGCCGCCGGTGTATCCGAAGTCAATAACAGTTTTCTAAACTGACTCAATAAAGCTGATTCTGATTCTGATCATCCATTCTGACTCCTCCAACCCAAAGGCTCTCTTCTCCACAATCAACAAACTTCTCAAACCCAGTGACAACATCTCCAACTCCTTCACAGTCTCTAAGTGCAATGACTCTCTCATTTTTTCCAATCCAAAATCCAGACCATCTATAGTAACCTGACCACCTCCACCACCCCCTCCACCTCCCCACCTGCCACCCCATCCCCTCCACCACTCAGCCCCTGTCTCACTTCTTTCCCATGTCTTCAGCGTCTCTTTCCACTCTCATGATGGGCATGAAAACCTCTTCCTGTGCTCTGGACCCCATCCCATCCACATTTATAAAAAACTGTCTCCCAGCCATCTCCCCACTCATCCTCAACATCATCAACTCCTCCTTCAGCTCTGGCTCAGTCCCCGACACCCTCAAACTGGCAGCTGTCACCCCCATCCTCAAAAAACCTGGACTCAACCCTGACACCATGAACAACTTCCGGCCCATTTCCAACCTCCCTTTCCTGTCGAAAATTCTGGAAGGTGCTGTCGCCACTCAGCTCAACACCCACCTCACCTCCAATGATCTGTTTGAAACATTTCAATCTGGTTTCCGCTCACGTCACAGCACAGAAACAGCCCTCATCAAAGTCACCAATGACCTCCTTCTCTCCTCCGACTCCGGCAACCTCAGCATTCTCCTTCTCCTGGACCTCACAGCAGCCTTCGACACCATCAGCCACACCATCCTCCTTTCCCGCCTGGAATCATCTCTCAATATCACCGGCTCCGCCCTCTCCTGGTTAAAATCATATCTCACTAACAGACATCAATTCAGACATCAACAACTGCTCCTCCTCCACTGCCCCTCTGTCACAAGGCGTCCCCCAGGGTTCGGTGCTTGGTCCTCTACTTCATCCTCTACATGCTCCCCCTTGGCAACATCATCCGCCGCCACCGCCTCCACTTCCACTGCTACGCTGACGACGTTCAACTGTACATCTCCACCAAATCCCTCACCTCTGCAACCCACTCTACCCTGACCAACTGCCTCACCAAAATCAAATCATGGATGCACTCGAACTTCCTCCAACTCAACTACAACAAATCGGACATGCTCATCATCGGCCCCAAATCCCTCACCAAAACCGCTCACAACTTCACCCTCACCATTGACAACTCCATTCTGTCTCCCTCCACTCACATCCGCAACCTCGGAGTTATTCTGGACAATAACCTCTCCTTCCAACACAATGTCAACCACATCACATGAACTGCTTTCTTCCACCTCAAAAATATTGCCCGTCTCCGTCCATCACTCTCCTTCTCTACCGCTGAAACCTTGATCCACGCCTTCTTCACCTCAAGACTCGACTACTGCAATAGCATCCTCTACGGTTCAACTTCCAAGGTCCTCAATAAACTCCAATATATTCAAAACTCTGCCGCCCGCCTGCTCACCCACACCCGCTCCCGTGACCACATCACCCCAGTCCTCCAGAAGCTCCACTGGCTCCCCATCCCTCCTCACCCACAAAGCTCTCCATAATCAGGCCCCCTGCTACCTCACCGACCTGCTCCACCGCCACACTCCCTCCTCTGACGCCAACCTCCTGTCCCTTCCTGTCAGAACCAAGCACCGGACCTGGGGCGACAGAGCCTTCTCCATCGCTGCTCCCACCCTCTGGAACTCCCTCCCCAAACACATCCGTGACTGTACAGACCTCCCAGCATTCAAATCCCATCTCAAAACTCACCTTTACAGAACAGCTTTTAATGTGTGATTAATGTCCTGTGTCATGTTGTGTCCTTATGTACTGTCCTTTGTATTGTAATTGTACTGTATGTGTATGTGTTTTGTTATTAATGTAAAGCGTCTTTGAGTGCCTTGAAAAGCTCTATATAAATAAAATGTATTATTATTATTATTATAATCCAACAGGGTAACATCATCTGCAAAAAGCAGAGACGAAATCCTGAGGTTCCCAAACCGGATCCCATCCGGCCCCTGGCTGCGCCTAGAAATCCTGTCCATAAAAATTATGAACAGGACCGGTGACAAAGGGCAGCCCTGCCGGAGTCCAACATGCACCGGGAACAAGTCTGACCTACTGCCGGCAATGAGAACCAGACTCCTGCTCCGATCATGCAGAGACCGGACAGTCCTTAATAGAGGGCCCCGGACTCCATACTCACCGAGCACCCCCCACAGAATGGCACGAGGGACACGGTCAAACGTCTTCTCCAGATCCACAAAGCACATGTGGACTGGTTGGACAAATTCCCATGAACCTTCAAGAACCCTGCGGAGCTGGTCCAGTGTTCCACGACCGGGACGAAAACCGCATTGTTCCTCTTGAATCCAAGGTTCGACTATCGGCCGTATTCTCATCTCCAGTACCCATTCACTCCCTACTGCAATGGTTTTGGTCCAGGGGTTGGGTCGTTGAGGCACCCCGCCACGACTGCTACCCAGACCACATTGCACCAGCCTGTCATGGTCCTTCCTGCAGGTGGTGAGCCTACTTGAAGGCGGGCCCACGTCGTTGTTTCGGGCTGAGCCCGACTGGGTCCCATGGGCAAAGACCAGTAGCTCCCTTTCGAGCCACGACCCCAGGCTTGGCTTCAAGGAGGGGCCCCGGTCCCTGATTTTTTCTTTACCATGACTTGGTTGTGAAATGTGCTAGGGCCAAGTGGAGAGCAGCATTTGCCCACACCTGGAGCTCCACACCTGTGCTGACGTTAAATTCAGTCTCCAGTTCCTGGCTACTCACAAATCATCACAACCAGTGGCCAGACCCACAGATTTGAAGATCCAGACCGGGCCCTGAAGTTTGTCAATGAGGGCCTCAAGAAGAATCCGGCCCCAGGAGATGACTGACTCTAAATCCTGCCTAGGCTTGTTGGATCCTTTGGTTTGTTTGTTTGGCAGCTGTAGGCGACATATTCCGCAGGTATATATCGTTCCTTTTATTATCTAGCCTTTGAACCGAATACAACATTGATTGTGTATTGATTTGCAAGTCGTTTTTTTTTTCTCTCCTTTTCGATCCAGTCTGAGTATATAGATGCAATTTTTTTCATATAATATATTTGCAAGAAACTCACTTAACCTATTCACCCCAAAGGATTTTGTAGGTGAATTTTGCCTGAACAGACCTATCCAAATTAAATCAACAATATCTCCACAATTATGAGGACAATATGCATAATCTTGGTCTCAATGGATAGTTAAGACCTCACAGCATACATTTCCAAATTGGTATTATTTACTTAATTTAGCTTAAGTATTATTTGTGTATTTGATTTATTGGTGGTATTTATGTGTAATATGTGAGGTTAGGTGCCAATGGGGGGGGGGGTTCTGTGATGTGATGTTTCTTATGTAAAAACGTAATAATAAAAGACTAAAGACTAAAGATGTTTTTGTCCATCTTCAACATTGAAATTCTCTTTTTTGTTTTGAAGAGAAGTCTCGCAGGATGAGAGGAGAGACTTGCAACCAACTCCCTGAAGAGCTACCTTTATCGAAAATTCGAAGATTCAATCTTCCTTGGTGCAAAGGTGTGATGGAAACGCGACTGGACCAGGTATACCCAATAAAGCAGGTTGTGGAGCTCTTATTTCCTCTCTCACACATGCAGTTGTATCTTAGGTGGGCAGTAGCTCAGGTGGTAGAGCGGGTCGTCCAATGATCGGAAGGTCGGCGGTTCGAATCCCGCTCTGTCCCAGTTTGCTGTCGTAGTGTCCTTGGGCAAGACACCTTGCCCACCTTGCCCAGTGTGAATGTGTATGAATGTGTATGAATGTTGGTGGTGGTCGGAGGGGCCGTTAGGCGCGATATGGCAGCCACGCTTCCGTCAGTCTGCCCCAGGGCAGCTGTGGCTACAACGTAGTTTACCACCACTGGTGAGAATGTATATGAATGAATAATGATTTCTGTAAAGCGCTCTGGGTGCCTAGAAGGGCGCTATATAAATCCAAGTCATTATTATTATTATTAGGTTCAACGCAGGATTCAGTCTCCTGCCCAAGCATATTTTCTGAAACCAGCAATGGGTCTAAGGCAGGGATATTTAACTGGCGGCCCGTGGGCCACTTGCGGCCCGCCAGGAGTGGCCCCTGGTCATATTTCATACGTAGTTATTAATATTTTTTTAATATATATTAAATCGTTTTATATATCGTTGCATTTAATGTCACTTCCGGTCGACGAAGTAAGCGAAACTAACATGGTTTACATATCGCATTTTGTTAATTAATAAAAGTTTAAGATGCTTGGTAGCCTTTTCACTTGGTTAATGATTCATTGGACAGTGTTTGTACATGTTAATCTCTGATGTCTTTTATTACTTCAGATTTTTTGCCAGTGTTGCAAAGTGATAATATTTGCCACATTATTTGTTATTAACCTCCGTTTATAGAGGACTTGTCAACATCATTAGGCTTCTAGGATTTTTTCATTTGAATCTCTAAATGAGGACTTCGCATTTCAGATGGAACTTCTAAGCCTCCTGTAATTTCATGCAATTGTTTTGTTTTGCTGATATAATGCACAGATGTGTCATAAATAAAGGAGCTTATGGTTAATATTTTGGTTGCTTATTTATAACATCAAACTGGCTACCATGGACTGAAATGCTTGTGCTCAATGCTTAATATAATATTCAAATAAGGAAATCTTGGTGGAAAGTGGTGCTTTGTCATTATGGCGTGTTTTATTAAAAGTAGGTCAATATCAACTTCAAGTTTGCACAATGCATGGTTTCAAAATGAACTTGCATTTAAAATAATATTTCTTTATCTGAATATTATATTTAACTAAATCTGTAGACAATTAATACATAATTCATATGTAAACTAGACAGATATATCCCCATGCTCATTCCTGTGCACAAATGTATTATATATACATAAATCTTCGTTTTTGAGTGCAAAATACATTTTGAAAACCCCCAAATTTTCCACCTGCGCGCTTTGTGTGCGCACGCAGTGCGGCCCTCTCCATAGTCTTTTTGCAGATGTGGCCCCTGAATAATCTAGTTGAAGACCCCTGGTCTAAGGTCACACCATTAATTTCTCAATTGGATACAACCACTCAACATTTATTACTCAGCTGACAAAGCATCCATAAGAAATGTGCAAGAACAGCTTAACTGAAAGATTGGTGAATGACTTTAAAGATATTTTCAAAAAGAAAAGAAAATTAATGGATTTGTTTTTTCTGTATAATCAATCTGGATTTCATTGGTTTTGGTTTAGGCCACAGGTTCAGGATTTTATTATGAATAATTATTCCTTTAATTCTTCCTTCTGCACTGTGTACATACATACTTATATATATGTGTATGTATGTGTATATGCTGTACATTGTGTTTATTTCACTGCATAAGCACTTCCGGTTAGATGCTAACTGCATTTTGTTGCCCTGTACTTTGACATGTGCAATGACAATAAAGTTGAATCTAATCTAATCTTTAAACCCAAGGGAAAACTTAAAGGAATACAGAAACATCAAATCTCCAGACATGATCTGTACAGGTGAAGTTTTGGAAGTACGCCTATAGATTGGACTTAGTCTTACCAGGTACACAGCAATAGCACCTCCAAGCAGGAATCCCAGGTAAACATCAGTGGCATGGTTCTTGTACTGAATTATTCTGGTCAAACCACAAATAATGGCACTCATAATAAAGGAGAAGACCAGAAGAGGCTTCAGCAGCTTGGACGAGTCTGTCAATGTGCTGTTGAAATACATCTGTCAAAACATGAGACATTTCTCATTATGCATCCTATCTTCCAGTGTCATTTGCGTGAAACTCCATCAACTTCCACAGGGTGCATTAATTTGACATTTAGTGATGAGTCAAATAACTTCCTTTGTACATAAGTTTGTGAAACAAGGTTCAGTATATCTTGCAAGTTAGCCTTGGTTTGCAAGTATTTTTGGCTATTTGGAAATAATCCATATTGTCACAGATAATTACTGAAACAGTTGCATGTTTCAGGATTTATTACCCAGTGTCGTATAAATAAGTTTGAGACAAACTTGTAGTTTTGGCAGGACAATACACCACAGAATGCATCAGGTTGAAAAATCTAAGACAAATGACAGCTCTCAGAAGGATGGACTTTTACTACCCAGCCACACAAACAATCCTATAAACTATGCTTTAATGCACAGCAATAAAGTTTTTATTTAAACTGTTGATAAAATAATGAACAAAACAAATGTTTTAGTGTTACATGTTTCTGAAGTTCATTGTAATCCTGGTTTTGTTTTTTTCACCTTTTGGTCGATAACCTTTGACAATGAAACATTTGTAAAGAATTGTTACTCACCGAAACATACACAGCGGCGAATGACGCAAGGGTGGCATGTTGGGATGGAAAGGATTTTCTAAAATGTGAAAGAGCAGGAATAGACTCAGACAAATGATTTCTTTTTAAGTAGGTCATCTGTAGGAA
This sequence comes from Cololabis saira, assembly GCF_033807715.1. Classification (NCBI taxonomy): domain Eukaryota; kingdom Metazoa; phylum Chordata; class Actinopteri; order Beloniformes; family Belonidae; genus Cololabis; species Cololabis saira. The sequence goes on along the minus strand of NC_084608.1, from coordinate 1,437,356 downwards.
GAAAACACAAGCATGATGGGATATATCAAATTAAATGTGAGTATTCATACTGCTTTTAAACCTTTCAACTCTTTCAAGTGTCTCCTGTTCCAAGCCAGTTGAGGATGAGGAGATGGAGTTGTGCAAATTTAACTAACCAATTCTTGAGTTGGAATAATAGTATTTTTGGTGTTTTTTTTCCCCCTTTAAACCAGTTTATTTCCAATGCACAATATATTTATTTGAATAATATGCTGTATATCTCTAGAGAGGCTTTAGCTATTTAACCCTCGCTCCGTCTCCCCAAAGCCATCAGTGTAGAGCTGTCAGGGAGTGGTATGTGAGGACCAACATGCAGGAGACCAGAAGGCAGGAGTTCCCAAAAACGGTGATTTATTTGTCAAAACAAAAGGGCTGCAGTGCAGGATACAAAAACCAGGACATGAACGTGACCAAGAAAAACTACAAAAACTTGTCATGGAAAACACGGAGGAACAAACAGTACGGACCAGCAGGGAGCAACGCCAATGCATAGTCAGAGCTCAGGGGGCCGTCCTCGGGGCCGGACAGACCGGCGAGACAGTTCAGGGGGCCGTCCTCGGGACCTTGGCTTGGTCCGTGGCGCGGGCAGGAACCTTGGCTTGGGCTGAGGCGCTAGCAGGGACCTTGGTTTGGGCTGAGGCGCAAGCAGAGTCCTGGGCAGGGGTTTAGGTACCGGCTAGGGCGCAGGCAGAGTCCTAGGGTCCGGCTTCGGGGGAGACCGAATCCGAGGGGCTGGCTTCTGGGGACAGAATCCGAGGGGCCGGCTTCGGGGGACACAGAATCCAAGGGGCCGACACCAGGTCCTCAGCATCAGCTGAAGGGGACACCGGGTCCTCGACGTCGGCTGAGGGGGACACCGGGTCCTTGGCAGGGGCCTGGGTGTCGGCTGAGGCGCAGGCAGAGAAACAGGGACAGGTTGGGGTGCGTCCAGAACCTCCTCGGGAACAAGAACATGGCAAGGTGCGTCCGGGACCACCACTGGAATAGGGGCATGGTGAGGTGCGTCCGGGACCACCACTGGAATAGGGGCATGGTGAGGTGCGTCCAGAACAAACTAGGGAACAAGGACGGGAGGGGTTTGTCACTGCTGTTGGCATCGTCTCCATTTTTTCCTGTATTTAGCCTGACAGCTCTTCGGCCCACCGAAAGCCAGGTGTGTTCCCCAGAAGGGGGACTCCTCTTCCTCGAACCGTGGCATGTTCTTCTCTGCCTCCCGGGGGAAAAACTCCCAGAAGGTAATCTGTTCTCCTACTGGGCCCATGCTGGCTGCTCCATTCTGTCATGGTTACTTGGGAGTAGGACCCAGGTGCAGGAGACTAGAAGGCAGGAGTTCCCAAAAACTGTGATTTATTTGTCAAAACAAAACCAAAAGCGCTGCAGTGCAGGATACAAAAACCAGAACATGAACGTGACCAAGAAAAACTACAAAAACTTGACGTGGAAAACACGGAGGACCAAACAGTACTGACCAGCAGGGAGCAAGAGAAAGACAAGACTAGATATACACAAGGGTTAACGAGACACAGGTGCAGACGATCAGGGCCGATGGGAAACATTGTATGATTTAAAAAAAAAAAAGTTTCCACCTTGTCTGCACACATATTAATGGTTAATACCATGCTGGTAAAAACCTAAGGCATATATATGTGCGATTGTTAATATTTTTTAATATATATACATATATACAGTATATACGCATACACATATACACGTACATAAACATACAAACCCAGTGTTTGTTTGTTTTTTTTTTTTTTTTTGGGGGGGGGGGCCTTCCGCTGCTAAACCAGGAAGCGAGAACACATGGAGGCACACGTCGAGCACTGGAAATCTGCAACAAAAACCACCAACGAAACACGAAACCAACACGAAACCGACCAAAACACAAGCAGTAACTGTCCCAAATCTCGAAATCCAATCACAATCTTAGCTAAGCTGCCGCGATTAACTAACCCCAAAAACTACAGAGCAAGCATGCAGGTGAACAAGCCAATGTGTATGTCTATGCGTGTGTGTATGTATGTATATGTCTGTGTGTGTGTGTGTGTGTGTGTGTGTGTGTGTGTATGTATGTATGTATGTATGTATGTATGTGTGTGTGTGTGTGTGTGTGTGTGTGTGTGTGTGTATGGCTATGTGTTTGTATGTTCCGTGTGTATAGGGGTAGGTGGCTCAGTTGGTGGAGCGTTCGCCCATGAACCTGAAGGTTAGTGGTTCAAACCCTAGTTCCTCCTGTGTCCACCAAAGTGTCCTTGGGCAAGATACTGAATCCCCCGGTTGCTCCCGGTTGTCAGGCCAGCGCCGTTGTATGGCAGCTCCGCCGACAACCGGTGTGTGAATGTGTGCGTGTGTGGGTGAATGTTTGCAGTGTAAAGTGCTTTGGGGCTGTAGGAGTACAGCTGGAAAGCGCTATATAAGTGTAAGCCATTTATTTACCATTTATAGGTATATGTCTGAGTGGCTGTATTTGTGTGTGTGTGTGTGTGTATATCTGTATGGCTATGTATATGTGTGGCTATGTGTATGTATGTATGCATGTATATGTGAGTGTGTGTATATATCTATGTGGCTGTGTGTATGTATGTGTGTGGCTATGTGTATGTATGTGTGTGTGTATGTGTGTGTGTGTGTGTAATAGTCCTGTCGAAGCTCTATAGTGGGGGAGGGGGGGGGACACTTTCTGTGTCCTTTTGTCCTTGGCTTTTGGAGTCTTCATGGTGTTTGGTGTCCAGGTGTACCATAGCTTTTGTCTGCTCTGATACCGCTGTCAGACATGGAACAGCTCGCAAGTATTTCTCCATGGCTGCTGGCTGCTGACTGATGCCCGTGAAGAGTTTTGTTTTGGCAATCACGGTTGTATGTTTTCTCAAGTGCCATGTCTGTCCAGACACCATTGAAACGACCTTCAGTTTGATGCACAGTAAAGTTCCCATTCTTGAATTCTCTATGGACCTCCGGAGCCAGTGTAGGTAGGCTTCTCATGGCTTCCAAATAGTGAGGCAAGCAAGATACATACTTGTAGTGGCCAGCAGCTACAAGGTATGGTAGCATCCTTTCTACTACTTGATATAGTGACAAAACTCCCTGATTAACTTAGATGCTGTACAGGTGTGATTATTATTATTAACACCATGTGCAATCATTGTCTGTGGAGAGAAAGGAGACTGCTAGATTCCAGTAACAGCTTAAAATGTCTATTGCCTTTAGTTTTTTGTTTTATTTTTATTTTTTCTTTTGCTCTTAGAATTTTGAGCATAAGGGTAATAAAGTCACCACAGTTTCTTTAATATAGGCTTGATTTTAATAATATTTTTTGTGGAATGACTATTAAGATTGTTGACAATAATGAGACATTGGCTGATGTCATAACCCATGGCAAAGTTGATTACTATTGAAGTAAAGATGAAAGTATTGGGAAAAATGCAAAAAACGGTTGTATTTTTTGTACAAAAAATGACTAAAAATCATTAGAAAAGGCTTTGTGAGTGTATTTTTTGACTTGGTGTTGTTCACATATGTGTTCTTTGTATCTGGGAATCATTTTTTGACAGCCTAACCAACCTATTGAGCACTTAAAGAAAATAAACCTAGTTCACGTCACACAGTCAAAAAATACAGGCTTCAGTATACAAAAATGGCCATAACTTTTTTTCGCAATGTTTCCGACAGAGCAGACCTCTCATTCTGTGGACCTTAATGGCCAAATTAATAGAAAAAACACACAAAAAAAGTATAGCATGACATCACAGGTCCTCTCAAATTTTCAGTGACTGGATCCCTGACTAAACGCATGTTGGCCGGCGAGAGGCCAGCCTGCCTGGAGAGACAGAGCCGCAGAGGCAGCGGGGGGGACCGGAGACGGGCCCGGAGAGAGGGAACCCCCCAACAGGGCGACACACGCGTGGGCCTGACAACGGAGGGCCCCAGACCCAGGCATCCCATTCATTCATCCATTCACCTATCCGATATCTATACTAATAATAATATAATAATAATAATAATAATAATAATAATAATAATAATAATAATTAAAGCTGCAAGCAGCGATGAACGGGCCCTTGCACTCACGGCCACCGCCCCCATAAGCATATCAGAAATGACACCACCCACGACTTCCTATATCAAACCATTCAAAAGTTATAGCAGAAAAAAGGGACAACCAATCCAAAGAAGGGGCGGGGCTAATTCAGGCCAATGAAGGTCAAGGAGTCCATACAGAGTCTGATGACACCACCCACGACTCTCTATGTCAAACCATTCAAAAGTTATAGCAGAAAATCGGACAACCTATCAGAAGAAGGGGCGGGGCTAATTTTCACCAATTATGGTCAAGGACTCAATACCGAGTCCCATGACGCCACCCACGACTCTTTATGTCAAACCTTTCCAAAGTTATGGCAGAGAAAAGTATTCTAGGGGGCGCTGTTGAGCCGTTAGGCCACGCCCATTAATGCAAACCATGAAATATCAAATTTATCACCAGGCCTGGCTTGCATGCAAAATTTGGTGACTTTTGGAGAACTATCAAATATGGACCAATCAGATGAAGGGGAGGCGCGCTTTTTGGCATCTAGCGTCGTCACGGTACCACTTTTGAAAGAGAAAAGTAATGCGCATAGTCGCAAGATGGAGACGCACATTTTGATGTATAACACACCTGGGTGCACGTTACGGTTCGGGCCGTATTAATTGCCGAAGGAATGGCATAAATTGCGCCAAATTTACACAATTATTTCAAAATGGCTGACTTTCTGTTCGGTTTCGGCCATGGCGCCAAGAGACTTTTCTTTAAGTTGCGAAATGATACAGGTGTGTACCGATTTTTGTGCATGTACGTCAAACCGTATTATGGGGCTTGAGGCACAAAGTTTTCCCGGGGGCACTGTTGAGCCATTTTGCCACGCCCATTAATACAAACCATGAAATATCAAATGTATCGCCAGGCCTGCCTTGCATGCAAAATTTGGTGACTTTTGGGGAACTATCAAATATGGACCAATCAGATGAAGGGTGGCGTGCTTTTTGGCGTCTAGCGTCGCCACGGTAACACTTTTGAAAGAGAAAAGTAATGCGCGTAGTCGCAGGATGGAGACGCACATTTTGATGTATAACACATCTGGGTTCACGATACGGTTCGGGCCGTATTAATTCTCGAAGGAATGGCATATATTGCTCCAAAATTACGCGATTAATTAAGAATGTTCAAAATGGCCGACTTCCTGTTCGGTTTCGGCCATGGCGCCAAGAGACTTTTCTTTAAGTAAAGACATGATAAAGAAGTGTACCGATTTTTGTTCATGTACATCAAACCGTATTATGGGGCTTGAGGCGCAAAGTTTTTTCTGTCAGAACCAATCAGATGAAGGGTGGGCGGGCTTTTTGGCGTCTAGCGTCGCCACGGTAACACTTTTGAAAGAGAAAAGTAATGCGTGGTGTCGGAGGATGGAGACGCACATTTTGATGTATAACACACTTGGGGGCACGTTACGGTTCGGGCCGTATTAACTGCAGAAGGAATGGCATAAATTTCGCCAAAATGACACGACTAATTCAAAATGGCCGACATCCTGTTCGGTTTCGGGCATGACGCCAAGAGACTTTTCTTTAAGTTGTGCCATGATACAGGTGTGTACCGATTTTCGTGCATGTACGTCAAATCGTAGCGTGGGGCTTGAGGCACAAAGTTTTCAAGGGGGCGCTGTTGAGCCACTTTGCCAGGCCCATTAATGCAAACCATAAAATATCAAATTTTTCGCCAGGCCTGACTTGCATGCAAAATTTGGTGACTTTTTGGGCATGTTTAGGGGGGCAAAAAGGCCTTCCTTTTGTCAGAAAAATAATACAAAGAATTCCTGCAAATACAATAGGGCCTTCGCACTGAAGGTGCTCGGGCCCTAATTAAAGCTGCAAGCAGCGATGAACGGGCCCTCGCACTCACGGCCACTGCCCCCCATAAGCATATCAGAAATGACACCACCCACGACTTCCCATGTCAAACCATTCAAAGGTTATAGCAGAAAATCGGGACAACCAATCAGAAGAAGGGGCGGGGCTAATTAAGGTCAAAGAAGCTCAAGGACTCATTACAGAGTCCCATGACACCACCTATGACTCTCTATGTCAAAACATTCAAATGTTATAGCAGGAAATCGGGACAACCAATCAGAAGAAGGGGCGGGGCTAATTTACACGAATTATGGTCAAGGACTCAATACCGAGTCCCATGACACCACCCACGACTCTTTATGTTAAACCTTTCAAAAGTTATGGCAGAGAAAAGTATTCTAGGGGGCGCTGTTGAGCCGTTAGGCCACGCCCATTAATGCAAACCATGAAATATCAAATTTATCACCAAGCCTGGCTTGCATGCAAAATTTGGTGACTTTTGGAGAACTATCAAATATGGACCAATCAGATGAAGGGGAGGCGCGCTTTTTGGCGTCTGGTGTCGCCACGGTAACACTTTTGAAAGAGAAAAGTAATGCGCGTAGTCGCAGGATGGAGACGCACATTTTGATGTATAACACACCTGGGTGCACATTAAGGTTCGGGCTGTATTAATTGCCGAAGGAATGGCATGAATTGCGCCAAAATTAGACAATTAATTCAAAATGGCTGACTTCCTGTTTGGTTACGGCCATGGCACCAAGAGACTTTTCTTTAAGTTGCGACATGATACAGGTGTATACCGATTTTCGTGCATGTACGTTAATCCGTATCGTGGGGCTTGAGGCACAAAGTTTTCCGGGGGGCGCTGTTGAGCCATTTTGCCACGGCCATTAATGCAAACCATTAAATATCAAATTTTTCGCCAGGCCTGGCTTGCGTGCAAAATCTGGTGACTTTTGGGGAACTATCAAATATGGACCAATCAGATGATGGGGGGGTCCGCTTTTTGGCGTCTAGCGTCGCCACGGTAACACTTTTGAAAGAGAAAAGTAATGCGCGTAGTCACAGGATGGAGACGCACATTTTGATGAATAACACACCTGGGTGCACGTTACGGTTCGAGCCGTATTAATTGCCGAAGGAATGGCATAAATTGCTCCAAAATTACTTGGTTAATTCAGAATGTTCAAAATGGCCAACTTCCTGTTCAGTTTCGGCCATGGCGCCAAGAGACTTTTCTTTAAGTTGTGACATGATACAAGTGTGTACCGATTTTCGTTCATGTACGTCAAACCGTATTGTGGGGCTTGAGGAACAAAGTTTTTTCTGTCTGAACCAATCAGATGATGGGTGGGCGCGCTTTTTGGCGTCTAGCGTCGCCACGGTAACGCTTTTGAAAGAGAAAAGTAATGCGTGGTGTCGCAGGATGGAGACGCACATTTTGATGTATAACACACCTGGGTGCACGTTACGGTTCGGGCCGTATTAACTGCCAAAGGAATGCCATAAATTTCGACAAAAGAACACGATTAATTCAAAATGGCCGACATCCTGTTCAGTTTCGGCCATGGCGCCATGAGACTTTTCTGTAAGTTCGGCCATGATACAGGTGTGTACCGATTTTCGTGCATGTACGTCAAACCGTATCGTGGGGCTTGAGGCACAAAGTTTTCAAGGGGGCGCTGTTGAGCCATTTTGCCACGCCCATCAATGCAAACCATTAAATATCACATTTTTCGCCAGGTCTGGCTTGCGTGCAAAATTTGGTGACTTTTTGGGCACGTTTAGGAGGGCAAAAAGGCCCTCCTTTCGTCAGAAAAATAATACGAAGAATTCCTACAGATACAATAGGGCCTTCGCACTGAAGGTGCTCGGGCCCTAATTAAAGCTGCAAGCAGCGATGAACGGGCCCTCGCACTCACGGCCACCGCCCCCCATAAGCATATCAGAAAGGACACCACCCACGACTTCCTATGTCAAACCATTCAAAAGTTATAGCAGAAAAAAGGGACAACCAATCAGAAGAAGGGGCGGGGCTAATTCAGGCCAATGAAGGTCAAGGACTCCATAAAGAATCTGATGACACCACCCACGACTCTCTATGTAAACCATTCCAAAGTTATAGCAGAAAATTGGGACAACCAATCAGAAGAAGGGGCGGGGCTAATTAAGGCCAACAAAGCTTAAAGACTCATTACAGAGTCCCATGACACCACCCACGACTCTCTATGTCAAACCATTCCAAAGTTATAGCAGATAAATCAGGACAACCAAACAGAAGAAGGGGCGGGGCTAATTAAGGCCAACGAAGCTTAAGAACTCATTACAGAGTCCAATGACACCACCCACGACTTCCTATGGCAAACCATTAAAAAGTTATAGCAGAAAAACGGGACAACCAATCAGAAGAAGGGGCGGGTCTAATTCAGGCCAATGAATGTCAAGGACTCCATAAAGAATCTGATGACACCACCCACGACTCTCTATGTCAAACCATTCCAAAGTTATAGCAGAAAATCGGGACAACCAATCAGAAGAAGGGGCGGGGCTAATTCAGGCCAATGAAGGTCAAGGACTCCATACAGAATCTGATGACACCACCCACTACTCTCTATGTCAAAACATTCCAAAGTTATAGCAGAAAATTGGGACAACCAATCAGAAGAAGGGGCGGGGCTAATTAAGGCCAACGAAGCTTAAGAACTCAGTAAAAAGTCCCATGACACCACCCACGACTTCCTATGTCAAACCATTAAAAAGTTATAGCAGAAAAAAGGGACAACCAATCAGAAGAAGAGGCGGGGCTAATTCTGGCCAATGAAGGTCAAGGACTCCATAAAGAATCTGATGACACCACCCACGACTCTCTATGTCAAACCATTCCAAAGTTATAGCAGAAAATCGGGACAACCAATCAGAAGAAGGGGCGGGGCTAATTAAGGCCAACGAAGCTTAAGGACTCATTACAGAGTCCCATGACACCACCCACAACTTCCTATGTCAAACCATTCAAAAGTTATGGCAGATAAAAGTATTCTAGGGGGCGCTGTTGAGCCGTTAGGCCACGCCCATTAATGCAAACCATGAAATATCAAATTTATCGCCAAGTCTGGCTTGCATGCAAAATTTGGTGACTTTTGGAGAACTATCAAATATGGACCAATCACATGAAGGGGGGGCGCGCCTTTTGGCGTCTAGCGTTGCCACGGTAACACTTTTGACTGAGAAAAGTAATGCGTGGTGTCGCAGAATGTAGACGCACATTTTGATGTATAACACACCTGGGTGCATGTTGCGGTTCGGGCTGAATTAACTGCCGAAGGAATGGCATACATTTCGCCAAAATGACACAATTTATTCAAAATGGCCGACATCCTGTTCGGTTTCGGCCATGGCTCCAAGAGACTTTTCTTTAAGTTGTGCCATGATACAGGTGTGTAGTGATTTTCGTGCATGTACGTCAAACCGTAATGTGGGGTTTGAGGCACAAAGTTTTCCGGGGGGCGCTGTTGAGCCATTTTGCCACGCCCATTAATGCAAACCATGAAATATCAAATTTATCGCTAGGCCTGGCTTGCATGCCAAATTTGGTGCCTTTTGAGGATCTATCAAATATGGACCAATCAGATGAAGGGGGGGTGCGCTTGTTGGCGTCTAGCGTCGCCACGGTAACACTTTTGAAAGAGAAAAGTAATGCGTGTAGTCGCAGGATGGAGACGCACATTTTGATGTATAACACATCTGGGTTCACGATACGGGTCGGGCTGAATTAATTGCCGAAGGAATGGCTTACATTTCGCCAAAATGACACGATTAATTCAAAATGGCCGACATCCGGTTCGGTTTCGGGCATGACGCCAAGAGACTTTTCTTTAAGTTGTCCCATGATACAGGTGTGTACCGATTTTCGTGCATGTACGTCAAACCGTATTATGGGGCTTGAGGCGCAAAGTTTTTTCTGTCTGAACCAACCAGATGACGGGTGGGCGCGCTTTTTGGCGTCTAGCGTCGCCATGGTAACGCTTTTGAAAGAGAAAAGTAATGCGCATAGTCGCAGGATGTAGACGCACATTTTGACGTATAACACACCTGGGTGCACATTACGGTTCGGGCCGTATTAACTGCCGAAGGAATGGCATAAATTGCGCCAAAGTGACACGATTAATTCAAAATGGCTGACTTCCTGTTCGGTTTCGGCCATGTCGCCAAGAGACTTTTCTTTAAGTTGTGTACTGATACAGGTGTGTAGCGATTTTTGTGCATGTACGTCAAACCGTATTGTGGGGCTTGAGGCACAAAGTTTTCCAGGGGGCGCTGTTGAGCCATTTTGCCACGCCCATTAATGTAAACCATTAAATATCAAATTTTTCGCCAGGCCTGACTTGCATGCAAGATTTGGTGACTTTTTGGGCACGTTTAGGGGGGCAAAAAGGCCCTCCTTTCGTCAGAAGAAAAAAGAAAGAAAAAAGAAAGAAAGAAAGAAAAATTCCTACAGATACAATAGGGCCTTCGCACTGAAGGTGCTCGGGCCCTAATAATTAAAGCTGCAAGCAGCGATGAACGGGCCCTCGCACTCATGGCCACCGTCCCCCATAAGCATATCAGAAATGACACCACCCACGACTTCCTATGTCAAACCATTCAAAGGTTATAGCAGAAAATAGAGACAACCAATCAGAAGAAGGGGCGGGGTTAATTCAGGCCAATGAAGGTCAAGGACTCATGAGTACGAGTCCGATGACACCACCCACGACTCTCTATGTCAAACCATTCAAAAGTTATGGCAGAGAATAGTATTCTAAGGGGCGCTGTTGAGCGAGTAGGCCACGCCCATTAATGCAAACCATGAAATATCAAATTTATCGCCAGGCCTTGCTTGCATGCCAAATTTGGTGACTTTTGGAGAACTATCAAATATGGACCAATCAGATGAAGGGGGGGGGCGCGCCTTTTGGCGTCTAGCGTCGCCACGGTAACACTTTTGAAAGAGAAAAGTAATGCGTGGTGTCGCAGGATGGAGACACACGTTTTGATGTATAACACACCTGGGTGCACGTTACGGTTCGGGCAGTATTAACTGCCCAAGGAATGGCATAAATTGCGCCAATATTATACAATTAATTAAAAATGGCCGACTTCCTGTTCGTTTTCTGGCATGACGCCAAGAGACTTTTCTTTAAGTTGCGCCATGATACCGGTGTGTGCCGATTTTCGTGCATGTACGTCAAACCGTATCGTGGGGCTTGAGGCACAAAGTTTTCTAGGGGGCGCTGTTGAGCCATTTTGCCACGCCCATTAATGCAAACCGTGAAATATCAAATTTATCGCCAGGCCTGGCTTGCATGCCAAATTTGGTGCCTTTTGGGGAGCTATCAAATATGGACCAATCAGATGAAGGGGGGGCATGCTTTTTGGCATCTAGCGTCGCCACGGTAACGCTTTTGAAAGAGAAAAGTAATGCCCGTAGTCGCAGGATGGAGACGCACATTTTGATGTATAACACATCTTGGTTCAAGATAAGGTTTGGGCTGTATTAATTCTCGAAGGAATGGCATATATTGCTCCAAAATTAAGCGATTAATTCAGAATGTTCAAAATAGCCGACTTCCTGTTCGGTTTCGGCCATGGCGCCAAGAGACTTTTCTTTAAGTAGCGACATGATACAGGTGTGTACCGATTTTCGTTCATGTACGTCACACCGTATTCTGGGGCTTGAGGAGCAAAGTTTTTTCGGTCTGAACCAACCAGATGAAGGGTGGGCGCGCATTTTGGCGTCTAGCGTCGCCACGGTAACACTTTTGAAAGAGAAAAGTAATGCGTGGTGTCGGAGGATGGAGACGCACATTTTGATGTATAACACACTTGGGTGCACGTTACGGTTCGGGCTGAATTAACTGCTGAAGGAATGGCGTAAATTTCGCCAAAATGACACGATTAATTCAAAAATGCCGACATCCTGTTGGGTTTGGGCCATGGCGCCAAGAGACTTTTCTTTAAGTTGTGTACTGATACAGGTGTGTACCGATATTCGTGCATGTACGTCAAACCGTATCGTGGGGCTTGAGGCACGAAGTTTTCCGGGGGGCGCTGTTGAGCCATTTTGCCACGCCCAATAATGCAAATTTTTCGCCAGGCCTGTCTTGCGTGCAAAATTTGGTGACTTTTTGGGCACGTTTAGGGGGGCAAAAAGGCCTTCCTTTTGTCAGAAAAATAATAATAACGCGAAGAATTCCTACAGATACAATAGGGCCTTCGCACTGTAAGTGCTCGGGCCCTAATAATAAAAATTCCTGCAAATACAATAGGGCCTTCGCACTGCAAGTGCTCGGGCCCTAATAATAATAAAAATTCCTGCAAATACAATAGGGCCTTCGCACTGCAAGTGCTCGGGCCCTAATTAAAGCTGCAAGCAGCGATGAACGGGCCCTCGCACTCACGGCCACCGCCCCCCATAAGCATATCAGAAATGACACCACCCACGACTGACTATGTCAAACCATTCAAAAGTTATAGCAGAAAATCGGGACAACCAATCAGAAGAAGGGGCGGGGCTAATTAAGGCCAAATAAGCTTAAGGACTCATTACAGAGTCCCCTGACACCACGCACAACTTCCTATGTCAAACCATTCAAAAGTTATGGCAGAGAAAAGTATTCTAGGGGGCGCTGTTGAGCCGTTAGGCCACGCCCATTAATGCAAACCATGAAATATCACATTTATCACCAAGCCTGGCTTGCATGTAAAATTTGGTGACTTTTGGAGAACTATCAAATATGGACCAATCAGATGAAGGGGAGGCGCGCTTTTTGGCGTCTAGCGTCGCCACGGTAACACTTTTGAAAGAGAAAAGTAATGCACTTAGTCGCAAGATGGAGATGCACATTTTGATGTATAACACACCTGGGTGCACATTACGGTTCGGGCCATATTAATTGCTGAAGGAATGGCGTAAATTGCGCCAAAATGACACAATTAATTCAAAATGGCTGACTTCCTGTTCGGTTTCGGCCATGGCGCCAAGAGACTTTTCTTTAAGTTGCGACATGATACAGGTGTGTACCGATTTTCGTGCATGTACGTCGAACCGTATTGTGGGGCTTGAGGCACAAAGTTTTCCGGGGGCGCTGTTGAGCCATTTTGCCACGCCCATTAATGTAAACCATTAAATATCAAATTTATCCCCAGGCCTGGCTTGCATGCAAAATTTGGTGACTTTTGGAGAATTATCAAATATGGACCAATCAGATGAAGGGGGGGTGCGCTTGTTGGCGTCTAGCATCGCCACGGTAACACTTTTGAAAGAGAAAAGTAATGCGTGTAGTCGCAGGATGGAGATGCACATTTTGATGTATAACACATCTGGGTTCACGATACGGTTCGGGCTGAATTAACTCTCGAAGGAATGGCATATATTGCTCCAAAATTACGCAATTAATTCAGAATGTTCAAAATGGCCGACTTCCTGTTCGGTTTCGGCCACAGTGCCAAGAGACTTTTCTTTAAGTTGCGACATGATACAGGAGTGTACCAATCTTCGTTCATGTACGTCAAACCGTATTATGGGGCTTGAGATGCAAAGTTTTTTCTGTCTGAACGAACCAGATGAAGGGTGGGCGCGCTTTTTGGCGTCTAGCGTCGCCACGGTAACACTTTTGAAAGAGAAAAGTAATGCGTGTAGTCGCAGGATGGAGATGCACATTTTGATGTATAACACATCTGGGTTCACGATACGGTTCGGGCTGAATTAACTCTCGAAGGAATGGCATATATTGCTCCAAAATTACGCAATTAATTCAGAATGTTCAAAATGGCCGACTTCCTGTTCGGTTTCGGCCACAGTGCCAAGAGACTTTTCTTTAAGTTGCGACATGATACAGGAGTGTACCAATCTTCGTTCATGTACGTCAAACCGTATTATGGGGCTTGAGGTGCAAAGTTTTTTCTGTCTGAACCAACCAGATGAAGGGTGGGCGCGCTTTTTGGCGTCTAGCGTCGCCACGGTAACGCTTTTGAAAGAGAAAAGTAATGCGTGTAGTCGCAGGATGGAGACGCACATTTTGATGTATAACACACTTGGGGGCACGTTACGGTTCGGACTGAATTAACTTTCGAAGGAATGGCATAAATTGCTCCAAAATTACGCGATTAATTCAGAATGTCCAAAATGGCCGACTTCCTGTTCGGTTTCGGCCATGGCGCTAAGAGACTTTTCTTTAAGTTGCGACATGATACAAGTGTGTACCGATTTTCGTTCATGTATGTCAAACCGTATTATGGGGCTTGAGGCGCAAAGTTTTTTCTGTCTGAACGAATCAGATGAAGGGTGGGCGCGCTTTTTGGCGTCTAGCATCGCCACGCTAACGCTTTTGAAAGAGAAAAGTAATGCGTGGTGTCGGAGGATGGAGACGCACATTTTGATGTATAACATACTTGGAGGCACATTACGGTTCGGGCCGTATTAACTGACTTTTGTTTAAGTTGCGCCATGATACAGGTGTGTACCGATTTCCGTGCATGTACGTCTAACAGTATTGTGGGGCTTGAGGCACAAAGTTTTCAAGGGGGCGCTGTTGAGCCATTTTGCCACGCCCATTAATGCAAACCATTAAATACCAAATTTTTCGCCAGGCCTGGCTTGGGTGCAAAGTTTGGTGCCTTTTGGGGAACTATCAATTATGGACCAATCACATGTAGGGGGGGTGCGTTTGTTGGCGTCTATCGTCACCACGGTAACACTTTGGAAAGAGAAAAGTAATGCGAGTAGTCGCAGGATGGAGACGCACATTTTGATGTATAACACATCTGGGTTCACGATACGGTTCGGGCTGAATTAATTCTCGAAGGAATGGCATATATTGCTCCAAAATTACGTGATTAATGCAGAATGTTCAAAATGGCCGACTTCCTGTTCGGTTTCGGCCATGGCGCCAAGAGACTTTTCTTTAAGTTGCGACATGATACAGGTGTGTACCGATTTTCGTTCATGTACGTCAAAGCGTATTATGGGGCTTGAGGCGCAAAGTTTTTTCTGTCTGAACGAATCAGATGAAGGGTGGGCACGCTTTTTGGCGTCTAGCGTCGCCACGGTAACGCTTTCGAAAGAGAAAAGTAATGCGTGGGGTCGGAGGATGGAGACGCACATTTTGATGTATAACACACTTGGGGGAACGTTACGGTTCGGGCTGAATTACCTGCCGAAGGAAGGCATAAATTTCGCCAAAATGACACGATTAATTCAAAATGGCCGACTTCCTGTTCGGATTCTCGACATGACGCCCAGAGACTTTTCTTTAAGTTGCGCCATGATACAGGTGTGTACCGATTTTCGTGCATGTACGACAAACCGTATTGTGGGGCTTTTGAGGCACAAAGTTTCCAAGGGGCCGCTGTTGAGCCATTTTGCCACGCCCATTAATGCAAACCATTAAATATCAAATTTTTCGCCAGGCCTGACTTGCATGCAAAATTTGGTGACTTTTTGGGGACGTTTAGGGGGGCAAAAAGGCCCTCCTTTCGTCAGAAGAAAGAAGAAAAATTCCTACAGATACAATGGGGCCTTCGCACTGCAAGTGCTCGGGCCCTAATTATACAATTTTGTTGTCCTGCCAATGGAGGCCCAAATCCCCCATGGCAGGACCCTTTCATATCACATTCTCACAGACAAAGACGCACATTGACGCACCGTTCCCCCCTCCCCGGGGCCAGAAGGCACCCCAGGCTACGTGGCGAGCCCCGCCAGGCCCGGGCACCGCGACCCGCCTGTCCCAGGCCGGCGAGGGAACGCGGGTGGTGTGGGCCCCTCTCCCGCCCCTGGTGTTGAGTGCATGTAATTAATGCAATAAAAACAGGGAGGGGAAGGTCAGGGTATCATACTGACAATGACCCCCCCCTCCAAAACGCTAAGTCCATCCATCCATCCATCCATCCATCCATCCTTCCATCCATCCATCCATCCATCCATCCATCCATCCATCCATCAATCGTCCGCCGCTTATCCGTTCCCGGATCGCGGGGGCAGCAGTCTCAACAGAGATGCCCAGACTTCCTTCACCCCAGACACTTCCTCCAGCTCTTCCGAGTGGAGTCCGAGGTGTTCCCAGGCCAGCCGAGAGACATAGTCTCTCCAGCGTGTCCTGGGTCTTCCCCGGGGTCTCATCCCAGAGAGACATGCCTGGAACACCTCCCTAGGGAGGCGTCCAGGAGGCATCCGGGACAGATGCCCAAGCCACCTCAGCTGACTCCTCTCAATGTGAAGGAGCAGCGACTCGACTCCGAGCTCCTCCCGGGTGACCTAACTCCTCACCCTATCTCTAAGGGAGCGTCCAGCCACCCTGCGGAGGAAACTCATCTCGGCCGCTTGTATCCACGATCTCGTCCTTTCGGTCACTACCCAAAGTTCATGACCATAGGTGAGGGTAGGTGCGTAGATTGACCGGTAAATCGAGAAATTCGCCTTTCGACTCAGCTCCTTCTTCACCACGATGGTCCGGTACATCGACCGCATAACTGCGGACGCTGCACCGATCCGTCCGTCAATCTCCCGCTCCATCGTTCCCTCACTCGTGAACAAGATCCCGAGATACTTGAACTCCTCCACCTGAGGCAGGACTTCTCCACCCACCCGGAGAAGGCACGCCACCCTTTCTCAGTGGAGAACCATGGCCTCGGTCTTGGAGGTGCTGATTCTCATCCCTGCCGCGTCGCACTCGGCCTCAAACCGCCCCAGCACATCCTGAAGGTGCCGGTCCGATGAAGCCAACAGGACAACGTCATCCGCAAAAAGCAGAGACGAAATCCTGTGGTTCCCAAACCGGATCCCTTCCGGCCCCTGGCTGCGCCTAGAAATCCTGTCCATAAAAATTATGAACAGGACCGGTGACAAAGTGCAGCCCTGCCGGAGTCCAACATGCATCGGGAACAAGTCTGATCTACTGCCGGCAATGCGAACCAGACTCCTGCTCCGATCATGCAGAGACCGGACAGCCCTTAATAGAGGGCCCCGGACTCCATATTCACCGAGCGCCCGCACAGAATGGCACGAGGGACACGGTCAAATACCTTCTCCAGATCCACAAAACACATGTAGACTAGTTGGGCAAATTCCCATGAACTTTTCAAGGTTCTGTGGAGGGTGTAGAGCTGGTCCAGTGTTCCGCGACCGGGACGAAAACCGCATTGTTCCTCCTAAATCCGATCTTCAACTAATGGCCGTATTCTCCTCTCCAGTACATAGGCGTAGACTTTCCCGGGGAGGCTGAGAAGTGTGATCCCCCTATAGTTGGAGCGCACTCTCCGGTACCCCTTTTTAAAAAGAGGGACCACCACACCGGTTTGCTTCACCAACGGTACTGTCCACTTCCTCCATGCAATGTCGCAGAGGCGTGTCAACCAAGACAGCCCTACGACATCCAGAGACTTGAGGTACTCAGGGCGAATCTCATCCACCCCCGGTGCCACTGAGGAGCTTATGAACCACTTCAGTGACCTCGGCTTGGGTGATGGATGAGCACACCCCAGAGTCCCCACTCTCTGCTTCCTCAGTGGAAGGCATGTCAGTCAGGTTGAGGAGAACCTTGAAGTATTCCTTCCACCGTCCGACGATATCCCCAGTCGAGGTTAACAGCTCCCCACCCACACCATAAACGGTGCCGGCAGAGTACTGCTTCCCCCTTCTGAGGCGCCGAACGGTCCTCCAGAATTTCCTCGAGGCCGACTGAAAGTCTTCCTCCATGGCCTCACCGAACTCCTCCCAGACCCGAGTTTTTGCCTCCAGGACTGCCCGAGCCGCGGCTCACTTGGCCTGCCGGTACCCATCTACTGCGTCAGGAGTCCCACAGGCTAACATAGCCGGGTAGGACTCCTTTTTCAGACTGACGGCATCCTGTACTTCCGGTGTCCACCACCGGGTTCTAGGATTGCCACCACGACAGGCACCGGAGACCTTGCGACCACAACTTTGAGCCGCCGCGTTGACAATGGAGGCAGAGAACATGGTCCACTTGGACTCGATGTCCCCCGCCTCCCCCGGGATCTGAGAGAAGTTCTCTCGGAGGTGAGAGTTGTCCCTGACAGAAGGCTCAGCCAGACGTTCCCAACAGACCCTCACAATCCGTTTGGGTCTGGCCGGTCTGTCCAGCCTCCTCCTCTGCGAGCGCACCCAACTCACCACCAGGTGTTGATCAGTTGACAGCTCAGCCCCTCTCTTAACCCGAGTGTCCAAGACATGCGGCCGAAGGTCAGATGAAATGACAACAAAGTCGATCATTGACCTCTGGCCTAGGGCGTCCTGGTGTCACGTGCACTGATGGACACCCTTATGTTTGAACATGGTGTTTGTTATGGACAAACCGTGACTAGCAAAGAAGTCCAACAACAAAACACCGCTCGGGTTCAGATCGGGGAGGCCGTTCCTCCCAATCACGCCTCTCCAGGTATCACTGTCATTGCCCACGTGAGCATTGAAGTCCCCCAGTAGAACAATGGAATCCCTAGTTGGAGCACTATCCAGTACTCCTCCCAGGGACCCCAAGAAGGCTGGGTACTCCGCACTGCTGTTCGGCCCGTAGGCACAAACAACAGTGAGAGACCTTTTCCCGACCTGAAGGCGCAGGGAAGCGACCCTCTCGTTCACCGGGGTGAACTCCAACACATGGCGACTGAGCTGAGGGGCTATAAACAAGCCCACACCAGCCCGCCGCCTCTCACCCTGGGCAACGCCAGAGTAGTGGAGGGTCCAGCCCCTTTCAAGGACCTGGGTTCCAGAGCCCAAGCTATCTGTGGAGGTGAGCCCGACTATCTCTAGCTGGTATCTCTCAACCTCACGCACAAGCTCCGGCTCCTTACCCCCAGCGAGGTGATATTCCATGTCCACACTGTGAGGGTTTTGGTCCAGGGATTGGGTCGTCAAGGCACCCAGTCCACATGGCACCAGCTCATCATGGTCCTTCCTGCGGGTGGTGGGCCTAAGTCGCCATTTCGGGCTGAGCCCGGCCGGGTCCCACGGGCAAAGACCTGGCCACCAGGGGGTCGCCATCAAGCCCCAACCCCAGGCCTGGCTCCAGGGAGGGGCCTTCACCATGATGAGCTTGTGAACTGCTCTTAGTCTGGCCCGTCACCTGGGACCTGTTTGCCATGGGAGACCCTACCAGGGGCGTAATGCCCCCAACAACATAGCTCGTAGGATCACTCGGGCAACACAAACCCCTCCACCACAGTAAGGTGGCGGTTCAAGGAGGGGAAAATGATATAAAACGCTAAGTATCCTTGTTAAATGCATTCATTAAATGTTGAATGTGCAGTGTCTACAGTGTTATTAAATCTGTGTGGCAGGGAATACCGGGCCACGCAGGACAATGTCCCCCACGCCCCGGACCCCCCGCTCCTTCGCCTATCTGCGTATGAATCGTGTAGGGGGGGCGGAGGGGGAGCGGAGGCCAAAGCTAGGAGGCAGGGCCAGCAGAGCCGGCCCTGGAAAGGCGCCCACGCTCCCCCGCCGGCCATCCAAGTCGACGGGAGCCGGCCGTCCAACCCGGGCCAGGGCCCCACCGTACCTCCATGTGCGCCCCCGGCGCCATCGGAGCCCCCAGGCGGAGGGGGGAATGGCCCAACATCTCTCCATTCATACTGACGACATAGACACCTGAGAATGACTCCACCCCACCCCCCGGACCCGGTTCAGCTCATCCAGAACACTGCTGCCAGAGTCCTAAAAGGAACTTGAAAAACAAAGTGCTGTTGTCCTGAGATCCTTCCAGTGGTACCCCCCACCTTTCCAAAAAAGGAGTGTCACACCACCAAATTTCACACCCTGACAGCCCTGCTTGTAATCCTTGAGATAACAAAAATATTTGTAAAAAGAACTTTCATAAAATATGTGGAAATATCCCTTTTTGATCTCAGCCAGAAAATCGCCACAGTTTCGCTTAATTTGAATTGTCGAGCTTAAAAATAAATTGTCTTAAAAGGAATCCCGGTTATTAAGACTTGTAGGCCCTAATAAGCCACAATTGTTCTCTTATACTAAAATATGTTGTTAGAAACACATAAAATAATGTAATTGCTTTAAAAATCTACAATGTTTATTACATATTTTGACCTGCGGGAGGTGCCATGTTTTACCTGCGCAATGCCTTCTGGGGCCGATGGCGTAGTTCGGTTGCTCTGGGAAGTTAAGCCGCGTTTGTTTAACTGCGACAGGTATCTAAAACATAGATGAGCAGCATCTCCCGGTCGTGGAGGCTGACGAGGGCAGTCCATAAGACCTCTCGGTTGAGGCAAACTGGCTCAAAGTTCTCGTGTGCTGTGATGCACGGGAGATCTGCAAAAATGATCAAAGTCGTGCGCATCTTATCAGTGCATTAAACTGTATATCCTAATATAGTGCCGCCGCCAGCCGGAATCCTGTACGCACTGTGCGTACCCTTTTTTTTAAGGATTTATTTTTGGTACGTGCTGGGTCCACCATTTGATGTTACCATGACAGACAAGAGGCTGAGTGGACTTGCCCGGGAGTTTGACGAAACAGGGAGGCGCAGACTTCGCTTCAAATAGGCAAGAACATCATTATTTAATTGAATGACGCCACATCTGGCTGGGGGTTTTATTGTAGCCTAGGCTATCTGCTAGTTGAAATGTGTGGTCGGTTAGCCTATCTGAGTTTATGCTTCATGGTGCTGTACTTTTTTTTTTTTTTACTTTTTTGTAGGTGCGCCGTCACCTTAATGTTTAGCTGCGTTTTCATCTGTGTTTCTGGTGCGCCGTCACCTTAATGTTTAGCTGTGTTTTCATCTGTTTCTGGTGCGCCGACACCATAATGTTTATGTTTGCATCTGTGTGGAGGTGCGCATAATAATGTCACCATATCTGTAGTGCGCCGTGCGCACGTTATACAATTTGTAATATTGGAATACGTTTTATCACACAATAGCTTAAAGTGAACAGCTGTTGACAAAAACATGAGCTCTTGACAGCAAACGCTCTCCTTCTCTGTTGGCATCGAGACGCAGTTGCTGCACAGACACCATGGATTTTGTCCCACTCTCGCCTCATCCCGTCTTTCTTGGTCTTCATTTGGCTCGTTTTGAGATATGTTTTCAGTGTTGTCCTCCTCCTTGACCTTGCGCTCGGGTTCAAATTGAAATGGCTGAACAGATGACATGTTTATCCTCTGGATTATCTGGTTGAACAGTCACAACAGTGAACGGGGGCCAGAACCGACTGACGTCACTACCCAGAGTGCATTGCGGTGTAAACAACAATAGCGACCTACGAGTTAAATTATATTTTCAAATTTTATAAAAACGAAGACATCAAAAAGGTTTTTTATATCACATTGTTATAATTGATACCAACATTTATCTTTTAAGACCTACATGTCTTAATAGCCAGGGTTCCCTTTAAAAAAGAATTGTTTAACTCCACATTTAAAAAAAAATCACTATAAATCAGCTGCTGGACCTATATCAATGAAATCAGCAGCATATATTAATATGCAGTCAGAAGAAATCTATGCAAACTGTGCAAACTTTCAATTATAGAGTTATGAATTTTTTTGGTCATGAGTTCATATTTTGAAAAAACCTGAGTGACAGACTTCTCCGTACACTATTTTTTAGTGTATGAATTTCTTCTCCTATTGAAAGGCATCTGATCCTACAATATTACTGAGTGATTTAAAAAAAAAAATTTTTCTTAATATGTAGGTACCAGAAAGTGGGTACTCCCCATTCAATGTGCAAATCATGATGGCCACATTCAAGTTATAACCACGCTATATGACACAGTCAATAAGGACTTATGACAATAATATGTGAGGATTTAATTTTCATTGGATGAACAAATCCATAAATAGAGCACATAATGTGATGAAAAATACCCAACCAGAAGGTGGTGCTACAGAATTCAGCCAATATTGTTATATCCACGCGTTCAGTACAAAAACCTTATTAAATGGTTCACTTTTGGGGATGATTGGACTATCTGTGTTGATTTTATTGCAAATTATTGTTCTGTGGCGAGACATTGAACTAATGACAGGATTACGGTTCTCACTTTGATGTCATCTTCTATGAGTTTTTATACTGCCTGGACAGGTTTGGTGTGGATTGGTTCTACCCACTGAAAAAAGGGTTACATTCTTGAAAGAAAAAGTCATTTCTGTCTGCCAGAAGGTGACGCTACAGCTGTCAGTGTTTATTACACTGCAGATGTGTTCAGGACTGGACTGCAAACATAATGTGGGTACTTTTTGGGTATGAACATGTCCATGTTTCCAGTAAGGGGCAATAAAACCCTTACTGAATATTAAACTATTGATCTGTAAAGACGAGGAATATAGACATGTCGACTTTTCTTCACAGTCAACGATCAATAGCTCTGTTGCACCCACAAACTATTTTGCATAACTCAAAAAACATGCATATTTGCAGCCCTGCCACTCCCCACACCGTTTAACTTATGAAAAAAGATTTTGATAAGGCGTCATCATCAAAGGCTTTAAAGTAAGCTTGAAAATTTCAAAGCACATCAGACTAGTTCTTTGGGAGGACTATGGCCCATTATAATGGATGCAAAACGAGTATTAATTTGCTCATAAATCACACCCACTTCCACCAATCATGAGCATATTCTACAATTCATCTGAAGATGAAGTGGAAAACATGGATTTCAAGTTTGGTACAAATCTTTGCAGCAGATTTTGTGATATCAACCACTCACATATATGGCCCTAAAGTACTGGGAGTGCGAAGGCCCTATTGTATCTGTAGGATTTTTTTTTTATCTCGTTTTTATTTTTCTTCTTCCGACAAAATGAGGGCCTTTTTCCCCCCCTAAACGTGCCCCAAAAGTCACCAGCCAGGCCTGGCGAAGAATTTGATATTTAATGGTTTGCATTAATGGGCGTGGCAAAATGGCTCAACAGCGCCCCCTAGAAAACTTTGTGCCTCAAGCCCCACAATACGGTTTGACGTACATGCACCAAAATCGGTACACACCTGTATCATGTCGCAACTTAAAGAAAAGTCTCTTGGCGCCATGGCCGAAACCGAACAGGCCATTTTGAATTAATCGTGTAATTTTGGCTAAATTTATGCCATTCCTTCGGCAGTTAATGCGGCCCGAACCGTCCTGCGACGATGCACATTACTTTTCTCAGTCAAAAGCATTACCGTGGCGATGATAGATGCCAAAAAGCGTACCCCCCCTTCATCTGATTGGTCCATATTTGATAGTTCCTACTTTCTGCCATAACGTTTGAATGGTTTGACATAAAAAGTCGTGGGTGGTGTCATCGGACTCAGTTTTGAGTCCTTGACCATAATTGGTGCAAATTACCCGCGCCCTTTCTTCTGATAGGTCGATATTTGATAGTTCCTATTTTCTGCCATAACTTTTGAATGGTTTGACATATGAATGAATGAATGAATGAATGAAAAAAATGTATTAGTCACCACCAAGCATGAACACTTAGGTCACGACCAAAGGGTCAGTGACCCTTTTTACATTTCAAAATGTCTTTTGTCTGACATGTTTGAGACATTTTCCTTGTATGAAATAAACACAAATGAATAATAGCTAACAACAACAAAAAGCATATGCACATATACATGCATACCTTTCTGCGTATGACGTACCTACACATGTATCCATACATGTACATACATATATACAGTACAAGCACATTACATCTCCACATATATTTGTACACTACACATGCTTACACTTACATACATGCCTGTATCTGTACACACATGTTAAAAAAAAGGATTACTTAAGTGTTTATCAAAATAATACTCAATGTACCCATCCTTTTTGTTTCCTTTCTTTATGACATCATTCCATTACCCGGGAACAAGTCTGTACTTATCCATCATCATGTCTTTATTCCTTTTTTTAAAATTCAACACATTTTTGCTTGATTTTAATTCTTCCGGTAGTGCATTCCATAACCTCACACCACAAACAGAAATGCACCTACTTTTCGCAACTGTATTCCAGATCGTTTGTTTACAGTTGAATTGGTCTCTGAGGGCAGAACCCCCCTCTCTCTCTCTGAACATGGTTTGTATGTTGGGAGGAAGTAGATTTTTTCTGGCTTTAAACATAAGCAAAGCTGTTTTCTGATCTACCAGGTCCATGAATTTGAGTGCTTTTGACTTGATGAATAATAAATTGGTGTGATCATAAAAACCAACATTATTCACGATTCGTATAGCTTTTTTCTGTATTGTGCAAACTGTCTGTAGTGTGGTCTTGCAAGCATTACCCCAGATTTCAACACAGTAAGTCAAGTAAGGTAGAATAAGCGTGCAGTATAGAGTATTCATACATCTAAAGTTGAAAAAATGTCTGGCTTTGCTCAATACGATACTTCTGATACTTCTGATAATTTTTAATCTTACTCGGCTTACCTGTGGTTTCCAACTGAATTTATGGTCTATTATTATCCCCAAAAAGGTGTTCTCGTATACTCTTTCTAAATCAACTCTTTCTATTCTTAAACCTACCTGAGTTGTTAAATGTGTTTTACGGTTTCCAAAAATCACAAATTTGGTTTTATTTAAATTCAAAGATAATTTGTTGACATCACGCCACATTTTCAGTTTGCCTAGTTCAGCTGTTCTTTGTGCATTAGCCTCTGTAAATAATCATCTGAACAGAAGACAGTAGTATCATCGTCAAAAATTACAAATTTCAAAATGTTCGACACTTTACAGACATCATTTATGTACATAATAAATAATTTTGGTCAAACTATCGACCCTTGTGGCACTCCACATGTGATGTCTGCTGGCATGGACATGGCATCACCCACCTGAACATACTGGCTTCTATGTCTATTGTAGCTCTTCAGCCATTCCAGTCCCACCCTTCTGACTCCAGACCTTTCCATCTTTTCCAAAATAATGTCATGGTCTATTGTATCGAATGCTTTCTTCAGATCTATAAAAACCCCAACTGCAAACTTTTTCTCATCAACTGCACAGGGGGTCGTCCTCGGGGCCTGGCAGAACGGCCTGACGGGTCGGGGGGCCGATCTCGGGACTGAGCGGACGGCCGTTCTCGGGACTGAGCGGACGGGTCAGAGGTTCGGTCTCGGGACGTAGCAGACGAGTCAGAGGGTCGGTCTCGGGACGTAGCAGACAGGTCAGAGGGTCTGTCTCGGGACGTAGCAGACGGATCAGAGGGACGGTCTCGGGACTGAGCAGACGGATCAAAGGGACGGTCTCGGGACGTAGCAGACGGGTCAGAGGTTCGGTCTCGAGACGTAGCAGACGGGTCAGAGCGTCGGTCTCGGGACGTAGCAGACGGGTCAGAGGGTCGGTCTCGGGACTGAGTAGACGGGTCAAAGGGACGGTCTCGGGACTGAGTAGACGGGTCAGAGGGTCAGTCTCGGGACGTAGCAGACGGGTCAGAGGGACGGTCTCGGGACTGAGTAGACGGGTCAGAGGGTCGGTCTCGGGACTGAGCAGACGGGTCAGAGGGTTGGTCTCGGGACTGAGCAGACGGGTCAGAGGGTCGGTCTTGGGACTGAGCAGACAGGATCCGAGGGGCCGGCTTCGGGGGACTAAGGATCCGAGGGCCCGGCTTCGAGGAACTAAGGATCCTCGGCACCAGCTGAGGGGGACACCGGGTCCTCAGCACCGGCTGAGGGGGACACCGGGTCCTCGGCACCGGCTGAGGGGAACACAGAGTCCTCGGCACCGGCTGGGGGGGACACCGGGTCCTCGGAACTGGCTGAGGGGGACATCGGGTCCTCGGAACTGGCTGAGGGGGACACCGGGTCTTCGGAACCGGCTGAGGGGGACACAGGGTCCTCGGCACTGGCTGAGGTGCGTCCAATACCCCCCCTACAATGAACGCCCCTCGGCCTTCCAGGCTCGTCGGGGAAACGGCGCAGGCGGGGCGACCAACGATGAGTCGGGTGGGGTGCGGGGCGACGGCCGTAGGGCTGAGCTCACCCGAGCCCACGGGTCTCAGCAGGGAAACATGAGGAGGTGTGTCCGGAAAAGGAGCAGGGGCCGATGCGCCCGGGACCACCGCAGGAACAGGGACAGGGGCTGATGCGTCCGGGACCACCGCCGGAGCAGGAACAGAGGCTAACTGGCCCGTTCTAGGGTGGGCTGGAGGGTGCGCTGGGTCCATGACTGGTGTCAGATTAATCAAAAGTCTGAATTAAGTTTGTTCTTATGAGAATCAGAATCAAGTCAAATCAGAGAGCTGACTGTGTTTGTGACATTCTTTGACACACGCAGGAGGTTAAAACTGCTGATTTCCTCGTTGGTAAATTAACCATTGTCTTTAGACACATCTGTTTCAAGACCCCCATCACATGCTCTAACAGATAACAGGGAAGCCTGTTATCTGTTTTTGTCAGGGGGGTCGACTGACAGCCATGTCATTGTCTCTAAGGGTTAGTTGGACCATCTGATGACAAGACCACTTAAGGTTTCTTAAAAGGATGTCTGTTGCTCTGCACAGCACAGATAAGTTGTTTATTAACTGGAAAGTCATAGGTATGACTTTTCAACCACATCATCTGATACCATGTTTGTTCTCCACCTGTTTCCTGTTTTAGGTCCGGAAGGCATTTGACCTCAGTGACCTTTGGTTTTAAAGCTTAAGTTTCACATGTCACATGTGTGGCTTCTTAAACCTCGATGTGTGACCATCTATTTCGTGTTTGTCCATTGTCCATTCAACTATTTACTATTGGGTGTCTTTTACCCCCAACGTCTGTTATCTATACATTCACTGTTCCAAATATGGTCATTCCTGTCATCCTTGCTGAATAAAAGCGCCAGCTCTGCAGAGAGCCAGTTGGGAGAGGTTTGACGAGCTCTATGAGGAGGGTCATGTTGCCCTAAAAGCTCCTCAAGACTTTTCTCCAACCTTCTGCAGAAGGCATTGAAAATCATTCCACAAGTCTCTGGTGTCTTTTTCTAAGTTATTTATGTTGTGATGATTTAGGAACCTTACACTGGCCAGATCGTACTGTTACGGGGTGAGGTTTTGGACCCAAATGCAGCACACGGTGGTAGTTTGTCTGGTTTGCTTTATTACCCTCAACAGGGACGAAGAGCAGGCAGGAATGCAAGACAAGGATCAGGCAGCAATCGGTGTCAAGTTCGGAAGACAAGGTCAGGCAACAGAGAGCAGGAGACAAGGCAGGGTCCAGGAAGAGGCAGGGTCGGCAACGGGAGGTCAAGACAGGGAATGCTGGAAGACATCTACAAGCATAGAGTGACGATCTGGCAGTGAGAGTGCAGGAGAGAGGAGCTTTTATGCTGTCCTGATTGTTGAGGAGCTGCAACTGGGAGAGCAGGTGAAAGGAGTGAGTGACAAGGTGGGCGTGGCTGGCAGATGAGTGAGCAGGAGAGAGGGGAGTGGAAAACCACATGACAAGTCTTTTGTCCTTGACCTTTATTGGTGAAAATTGCATGCGCAAGGGCCCGTTCATCGCTGCTTGCAGCTTTAATTATGGGCATGCCAAGTAATGGCATGACCATATTACAATCGTCCAGAATGGCCCAAAGGGCAATGTTGCTAGCATTTTGCTAACAAGCTAAAGTTGCAAAAGTCTCACGTCACACCAGCGGGTGTACAGCATGAACCCGCTCTGATGTGGAAAAAAAAAATCCCCAAAAAATAAAACACGCCCGAAAAAATGAGGAAAAACATGAAAATGAAGGCGATATATTAGTATACAGAAAAGGTTTCCCTTTTCTTATTATTATTCCGCACTTTTTTCGTCCGTTAATACGGCCCGAACCGCAACGTGCACCCATGCATGCCATACATCGTTGGATGCGTCTCCATCGTGCCTCGATGGGTATTACTTTTCTCAGTAATAGGGGTTACCGTGGCAACGCTAGATGCCACAAAGCAAAAAAAAGGCGAAAATTTGGATGCTTATTGCTCGGCCGAACTTTATCGTAGAGACATCGTTCAAATTTTCAATCACTCGGCCCGATTGGCACTAACGGACCGTACAACCTCATTATGCCAATTATTACAGTTTTTGCGATAATGACCTTTCTTTTTTTTTCCGTTTGACTTGTTGCTAGGCAACACGTTATCATAGAGACATGGTACAAATGTTCCCAGACTCGGCACGCTGTGGTCTTCAACATATTCAAATTTCATGAAGCTGTGATTTAAGGAAATTTTTTGTCAAAATCCAAGCCAAATGGCCCCATTCATTCGGATGGGGTTTTTTACCATGGTGAAAAAAAAACCTATCCGTTAACGTAGCCTGAACCGGAATGTGTACCCATGCATGGCATACATCGTTGGATGCGTCTCCATCGTGTCTCGATGGGCTTTACTTTTCTCAGTCAAAAGTGTTACCGTGCCAACGCTAGATGCCAAAAAGCAAAAAAAAAGGTGAAAATTCGGACACTTATTGCTCGGCCGAACTTTATCGTAGAGACATCGTTCAAACTTTCAAACACTAAGCCCGATTGGCACTATCTGACCGTACGAGCTCATTATGCCAATTATTACAGGTTTTGCGATATTGACCTTTCATTTTTTTTATTTACGTTTGACTTTGGATGATTGTTGCTAGGCAACAGATTATCGTAGAGACATCGTACAAATGTTCCCTGACTCGGCACGCTGTGGAATTCAACATATTCAAATTTCATGAAGCTGTGATTTAAGGAAATTTTATGTCAAAATCCATGCCAAATGGCCCCATTCATTCGGATGGGGTTTTTTACCATGGTGAAAAAAAAACCTATCCGTTAATGTAGCCTGAACCGGAATGTGCACCTATGCATGGCATATATCGTTAGATGCTTCTCCATCGTGCCTCGATGGGAATTACTTTTCTCATTCAAAAGCGTTACCGTGGCGACGCTAGACACCAAAAAGCGAGCCCCATTAATAACTATGGGGAGCAGAGGAATGAATGCAATACAACCGTAAACACCTCAAACTTAAATAGAACCACCCCGAAAACAAACACTACAGCCCCAAACCAAAGCAGCGAGAGGGGACGAATGGGCGGTAGGGCATGCCCATATCAAAATTTCCTGAAATTTTCTAGTTTAATTTTATTGTTTGTCTACCGTTGCATCCACGTTGCTGGATCTTGATGAAATGCTCATTTCCCAGTTGAATGACCAGGGCGCACATGTGAAGTTAGTTTCACATTGGTCTCCGTGTGGGAAACATCAGAAGAGCTTGGTTTTCCGCTAGTGAGAAGTTATTCTAGTGTCTTGGGTTTTACTTTTTTTCCTCTCCCCCTCTCCTACTACCCCCCCCCCCCCCCCCACACACACACACACACACACACATACACACACACACACACACACACACACACTCTTATCTTGCTCATAAAGCCCCCGAGTTTGTTTTTCACTTTTTTCACCCCATTTTGAATCACACGAGACCCACACCACGTGCCATCCTTTCTTTTCACGTGTATGAACAGCCATCGTGACACACACACACACGCACACACACACACACACACACACACACACACACACACACACACACACACACACACACACACACACACACGTATAAAAGTGTAGTTGTTGTTTATGTGCAGTTTAGGCATCGGAATTTATCCCAAGTGTTCTTTCACTATCTTTTAACACTTGTGTAGGTAAATTCTTATTCATTTGAATGAGAAAAGTTGCTTGTGTTTATTTTATACATATTTGTCACAGCTGCTGGTTGCAAAGGTCTGTGCTCGGACTCCTTCCTTCACTGTTGTTCTGTAACGCCCCCCCCCCCCCCCCCCCGGCAACATGCTGGCATGTATGGAATAACAGTTACCTTGAGACTGATTTTGCTGTTCAATTATTATTTTCCTGACAAGTCAGGTGGTGCCTTGTTTTGATTGATTCATTTTGATAATTAATTTTGATAAGTAATCTTCTTTTTTAATTATTAATAATTATTGAAAGACAATTATTAATAACTCTTTAATAACTGAACCAGTCCCCTTTGTGGCACAACAACCCATATACTAGTCTTTACGATGCCCCTCAGGACTCCTGCAGTGATTGTGAAATCAGACAGGATTCACTGGAGTATCAGACATTTGTAACATGAGTATCTCCGTACTGTAACCCATAAATGTTTGGTGGAATTTCAAAAAATTTAAACAGTTTCTGAAAGCACAAAACGAGAGGTTTCCAAAGGTGTATGGTAGACATTACTGAAAATGTACACTGAGCAAGGGAAGATGGACTTCTCGTTTTAAGTAGAGTGAGAGTAGAAGCAAAATAGATTGATGGCAGACACTGCGGAGAGCTTAATTGATTTTATAATAATAAATAATAATATATATATTGTGGCGGACACAATAACGGACCTCGCACCCATCAGGACTGTATGGAAGGGGGCGTGGTCACAAGCATTTATTTGGTTGCTTAGCAACGTGTGTTAGTTTACAGTTGTCAACTGACAGTTTCTTTTGGTCAGTTGGATTCCGCTGTCACGGAATAAAGACGTGTTTTACCAACCTCTGGAGTCGAGCCACATCCTGCCACATTGGTGACCCCTTGTTTGAACATGTTTGAAGAAACAGAAGACATCTCGTCTTCATATCAGCAGCCTCCGCAGCCCGCAGGTTCCGCTGCGGTTTTGAGGCTGCCTGAGTTTTGGCAGGAGGACCCAGGCTCGTGGTTCCAGCATATCGAGGCGCTTTTCCGGCTACGGGGAATCACGGAAGATGATTCCCGGTATCATCTGGTCGTCGTCGCTCTGGGCCAACAGTGCACCCGGCGGGTCCTGCAGCTGCTCCGTGCGCCTCCGCAACGGGACAAGTACGCCGCGCTGAAGCAGCTGCTGCTCCGGAGGTTCAGCCTTTCTGCCTCGGAGAGAGCGGACAGACTCCTCTCCCTGCCGGGCTTGGGTGACAGGTCGGCGGTGGAGCTGATGGACCAGATGTTTCTACTGCTGGTCCAGGACGATGGTGGTTTTCTTTTTCCACATCTTTTCCTGCGCCAACTGCCGCCGCCCGTCCGCGCCGCGCTGGCGAACTCCAGCTGCCTTGTAACGGGCGACTACCGCGGCTTGGCTGAGGAAGCGGATCGGGTCCTGATCGCTACCCGGAGTCTGGCCGTTAACCACGTCGCAACAACCGCCCAGCGATCGACGTCGGAGGACGCAGACCCAGCGGTGGTGGCTGCCGTGAAGACCCAGAGACGACGCGGGACAGATCTCTGTTTCTTCCACCAACGGTTCGGCGCCAAGGCGAGACGCTGCGTCCCTCCGTGTCAGTTGGAACCACCGGGAAACCGACGCTCAGTGGCAGCGATCGGCGGTCAGGGGCTGCTGTTCATTGCAGACTCTGCATCAGGGAAACGTTTCCTGGTGGATTCAGGCTCACAGCTGAGCCTCCTGCCGCCAACCGCCACGGACCGGTCGACCGGCGGTAACGGACCGCCGTTGAGCGCCGCCAACGGCTCCTCCATCACCACTTTCGGGACCCGGTCAGTGACTGTTTGTTTCAACGGACGCCGGTTCGAGAGTGACTTTGTCATCGCCGGTGTTGCTGTTCCTATCATCGGTGCTGATTTTCTGTGTGCTAACGGTTTGCTGGTGGACGTTGCAAACCGCAGATTGATCGATGCAGTGACTTTTATGACTTTCCCGTGTGAGACTGGGGGATCTGGACCGCTAGCACACGCTAGTTTTTTAGCAGCAGGTAACGTGTTCCAACGTCTGCTGGCAGAATTCCCGCGGCTGATTAAACCTGTTTTTTCCACCGCGACAACCAGGCACGGCGTCGAGCATTACGTCACCACCACGGGGCCCCCGGTGTTTGCGCGTGCTCGTCGGTTAGACACACAGAAATTAGCCATTGCTAAAGAGGAGTTTGCCTCTATGGAGCGTTTAGGCATAGTTAGACGCTCCAAGAGCCCCTGGGCCTCACCGCTTCACATGGTCCCCAAGGCAGACGGTTCGTGGCGCCCGTGTGGGGATTTTCGCCGTCTTAACAACGTCACGGTGCACGACCGTTATCCAGTCCCACACATTCAGGATTTTTCCGCGCATTTAGCAGGGACAACCATCTTTTCAAAGGTGGATTTAGTACGCGGTTACCACCAGGTTCCCATGAGAGCAGAGGATGTGCCTAAGACCGCTGTAATTACCCCGTTTGGGCTTTTTGAATTTCTGCGCATGCCCTTTGGCCTGAAGGGGGCAGCGCAGACCTTTCAAAGGTTGATGGACTCTGTGTTACGAGACCTCACGTTCGTGTTCATTTACCTCGATGACATTTTGGTGGCCAGTTCCTCAACAGAAGAGCATTTGGCACACCTCAAACTGGTCTTCCAGAGGCTAGATGAACACGGCCTTATTGTCAACCCGGCTAAGTGCCAGTTTGGCCTGCCGGTTATTGATTTTTTAGGGCACCGGATTACAGCTCAGGGTGCAGTTCCACTGCCGTCTAAGGTTCAAGCGGTGGCAGAGTTTCCCCGCCCGGCCTCGGTTAAGGCGCTGCAGGAGTTTTTGGGTATGATTAATTTTTATAACCGTTTCCTCCCTCGCGCCGCCCACCTCCTGCAGCCGCTTTATGGAGCCTTGCAAAAAAAGAAAGGCTGTGACCCAGTGGACTGGACACCTGACCGCATCAGTGCCTTTGAGGATGCTAAGTCTGCCCTGGCCAATGCAGTACTTTTAGCTCACCCATCACCTTCAGCCCCCATTTCTTTGACAACCGACGCTTCGGACATAGCAGTAGGGGGAGTCGTAGAGCAGCGGGTGGCAGGAGTTTGGCAACCTCTTGCATTTTTCAGCCGCAAACTACGTGACAGTGAGCGAAAGTATAGTGTTTTTGACCGTGAGTTGTTGGCGCTGTACCTCGCCACCCGTCATTTTCGTTTTTTTCTAGAAGGCCGTTCATTCACGGCATATGTAGACCATAAGCCGTTGATATTTGCAATGTCTAAAGTGACAGAGCCGTGGTCCGCTCGCCAGCAGCGCCATCTAGCGTCCATCTCAGAGTTTACCACGGACATTCGGCATGTCGCGGGTAAAACAAACCTTGTGGCCGATTGCCTGTCACGCGCGCTGGTGTGCCCTGTAAACTTGGGAGTTGATTTTTCTGCTATGGCTGCTGACCAGGCTGATGACCAGGACATCGCGACTCTTAAGTCTGCTGGTACTGGTCTCAGACTAGAGAACTTGGCGGTGGAGGTCGGAGGTCCAGCTCTTCTCTGCGACATCTCCACTGGTCGGCCCCGTCCGGTGGTCCCAGTTTCCTGGCGCCGGCGGGTTTTCGATTCCGTACACTCCCTCTCACACCCTGGCATCCGGGCGTCAGTGAAACTGGTTGGGGCCAAGTTTGTCTGGCCCGGCCTCCGCAGGGAGGTTAAGGAGTGGGCAGCTGCATGTGTAGCATGCCAGCGGGCTAAAGTTCACCAGCACACAAAGGCGCCCCTGGAACCGTTCCCCATTCCAGCCAGGCGGTTTGACCATGTCCACATCGACCTGGTGGGCCCTCTTCCTCCATCGCAGGGTTACACGCACCTCCTCACCATGGTGGACCGTACCACCAGGTGGCCCGAGGCAGTGCCCCTTTCCTCTACAGGATCAAAAGATGTGGCGCGTGCTTTCCTGGGTGCCTGGGTCTCACGTTTTGGTGTCCCGTCTGACATCACGTCTGACAGAGGCCCCCAGTTCATTTCAGAACTTTGGTCGTCGTTGGCAGAAGCTTTGGGAGTGCAGGTACACCTTACTACTGCATACCACCCACAAGCTAATGGCCTTTGTGAACGTTTTCACAGGTCCCTCAAAGCAGCACTGCGTGCTGCGCTCTCGGATGGTAACTGGGTGGACCGCTTATCGTGGGTCATGCTCGGTTTGCGCACGGCCCCGAAGGAAGATTTAAATGCGTCGCCTGCAGAGCTCGTGTTCGGTCAGCCACTTCGTGTGCCTGGAGAATTTTTGCCTGAAAGCTCGGCTCCGCAAATTCACCCAGCAAGCGATCCCTTCGCATCAAATCGTTTTTTGACCCCGGGGCCCATTCACCACTGTTTTCCGCGAA
This sequence comes from Cololabis saira, assembly GCF_033807715.1. Lineage (NCBI taxonomy): Eukaryota > Metazoa > Chordata > Actinopteri > Beloniformes > Belonidae > Cololabis > Cololabis saira. The sequence continues at coordinate 1,403,428 of NC_084608.1, read as the reverse complement.
CATTCATTCCATCGGAGCTCAAGTCGGCTCAGTTTGTCTTCGTGCGGCATGATGCTCATCGCTCTCCTCTACGGCCTCCATACGACGGCCCCTTTAGAGTCCTCGAGAGAGGCCCTAAGGTTTTTTTGTTAGACCTAGGTGGCCGCAAAGAGCACGTGGCACTAGATAGGCTTAAACCCACACACACTGTAGCGGATGAAGCTGTGGTCCCGGCCCAGGTCCCCCGTCGTGGACGCCCTCCACTGAGACCTCCTGTCGATGCTGCAAAGGATGGACGTTCTAATTTACCACCGAAGACTGTTATTTTTTCTCCGCAGCATCCTGCTCAGACTGATGCTCCTGTGGTGGTACAGGAAGGACGGCGCAGCCGTTATGGTCGGCTGATTAAGCCACCAGTGAGGGACTGATGGGCCCTTCCAAGGACAACCTTCTGGGTGTTCTGGGGGGGGGCTGTGTGGCGGACACAATAACGGACCTCGCACCCATCAGGACTGTATGGAAGGGGGCGTGGTCACAAGCATTTATTTGGTTGCTTAGCAACGTGTGTTAGTTTACAGTTGTCAACTTACATAACATAACATGCCATTTCAGTCGATATGGTCAAATGTTTACTTGTCTCTTCTCCTCTACAACTATTACCACCACTATCATTGTAGTCGTGAAATTAATTATGGAATAGCGGAATTTGCTACATCAGTAGCAAACTGAGTTTTATGTTCATAAATAGAACAGCTGAAAAATAAGAATGGGAACCTGTAATGTATAACTGCTGTATATGGTATGTTTTCAATTATGTTCCCTAACTCGTAATAAAACACATTAGCTTTTGACTCACCCTTGTATTTCCATGTTAAATACAACACATGAATCTTTTTCTCCTCACCTGCCCTGGTTGATGGTAGAGAGGTCTGCCCCTGAGCAGATATCCGCTGTGACGTAAGGGTTCTGGTCACAGCTGATATTAAGCGTAGTGTAGTTTGGTTTGCACACAGTTAGGAAGTAGGGTGCTGGATACCCAGTCATCAGTTGCAGGATGTCAGTAATAAGAGCTGTGGCACATAGGCCAAATGCATGAACACCTAAAGATAGGAAGTGAGAGTGAAAAGCTGGGAAATAAGGTGATTGTGGCAAAAGAAACAAAACATAACTGATAATATTACAGTTCAAAATTATGCAATTAATGTGATCATACATGTACTTGCATCACAAGTGTGAAAGTTGCTTACGGTCTCTGTAATGCAATGACCTAACAGTTTACAGAAGTAAATGAATGCATTTTGGCCACAAAATCTGGGTTGAGAATTTGAGAGAAAACATTAGCTAAGTGAATGTTTATTCTGTGAAGACAGACTTTCTGCAAAAGATTTATTTTGTCTAGCAAATTGGCCAGGCAAAATTGCCAAATATGTACAATTATAAGACTGAGAAAATATGTCTACCGACAAAACGGATGGCTCTACGTATGAAGGAATTGAAGTTGCAGCCAGCAGAGTTGATAATGGCCTCAGCTCCAGCACCATTCTTCTTCCGAGAAAGACAGCAGAACAGGATGGCCTCTCCAACCATTATCTGTTAACACAATAACTAAAAGATTACACATAAAATTAGGTAATATAATTTCCACTGATGATCAGGGCAGACAAATGTGTATATGTGTCAATGGCTGTGTTCACTGTTGAGCTATTATAAACTGATCCTTATCTAAGTATATATTCACATGTATTGGTAAATGCTTGGTTGCACTTAGATATAACTTTTTTACCATATCCAGTTTCTACAAAGCAATTTTTTTCTCACTTACCCATGCACAAATACACACTCACACTGTGATGGAATGATGGAATGTAGTGCTACTGTCCCAGAGGGAGCCGGAGAAAAAAGAAAAGTATGCTGACACAGCTGTTAAGCCTACGATGTCCATGTAACGTAGGTTTTAACCTGTTCACTCCTAGGGATTTTGGAGGTGAATTTCGCTTGAACAGGCCTATCCCAATTAAATCAACAATATCTGCACAATTATAAGGACAATATGCATAATCTTGGTCTCAATGGATAGCTAAGACCTCACAGCATACATTTCCAGTGTCAGAAAAATTGTGAATGTCCACGTGCCTGAGCAAATTGTGATAAACCAAAGAAAATCAATTACATTTTTATTCTCATCAATTTTTTTAGTTTGCACAGTGGAAAACACCATGATAGCAATGCATATGATTATAATGACACTACTGCCTGGATTCAGCAACTCCTTGACTACAACTGTACCAAGTTACATGAGAATATCTTAAAGCACATAGATTTTATAAAGGTTTTAGTCTGGATAGAACCAGGCAGACTCTCTATTTGGGCACTTGGATACATTCAATTTGCATATAAAGCAGGTGTAGGTGTGGATGATGCCCTTCTGTATCTGTTACACAGAGTATACAGTCATCTGGAACTTAGTAGTGCATCTATCAGAATAATGTTTTTTGACTTTTCTAATGCTTTTAACACACTACGGCCACAGATCTTAGCCAATAAGCTTTTTAATTATAATCTTAACAGCTCTACTATCACTTGGGTCACCGATTACCTCACAGGTAAATAGGCCTCAGTATGTGAGGCTTCATGGCAGTAGATCAGAAACTGTTACCACATGCATTGGGGCTCCACAGGGTACAGTTGTATCTCCGTTTTTATTTACTTTGTACACTTCTGACTGCAGGCACACCAGCAATTCTTGTCATCTACAAAAGTTTTCTGATGATTCTTCCACCTTATTCTTAATGTAGAGAAGACACAATAACTTGTTATTGACATGAGAAGGAAGAAACCTGAAACTGAACCTATTTTGGTTAAAGGACAGTCCGTAGAGATTGTACCCTCATATAAATATCTTGGTGTGCATGTGGACTGTAAACTGGACTGGAAGATGAACCACAATGCTATTTTCAAGAAGGTCCAGATTATTTTTCTTGCGGAAACTCAAATCATTTGACATCAGCAGATCCCCTTTACATGTTTAATATAATGGCATTTTAGCAAGTGTCCTTTTTTATGCGGTTGTTTGTTGGGGTGGCAGCTTGACATTGGAGGACAGGAACAGGATTAATAAACTTATTAAAAAGGCCAGATCTGTCATTGGTATGAGCCCTTCTTCTCTGGAGGTCAGAACAGAGCAGAGGACTAGGAGGAAGCTCAGAGCTATTAGTACCAGTTATAGTACCAGTTATAGTACCAGTAGTACCAGTTATACTAGGAGGAAGCTCAGAGTTATCCTGTCCCAAGATGATCATCCCCTGTACAACTTTTTTTTCGAGAAGTAGCAGAAGTAGAAGCTTCTTTTGCCCAGATGCTCCACAGAGAGACTTAGGAAGTCCTTTGTTCCTGCAGCAACAAGACTTTTTAATTTGGACTGCTGATGTGATGTCTTGCTGCTATATGAATCCTTGTACTGCAAATTGCACTTTAAACTGCAGCCACTCCTTTAGACTGTCATAACTTGCTGCCATATTCTCTTGTACAGTGCACTTTTAATTGCAGCTATATTCTTAGCTGTTTAATTTGCTGCTATACTTTTCTTGCATATTGCACTTTTAAATGGATTTGTATTCTTTTTCTTTGATCTCCCTTTTTTGGGGGGTCATTTTCTGGTTATTCTTTTGTTGTATTGATCCACTGCTGTCCCTAGATGGAGACATGTTAATGTGTATTGTTGATTGTTTTATGTTTTATTGTTGTGGCCATGGTGGCAATGAAGTTTCCCCTTTGGGGATTATTAGGGCCCGAGCACCTTCAGTGTGAAGGCCCTATTGTATTTGCAGGAATTTTTATTATTTTTTTTTATTTTTAGGGCCCGAGCACCTTCAGTGCGAAGGCCCTATTGTATCTGTAGGAATTTTTATTATTATGGGCATGCCAAGTAGTGGCATGACCATATTGCAATCGTCCAGAAGGGCCCAAATGGCAATGTTGCTAGCATTTTGCTAACAAGCTAAAGTCACAAAAGTCCCACTGCGCACCAGCGGGTGTAGAGCATGACCCCGCTCTGATGTGGAAAAAAAAAATCCCCGAAAAATACAACACGGCCCGAAAAACCTGAAAAATGAAGGCGATATATTAGTATACAGAAAGGTTTCCCTTTTTATGGGCATGCCAAGTAGTGGCATGACCATATTGCAATCGTCCAGAATGGCCCAAATGGCAATGTTGCTAGCATTTTGCTAACAAGCTAAAGTCGCAAAAGTCCCACTGCGCACCAGCGGGTGTAGAGCATGACCCCGCTCTGATGTGGAAAAAAAAAATCCCCGAAAAATACAACACGGCCCGAAAAACCTGAAAAATGAAGGCGATATATTAGTATACAGAAAGGTTTCCCTTTTTTTATTATTATTATTCCGCACTTTTTTTCGTCCGTTAATACGGCCCGAACCGCAACGTGCACCCATGCATGGCATACATCGTTGGATGCGTCTCCATCGTGATTCGATGGGTATTACTTTTCTCAGTAATAGGGGTTACCGTGGCAACGCTAGTTGCCAAAAACCAAAAGAAAAGGCGAAAATTCCCGCGCTTATTGCTCGGCCGAACTTTATCGTAGAGACATCGTTCAAACTTTGAAACACTCGGCCCGATAGTCTTTAAAGGACCATACAACTTCATCATGCTAGTTATTACGGTTTTTGCGATATTTAACTTTCAATTTAAAAAAAAAATCCCTTTTATTTTGGACGTTTGTTGCTAGGCAATGGTTTATCGTACAGACATCATTACAACATTGACAAACCCGGGACGCTTTGTACTGCAACATATTTTAGTCTCGTCAAGCTTGCTATTACGGTTTTTGAGGTATTCCACTTTTCTCATTTTGATGCTAACGGAATTTCGGACGCTTGTTGCGCGGCAACACGATATCGTAGAGACTTTAATTTAACGTTAAAAGACTCTGGTTGCTGTGGACTACAACATACTAAGGTCTCATTACGCTGTCGTTTACAGCTTTTGAGATATTGAAGCCTAATTGTCCCATTCTATCCTATGGAGCTTGTTACCATGGCAACAAAAACCTATGCATTTGAATGGGGGAGCATGTGAATAAAACATCTGTTAATGCTGCCCAGACCGGAACGTGCACCCATGCATGGCATACATCGTTGGATGCGTCTTGATCTTGCCTCGATGGGCATTACTTTTCTCAGTCGAAAGTGTTACCGTGGCAACGCTAGATGCCAAAAAGCAAAAAAAAGGCAAAAATTTGAACGTTTATTGCTCGGCCAGACTTTATCGTAGAGACATCGTTCAAACTTTCAAATACTCGGCCCGATTGGCACTAACGGACCGTACAAGCTCATTATGCCAATTATTACACTTTTTGCGATAATGAGCTTTCATTTTTTTCTTTATTTCCGTTTGACTTTGGACGCTTGTTGCTAGGCAACAGATTGTCATAAAGACATCCTACAAATTTTCCCAGACTCGGCACGCTGTGGACTTCAACATATTCAAATTTCATGAAGCTGTTATTTAAGGAAATTTTATGTCAAAATCCATGCCAAATGGCTCCATTCATTCGGATGGGTTTTTTTTACCACGGTGAAACAAAAACCTATCCATTAATGTAGCCTGAACCGCAACGTGCACCCATGCATGGCATACATCGTTAGATGCGTCTCCATGTTGCCTCGATGGGCATTACTTTTTTCAGTCAAAAGTGTCACCGTGGGGGGCGCTAGACGCCAAAAAGCGCACGCCTTTAATAACTATTGGGAGCACAGGAATGAATGCAATACAACTGTAAACACCTCAAACTGACATAGAACCACCCCGAACACAACCACTACAGCCCCAAACCAAAGCAGCAAGAGGGGTCGAATGGGCGGTAGGGCATGCCCATATCAAAATTTCATGAAATTTTCTAGTTATTATTATTATTCTAATTATGGGCATGCCAAGTAGTGGCATGACCATATTGCAATCGTCCAGAATGGCCCAAATGGCAATATTGCTATCATTTTGCTAACAAGCTAAAGTCGCAAATGTCCCACTGCGCACCAGCGGGTGTAGAGCATGACCCCGCTCTGATGTGGAAAAGAAAAATCCCCCAAAAGTAAAACACGGCCCGAAAAACCTGAAAAATGAAGGCGATATATTAGTATACAGAAAAGGTTTCCCTTTTCTTATTATTATGGGCATGCCAAGTAGTGGCATGACCATATTGCAATCGTCCAGAATGGCCCAAAGAGCAATGTTGCTAGCATTTCGCTAACATGCTAAAGTCGCAAAAGTCCCACTGCGCACCAGCGGGTGTACAGCATGACCCCACACTGATGTGGGAAAAAAAAATCCCCCAAAAGTGAAACACGGCCGGAAAAACCTGAAAAATGAAGGCGATATATTAGTATACAGAAAAGGTTTCCCTTTTCTTATTATTATTCTTATTCTTATTATTCCGCACTCTTTTTTTGTCCGTTAATACGGCCCGAACCGGAACGTGCACCCATGCATGGCATACATCGTTGTCCATCGTGCCACGATGGGCATTACTTTTCTCAGTAATAGGGGTTACCGTGGCAACGCTAGTAGCCAAAAAGCAAAAAAAAAAGGCGAAAATTGGGATGCTTATTGCTCGGCCGGACTTTATCGTAGAGACATCGTTCAAACTTTCAAACACTCGGCCCGATTGGCACTAAAGGACCGCACAACCTCATTCTTCTAATTATTACAGTTTTTGTGATATTGACCTTTCTTTTTTTTTTTTTATTTCTGTTTGAATTTGGACGCTTGTTGCTAGGTAACAGGTTATCGTAGAGACATCGTACAATTGTTCCCAGACTCGGCACGCAGTGGACTTAAACATATTCAAATTTCATGAAGCTGTGATTTAAGGAAATTTTATGTCAAAATCCATGCCAAAGGGCCCCATTCATTCGGATAGGGTTTTTTACCACGGTGAAAAAAAAACCTATCCGTTAACGTAGCCTGAACCGGAACGTGCACCCATGCATGATATACATCGTTAGATGCGTCTCCATCGTGCCTCGATGGGCATTACTTTTTTCAGTGAAAATTATTACCGTGGCAACGCTACATGCCAAAAAGCAAAAAAAAAAGGCGAAGATTTGGACGCTTATTGCTTGGCCGAACTTTATCGTAAAGACATCGTTCAAACATTCAAACACTTGGCCTGATTGGCACTAATGGACCGTACAACTTCATTATGCCAATTATTACCGTTTTTGCGATATTGACCTTTCTTTTTTTTTTTTTTTTCATTTGACTTTGGACGCTTGTTGCTAGGCAACACATTATCGTAGAGACATCGTATAAATGTTCCCCGACTCGGCACGCTGTGGACTTCAACATATTCAAATTTCATGAAGCTGTGATTTAAGGAATTTTTTTGTCAAAATCCAGGCCAAATGGCCCCATTCATTCGGATGTGGTTTTTTACCATGTTAAAAAAAAAAACTATTGTTAGATGCTTCTCCATCATGCCTCGATGGGCATTACTTTTCTCAGTCAAAAGCGTTACCGTGGCGACGCTAGACGCCAAAAAGCGCACCCCATTGATAGCTATTGGGTGCACAGGAATGAATGCAATGCAACCCTAAACACCTCAAACTGACATGGAACCACCCCGAACACAACCACTACAGCCCAGAGAGGGGACGAATGGGCAGTAGGGCATGCCCATATCAAAATTTCCTGAAATTGTCTAGTTAGTGCCACGGCTGCGCCACGTGGCACTCCTCCTCCATTGAGATGCGCAAGCTCAATGGAGGAGGAGTGCCTCGTGCGCAGCACGAGGCACTAATACTATTGCTCAGGCTTATTATTTATTTATTATTTATTCCATATTCTTCCGTATAAACTTCGGCGCGTAACTAGTTGCGCAGCTTTGAGAAAACTCAAAAAGTAAAAACGTAGAAACGTGCGACTTAATCGGGAATCAATTGGTATGACTTTTATAAGCGATTGGCGTGCACGTTTTTGCGCAACGTGCACAAACGTGCACTTTTTGCCCCATCCGGAACGCATTGCGTGAACTTTGGGGCCTCACCACTCGCATACCGTTACTCGAAAAATTCTGAACCGATTTAGAAAGTTGTAGGCCCTGAATTTAACTACAGTCCTCTGGATTTTCAGAACGATGGCACGAATAGTTTTTGCACGAAGTGCAAAAACATTTCCAAATTTCCAAACTAATGGGGAAGATTTTCCCATGTATTTGTATGGGGCAGCATTTCACACTGTGGGTGTAAAATGTCCGGTGAAGGTTAAAAAAAAAAAAAATCACCTTTTTTCTGAGTCACCTATCTTTCTCATACTTGCACGTAGAAACGTCATTCAAACTTCAAAACGGAGGAAAACTTCTCTTCTCTCTCTGAACCCCGGACTGTTTTTTCCTAAAATGTACACTTTTCAAGATATGAGCCTTCAAGCGAGGACTAAAAAACCCCCTTTTTCAAATCTAGAGTGGAGGTTTTAATTGATCAGAGTGAGCAGAACCCTGAAAAAATGACCATAATTTTTATTTGTAACTCGACCTCACGGCCGAACCGTAAAAGCTGGACAGATAATTTTTGGTCAGAATGTAGACATACATTTTGGTATTCTTAAAATGTGACTTTGACAGGCGTGGTGTGCACAAAATTTAAACGGGGAGACTAAGAGCCATGCCAATTCATGCCAGTCTCTCTCTCCATTCACTGCAATGTTAAATAAAAATTTCTTCAAAAAAATCTCATTTTTGTTTTCGAATTGCCGTTACTAACACATTTTAAGGAATATCTGAATAAAATTAAGATTGTGAGAATCTTCCGGGTTCTGTCTCTCTCACGATGTCTTTGTTTTTCTGCTAGGAGCTACAGTTTGTTTACAAGGTGAAGTTATTTGAGGCTTGTCAAATCCGAAGAACTAGCTGAGTCATTCCAATACAATATACACTACCATACTTCCGGGTCATGTGACCCAGAACTAGTCACATGACCCACTCAATGCAGACTTCATAATACTTTACCTTGGATAATGGAGGAATCTGAACCCTGACCTTTTGACCTTACATGATCCCCAGTCCTGCTGGGGACAGGTTCATGGGATATATATGTATATTATTATTATTATACATATAAATATTTACATTTGTATATTATATATACATATTAGCCCCGCCCCTTCTTCTGATTGGCCGATACGTTATAGTCCAATATCTTTTGAATGGTTTGACATAGAGACTCACGGGTGGTATCAAATGACTAAGTATCGAGCCCCTGACCCTCATTGGTGCAAATTAGCCCCGCCCCTTCTTCTGATTGGCCGATACGTTATAGTCCAATATCTTTTGAATGGTTTGACATAGAGACTCACGGGTGGTATCAAATGACTAAGTATCGAGCCCCTGACCCTCATTGGTGCAAATTAGCCCCGCCCCTTCTTCTGATTGGCTGATACGTTAAAGTCCAATATCTTTTGAATGGTTTGACATACAGAGACATGGGTGGTGTCAAATGACTAAGTATCGAGTCCCTGACCCTCATTGGTGCAAATTAGCCACGCCCCTTCTTCTGATTGGCCGATACGTTATAGTCCAATATCTTTTGAATGGTTTGACATACAGAGACATGGGTGGTGTCAAATGACTAAGTATCGAGTCCCTGACCCTCATTGGTGCAAATTAGCCACGCCCCTTCTTCTGATTGGCTGATACGTTAAAGTCCAATATCTTTTGAATGGTTTGACATACAGAGACATGGGTGGTGTCAAATGACTAAGTATCGAGTCCCTGACCCTCATTGGTGCAAATTAGCCCCGCCCCTTCTTCTGATTGGCTGATACGTTAAAGTCCAATATCTTTTGAATGGTTTGACATACAGAGACATGGGTGGTGTCAAATGACTAAGTATGGAGTCCCTGACCCTCATTGGTGCAAATTAGCCACGCCCCTTCTTCTGATTGGCCGATACGTTATTGTCCAATATCTTTTGAATGGTTTGACATACAGAGACATGGGTGGTGTCAAATGACCAAGTATCGAGTCCCTGACCCTCATTGGTGCAAATTAGCCACGCCCCTTCTTCTGATTGGCCGATACGTTATAGTCCAATATCTTTTGAATGGTTTGACATAGAGAGTCATGGGTGGTGTCAAATGACTAAGTATCGAGTCCTTGACCTTCATGGGTGCATCCCGCGATCATCCGGCAGTAGTCCGTGGCACTTCAAAATTTCCCGGGAATTTTGGTCTAGTTAGTGCCACGGCTGCGCCACGTGGCACGCCTCCTCCATTGAGATGCGCAAGCTCAATGGAGGAGGAGTGCCTCGTGCGCAGCACGAGGCACTAATACTATTGCTCAGGCTTATTATTTATTATTATTTATTCCATATTCTTCCGTATAAACTTCGGCGCGTAACTAGTTGCGCAGCTTTGAGAAAACTCAAAAAGTAAAAACGTAGAAACGTGCGACTTAATCGGGAATCAATTGGTATGACTTTTATAAGCGATTGGCGTGCACGTTTTTGCGCAACGTGCACAAACGTGCGCTTTTTGCCCCATCCGGAACGCATTGCGTGAACTTTGGGGCCTCACCACTCGCATACCGTTACTCGAAAAATTCTGAACCGATTTAGAAAGTTGTAGGCCCTGAATTTAACTACAGTCCTCTGGATTTTCAGAACGATGGCACGAATAGTTTTTGCACGAAGTGCAAAAACATTTCCAAATTTCCAAACTAATGGGGAAGATTTTCCCATGCATTTTAATGGCGCCATTATAAGCGGATGGGAAAATGTTGAGAAAAAAAAGACAAAATTCACCTTTTTTCCGAGTCACGTATCTTTCTCATACTTGGACGTAGAAACGTCATTCAAACTTCAAAACGGAGGAAAACTTCTCTTCTCTCTCCAAACCCCGGACTGTTTTTTCCTAAAATGTACACTTTTCAAGATATGAGCCTTCAAGCGAGGACTAAAAACCCCCCTTTTTCAAATCTAGAGTGGAGGTTTTAATTGATCAGAGTGAGCAGAACCCTGAAAAAATGACCATAATTTTTATTTGTAACTCGACCTCACGGCCGAACCGTAAAAGCTGGACAGATAATTTTTGGTCAGAATGTAGACATACATTTTGGTATTCTTAAAATGTGACTTTGACAGGCGTGGTGTGCACAAAATTTAAACGGGGAGACTAAGAGCCATGCCAATTCCTGTCTCTCTCTTCATTCACTGCAATGTTAAAAAAAAATTTCTTCAAAAAAATCTCATTTTTGTTTTCGAATTGCCGTTACTAACACATTTTAAGGAATATCTGAATAAAATTAAGATTGTCAGAATCTTCCGGCTTCTGTCTCTCTCACGATGTCTTTGTTTTTCTGCTAGGAGCTACAGTTTGATTACAAGGTGAAGTTATTTGAGGCTTGTCAAATCCGAAGAAATAGCTGAGTCATTCCAATACAATATACACTACCATACTTCCGGGTCATGTGACCCAGAACTAGTCACATGACCCACTCAATGCAGACTTCATAATACTTTACCTTGGATAATGGAGGAATCTGAACCCTGACCTTACATGATCCCCAGTCCTGCTGGGGACAGGTTCATGGGATATATATGTATATTATTATTATTATACATATAAATATTTACATTTGTATATTATATATACATATTAGCCCCGCCCCTTCTTCTGATTGGCCGATACGTTATAGTCCAATATCTTTTGAATGGTTTGACATAAAGAGTCACGGGTGGTGTCAAATGACTAAGTATCGAGCCCCTGACCCTCATTGGTGCAAATTAGCCCCGCCCCTTCTTCTGATTGGCCGATACGTTATAGTCCAATATCTTTTGAATGGTTTGACATAAAGAGTCACGGGTGGTGTCAAATGACTAAGTATCGAGCCCCTGACCCTCATTGGTGCAAATTAGCCCCGCCCCTTCTTCTGATTGGCCGATACCTTATAGTCCAATATCTTTTGAATGGTTTGACATAGAGAGACATGGGTGGTGTCAAATGACTAAGTATCGAGTCCCTGACCCTCATTGGTGCAAATTAGCCCCGCCCCTTCTTCTGATTGGCCGATACGTTATAGTCCAATATCTTTTGAATGGTTTGACATACAGAGACATGGGTGGTGTCAAATGACTAAGTAACGAGTCCCTGACCCTCATTGGTGCAAATTAGCCCCACCCCTTCTTCTGATTGGCCGATACCTTATAGTCCAATATCTTTTGAATGGTTTGACATAGAGAGTCATGGGTGGTGTCAAATGACTAAGCATCGAGTCCCTGACCCTCATTGGTGCAAATTAGCCCCGCCCCTTCTTCTGATTGGCTGATACCTTATAGTCCAATATCTTTTGAATGGTTTGACATACAGAGTCATGGGTGGTGTCAAATGACTAAGTATCGAGTCCCTGACCCTCATTGGTGCAAATTAGCCCCGCCCCTTCTTCTGATTGGCTGATACGTTAAAGTCCAATATCTTTTGAATGGTTTGACATAGAGAGTCATGGGTGGTGTCAAATGACCAAGTATCGAGTCCTTGACCTTCATGGGTGCATCCCGCGATCATCCGGCAGTAGTCCGTGGCACTTCAAAATTTCCCGGGAATTTTGGTCTAGTTTTTAATATTATTATTCCGCACTCTTTTTTCGTCCGTTAATACGGCCCGAACCGCAACGTGCACCCATGCATGGCATACATCGTTGGATGCATCTCCATCGTGCCTCGATGGGCATTACTTTTCTCAGTAATAGGGGTTACCGTGGCAACGCTAGTTGCCAAAAAGCAAAAAAAAAGGCAAAAATTCGGACGCTTATTGCTCGGCCGAACTTTATCGTAGAGACATCGTTCAAACTTTCAAACACTCGGCCCGATTGTCCCTAAAGGCCCATACAACTTCATCATGCTAGTTATTACGGTTTTTGCGATATTTAACTTTCAATTTAAAAAAAAAATCTATTTTATTTTGGACGCTTGTTGCTAGGCAACGGCTTATCGTACAGACATCATTACAACATTGACAAACCCGGGACGCTTTGTACTGCAACATATTTTAGTCTCGTCATGCTTGCTATTACGGTTTTTGAGATATTCCACTTTGCTCATTTTGACGCTAACGGAATTTTGGACGCTTGTTGCGCGGCAACGCGATATCGTAGAGACTTTGATTCAACGTTAAAAAGACTCAGCTTGATGTGGACTACAACATACTGAGGTCTCATTACGCTGTCGTTTACAGCTTTTGAGATATTGAAGCCAAATTGTCCCATTCTATCCTATGGAGCTTGTTACCATGGCAACAAAAACCTATGCATTTGTATGGGGGAGCATGTGAATAAACCATCTGTTAATGCTGCCCGGACCGGAATGTGCACCCATGCATGGCATACATTGTTGGATGCGTCTCGATCGTGCCTCGAGGGGCATTACTTTTCTCAGTCAAAAGTGTTACCGTGGCAACGCTAGATGCCAAAAAGCCAAAAAAAAGGCGAAAATTCAGACGCTTATTGCTCGGCCGAACTTTATCGTAGAGACATCGTTCAAACTTTCAAACACTCGGCCCGATTGGCACTAACGGACCGTACAAACTCATTATGCCATTTATTAAAGTTTTTGCGATACTGACCTTTTATTTGTTTTTTTTATTTTCATTTGACTTTGGACGCTTGTTGCTAGGCAACAGATTATCGTAGAGACATCCTACAAATGTTCCCCGAGTCGGCACGCTGTGGACTTCAACATATTCAAATTTCATGAAGCTGGGATTTAAGGAAATTTTATGTCAAAATCCATGCCAAATGGCCCCATTCATTCGGATGGGTTTTTTTACCACGGTGAAAAAAAAGCCTATCCGTTAACGTAGCCTGAACCGCAACCTGCATCCATGCATGGCATACATCGTTAGTTGCGTCTCCATGTTGCCTCGATGGGCATTACTTTTTTCAGTCAAAAGTGTCACCGTGGGGGGCGCTAGACGCCAAAAAGCGCACCCCATTATTAACTATTGGGAGCACAGGAATGAATGCAATACAACCGTAAACACCTCAAACTGAGATAGAACCACCCCGAACACAACCACTACAGCCCCAAACCAAAGCAGCGAGAGGGGACGAATGGGCGGTAGGGCATGCCCATATCAAAATTTCCCGAAATTTTCTAGTTATTATTATTATTAATATATATTCATCTGATTGGTCCATATTTGATAGTCACCAAATTTTGCATGCAAGCCAGGCCTGGCGATACATTTGATATTTCATGGTTTGCATTAATGGGCGTGGCCTAACGGCTCAACAGCGCCCCCTAGAATACTTTTATCTGCCATAACTTTTGAATGGTTTGACATAGAGAGTTGTGGGTGGTGTCATGGGACTCGATATTGAGTCCTTGACCATAATTGGTGAAAATTAGCTCCGCCCCTTCTTCTGATTGGTTGTCCATATTTCCTGCCATAAATTTTGAATGTTTCGACATAGAGAGTCGTGGGTGGTGTCATTGGACGCTGTATTGAGTCCTTGACCTTCTTTGGCCTGGATTAGCCCCGCCCCTTCTTCTGAATGGTTGTGCCGATTTTCTACTATAACTTTTGAATGGTTTGACATAGGAAGTCGTGGGGGGTGTCATTTCTGATATGCTTATGGGGGGCGGTGGCCGTGAGTGCGAGGGCCCGTTCATCGCTGCTTGCAGCTTTAATTAGGGCCCGAGCACTTGCAGTGCGAAGGCCCTATTGTATCTGTAGGAATTCTTCTTCTTCTTCTTATTGTTCTGACAAAAGGAAGGCCTTTTTGCCACCCTAAACGTGCCCAAAAAGTCACCATATTTTGCACCCAAGCCAGGCCTGGCGAAAAATTTGATATTTAATGCTTTGCATTATTGGGCGTGGCAAAATGGCTCAACAGCGCCCCCTTGAAAACTTTGTGCCTCAAGCCCCACGATACGGTTTGACGTACATGCACGAAAATCGGAACACACCTGTATGATGGCGCAACTTTAACAAAAGTCTCTTGGGGTCATGCCCGAAACCGAACAGGATGTCGGCCATTTTGAATTAGTCATGTCATTTTGGCGAAATTTATGCCATTCCTTCGGCAGTTAATTCAGCCCGAACCGTAACGTTCCCCCAAGTGTGTTATACATCAAAATGTGCGTCTCCATCCTCCGACACCACGCATTACTTTTCTCTTTCAAAAGCGTTACCGTGGCGACGCTAGACGCCAAAAAGCATGCCCACCCTTCAACTGATTGGTTCAGACAGAAAAAACTTTGCGGCTCAAGCCCCATAATACGCTTTGACGTACATGAACGAAGATCGGTACACACCTGTATCATGTCGCTACTTAAAGAAAAGTCTCTTGGAGCCATGGCCGAAACCGAACAGGAAGTCGGCCATTTTGAACATTCTGAATTAATTGCGTAATTTTGGAGCAATATATGCCATTCCTTCGAGAGTTAATTCAGCCCGAACCGTATCGTGAACCCAGATGTGTTATACATCAAAATGTGTGTCTCTATCCTGCGACTACACGCATTACTTTTCTCTTTCAAAAGTGTTACCGTGGCGACGCTAAACGCCAACAAGCGCACCCCCCCTTCATCTAATTGGTCCATATTTGATAGTTCCCCAAAAGGCACCAAATTTGGCATGCAAGCCAGGCCTGGCGATAAATTTGATATTTCATGGTTTGCATTAATGGGCGTGGCAAAATGGCTCAACAGCGCCCCCCAAAAAACTTTGTGCCTCAAGCCCCACAATACGGTTTGACGTACATGCACGAAAATCGCTACACACCTGTATCATGGCACAACTTAAAGAAAAGTCTCTTGGAGCCATGGCCGAAACCGAACAGGATGTCGGCCATTTTGAATAAATTGTGTCATTTTGGCGAAATTTATGCCATTCCTTCGGCAGTTAATTCAGCCCGAACCGTAACGTGCACCCAGGTGTGTTATACATGAAAATGTGCGTCTACATCCTGCGACACCACGCATTACTTTTCTCTTTCAAAAGTGTTACCGTGGCGATGCTAGACGCCAAAAGGCGCGCCCCCCCTTCATGTGATTGGTCCATATTTGATAGTTCTCCAAAAGTCACCAAATTTTGCATGCAAGCCAGACTTGGCGATACATTTGATATTTCATGGTTTGCATAAATGGGCGTGGCCTAACGGCTCAACAGCGCCCCCTAGAATACTTTTATCTGCCATAACTTTTGAATGGTTTGACATAGAGAGTTGTGGGTGGTGTCATGGGACTCTGTAATGAGTCCATAAGCTTCGTTGGCCTTAATTAGCCCCGCCCCTTCTTCTGATTGGTTGTCCCGATTTTCTGCTATAACTTTGGAATGGTTTGACATAGAGAGTCGTGGGTGGTGTCATGAGATTCTTTATGGAATCCTTGACCTTCATTGGCCTTAATTAGCCCCACCCCTTCTTCTGATTGGTTGTCCATTTTTTCTGCTATAACTTTTGAATGGTTTGACATAGGAAGTCATGGGTGGTATCATGGGACTCTGTAATGAGTTCTTAAGCTTCGTTGGCCTTAATTAGCCCCGCCCCTTCTTCTGATTGGTTGTCCCGATTTTCTGCTATAACTTTGGAATGGTTTGACATAGAGAGTCGTGGGTGGTGTCATCAGATTCTGTATGGAGTTCTTGACCTTCATTGGCCTGAATTAGCCCCGCCCCTTCTTCTGATTGGTTGTCCCTATTTCCTGCTATAACTTTTGAATCTTTTGACATAGAGAGTAGTGGGTGGTGTCATCAGATTCTGTATGGAGTCCTTGACCTTCATTGGCCTGAATTAGCCCCACCCCTTCTTCTGATTGGTTGTCCCTATTTTCTGCTATAACTTTTTAAGGGTTTGACATAGAGAGTCGTGAGTGCTGTCATTTCTGATATGCTTATGGGGGGCGGTGGACGTGAGTGCGAGGGCCCGTTCATCGCTGCTTGCAGCTTTAATTAGGGCCCGAGCACCTTCAGTGCAAAGGCCCTATTGTATCTGTAGGATTTTTTTTTTTCTTTCTTTCTTTTTTTTTTTCTTTCTTCTGACAAAAGGAGGGCCTTTTTGCCCCCCTAAACGTGCCCAAAAAGTCACCAAATTTTGCATGCAAGTCAGGCCTGGGGAAAAATTTGATATTTAATGGTTTACATTAATGGGCGTGGCAAAATGGCTCAACAGCGCCCCCCGGAAAACTTTGTGCCTCAAGCCCCACAATACGGTTTGACGTACATGCACGAAAATCGCTACACACCTGTATCAGTACACAACTTAAAGAAAAGTCTCTTGGCGACATGGCCGAAACCGAACAGGATGTTGGCCATTTTGAATTAATCGTGTCACTTTGGCGCAATTCATGCCATTCCTTCGGCAGTTAATACGGCCCGAACCGTAACGTGCACCCAGGTGTGTTATACATCAAAATGTGTCTCTCCATCCTGCGACAACACGCATTACTTTTCTCTTTCAAAAGCGTTACCGTGGCGACGGTAGACGGCAAAAAGCGCGCCCACCCTTCATCTGGTTGGTTCAGACAGAAAAAACTTTGCGGCTCAAGCCCCATAATACGGTTTGACGTACATGAACGAAAATCGGTACACACCTGTATCATGTCGCAACTTAAAGAAAAGTCTCTTGGCGCCGTGGCCGAAACCGAACAGGAAGTCGTCCATTTTGAACATTCTGAATTAATCGCGTAATTTTGGAGCAATATATGCCATTCCTTCGAGAATTAATACGGCCCGAACCGTATCGTGAACCCAGATGTGTTATACATCAAAATGTGCGTCTCCATCCTGCGACTACACGCATTACTTTTCTCTTTCAAAAGTGTTACCGTGGAGACGCTAGACGCCAACAAGCGCACCCCCCCTTCATCTGATTGGTCCATATTTGATAGTTCCCCAAAAGGCACCAAATTTGGCACGCAAGCCAGGCCTGGCGATAAATTTAATATTTCATGGTTTGCATTAATGGGCGTGGCAAAATGGCTCAACAGCGCCCCTCGGAAAACTTTGTGCCTCAAGCCCCACAATACGGTTTGATGTACATGCACGAAAATCGCTACACACCTGTATCATGGCACAACTTAAAGAAAAGTCTCTTGGAGCCATGGCCGAAACCGAACAGGAAGTCGGCCATTTTGAAATCTGATTGGTCCATATTTGATAGTTCTCCAAAAGTCACCAAATTTTACATGCAAGACAGACTTGGCGATAAATTTGATATTTCATGGTTTGCATTAATGGGCGTGGCCTAACGGCTCAACAGCGCCCCCTAGAATGCTTTTCTCTGCCATAACTTTTGAATGGTTTGACATAGGAAGTTGTGGGTGGTGTCATGGGACTCTGTATGGAGTCCTTGAGCTTCGTTGGCCTTAATTAGCCCCGCCCCTTCTTCTGATTGGTTGTCCCGATTTTCTGCTATAACTTTTGAATGGTTTGACATAGAG